>NW_021637061.1:0-440750 GCF_004799145.2 Neltuma alba
GGCCCCAAATTAAGAGGCAGCTGAGGGCGTACTGCGGCAGTTGACACACCTTCCTCAAATAGGTAATTAACTTTAAGATTGAAAGTCATTGATAATTGGATAGGGAATGAAAAGACATCACTAAAACTAAAAGCAAAAGAATATATGATATACTCTTTGGGGAGTCGAAGGGCAGCCCACAATGAATTTAGCTTCTTCAACAGCAAGATCAAACCTCTTCACATCTTTCTGGGAACAGCTCAATATTCCACTGTCCTTAACCCGAAGCTGCGACGGCTTCACATCATAGAAAATCGGAACGATTGGTTTCTTTGATTCCAGGAGAAGTGAGAGCTCATGGAGACAAAATAGAGTCACAGTCACAATACGAGGCGACAAAGACAGACACCCCAACCTTACATCCTCGTACAGCTTTATCAATTGTGCTCAACAACCTATCTCCAGGTTTCAGATTTTCTTTGTCCAAGAACGGCTTGCATCCTTTCTGCATCAGATGCTCGTAGAGCAAGGGAACCACTGTACGTCTCGTATCGACCGCACGGTGGTTTATGAAGACGTTGCATGCAGGCTCACCAACGTTGTGCCAAATTTTTGCATGCAATCCATCTTCAAACAAAAGCTAATAGGTAGCTACTGAACTAGGGTTGTTGGTTTCTGTCTGTGGTTTTTAAGCTAGCATTTCTCATACAACGTGAATATATATACTCCTTCCATAGAAGTATTTGTATCACCCACATGTAGCTAACTAAGCACCTCACTCAAACCAAGGGGCAAGAGGTGATTAAGTCATAAACTTTGTCTGAAGATAAAATAAAGTTTTAATTTTGCGCGTATTTAAGTAAAAAATTTCATATTTGCATTGCGTTCTCACTCATAGTTCATGACTTTAAATAGGGTGATGTTGGAAAATTTTAATTAATACCCCGTCAAGGGACTTATGATAAGGATCATCCTTCTCTTATAAAAGATGTCCTATAATAAGGATCGGTTGGATGCATGCTTTTCGTGATGTTGTGTGGCTTGCCAGTTAGGAGCATCCTGTTCTTCAATTCTAACACGTCTAAATATTTGTCGGTTCTTATTGCATTTTAGTGTTGTCCCCTTTTTTTTTGCCAACTAGTGTTGTGTCATCTCTTTGGATTTTTATTTTTTTGCATCTCTTCGGATATTGGAAATATAAATTCATCACTTGCATATGATTTGTTTCATGCACGTTTTTGTGGCCGGATATAAACTTGTAGCCAAATATGAATGACATTATGCGCATAGTAATAGAATGGAAAGGCCAATTAATAATTTAATTCTTTCTTGACGAAAATCATTTTCACGGCTTATAATGCTTCCGGCACTACTATTAATTAAGTTCTTTGTTTTTTTTTTATTTTTCCATCGTGATGAAAACAAACTGTAAAAAAAAAAAAAAATAAAAAGAAGTTAAAATTGCAATATTCTAATTTAGATTTAAAAGGTTAAAATCCCAAGGGAGGATGTCGTACCTAATCTGCTATTTGCAAATATAGTCAAATAACTAAAATGTTCTTCTATGAAATTTTTAAAAGCAAAAAAACTATCAAACTTGTCATTACCAGTACATTTCTTGTTATAGTTATTCAACACTTGTCATTACTAGTTCACAACTTATTAATAAATAACTTGCCATTGCCAGTATATTTCTCATTATTTGGTAGTCAGCACTTATCATTTTCAGCTCACAACTTGTTAATAATAATTTTTTGATATAAGGATATTTTTATCATTTAACTATATTTACAAAATACCAGATAATAATGCATCATTTTTTGTGGGATTTTGACTTCTTAGAATTTATTTTATATTTTTTCACAAGAAAAATCCTAGCAAAATACCCTCCCGGCCCATCAAGCGCGGACCTGAAGTCCAACAGGCATAATTAAACTTTTTAAGTTAAACCAAGTTGTCATACTATTTTGATCCTTACCCTTTTCACCCATCATTTAATAACATGCCTTCACCGCCCTAGCTGTCATCAAATGCAAATGAGTAAACAATTTAATGATGTCAAAAACTAAAGCTTTACACAAATAAACTTACGTGTTGACCATGCATTTCATCTCGTCGTTTAGGTTGCTATCCAGAAAATCAAATCAGTAGACGATGTTGTCTATGGGCTAATGAACGAATTATTATATATATATATATATATATATGTGCACACTCTTGTGTGTTGAAATTACTTGATAATGAATAAAAGCATGATTGATGAAATGTTGCTCTTTGGTTCATGGCCATGTGTGTGTTTGAAATATTGAGCATATGAATATGACATTTTAAAGTATGAAAGTATGTGATACCAAATATGTCATATACTTGTATTTATTTTGTATGCATGAATGGTAATGTTTGCTACTGCTCATCAAAGTATGTGATACCAAACATGTCATACGCTTTCTATACTTCAAAGCCCAAAATTCGGAATGTTACACTTAACTTCTCAAATCAACAAACATATATATACATATATATATTCTGATCAACCCTAAACAATATTTTGGCATACTTGAACATGAACTTCATAAGCATGCTCAATCTGAATCGTACTAAAATTTTATAGAAACTTAAGGCAGTAGAAAGCCATATTAATTTTATTGATAGAATAAAGCTTACTGCTTTTAGTAGTCAACTCAATTGTCTTTTGCAAGAGCCAGCTGTTGTCTTTTCTAACGCTGCATTATCACAAAAAGGAACAAAAGTTAGCTTGCAGAATATGCTGACATGGTGAGGTGATTTATTCAAAAGGTCAAATCGAATACACACATATATCAGAAAAAGCCATGCTGCTGATATTCAGACTCCTACGGTCATTTATATATAACACTACTATGTTGATTAGCTATGCATATTTACTTGTGATAATTGTACTTATACTATTGCCTTGTCTATGATATAAGAACTAGATAATTTTTATAGGTATTAAGAAAATTAATTAAGTTAGTTACTTATAACAAATATCTATATAAAAATTGATTATTTTTGTTAATTTGGTTACTATACCAGCAAAACATTGTTTTTAGCCTATCCATTCCTTATCTGAATTCTGAAGTACAAAACAAATATACATGTTTATTATATTAACTGAGGGAAAAACACAATAGACTTGGTTACATATTAACTTAATTTATTATAGTCGCATGCAGCAGCGGCTCACTCGTTTTTATGTAGCTAGTATTTAGTAATTCTTCATAAATTACACGAACATGATATTTAAGATCGATGCAGAATTATAAAGATATTTATGTGATTATAGACAGGTCTGAATTGATAAATTGTTTGGAAGAACCAATGTTTAAGCATGATAATTGAAAAGGTTTGTATGTTTTAAACTGGTAAAATAACAATCAACATCGATTTCTAATTCTTTTAAGGATGTCAGCCGGTATTTTTATCATTCTGATCACTACCGTAGCTAGTGAAACTTGTATTCTTTGCCTTTCTTACTCGCTAAGGTGTGTCATCATCGACCTTCTTTTCTCCACCGTCTTGGAAGAGAAAAAAAACTAGGAGAAGCTTCCATCACTCTTCAATGAAGCCTCTGACCATCCAGGCATGAATATTGACTTGGTGCGTTGAAGTTATTCTTCATCTCTCTCTTACACTCATTGGCGCGTTTTGCTTTAATGGCTGCGCCTGTCGGGATATATATACTCGGAAAGATTAAGAACTTCAATGATGAGGTACACTGGAAAGTTACGAAAGCAAATGAATGGTGGAAAAGCGATTTTTTTGACCTTATGTTTATATTATTCTTTGTCTCTTAACTTTGGTATTCGATAATATGGTTTTTGTATTGTTCTGTAATAAAGTGAAGCCATGCATGAAACTGCCAAGAAATTCTTTCGGGGAAAAATTAATGGTATTGACTTTTTAGGCCAAAATGTTGTGTTTCACATTTATTAAATGTTAAAAAAAAAGGTTTTGGGAAGATTCTAAGAACTGGCACTTCTTCTTCTTCTTCTTCTTCTTCTTCTTCTCTTTTGTTTTTTTTTTTTGTTTTTGGATTAGTAGAATAAGCAATAATGGCCAGAAATTTCATGTGGGATCGAACATCTAATCTTCTAGTTACAAACGACTTTTTAACATCCAATACATACTAACAAAGGGTACATCACGCCCGCTCTCCCCCCCCCCCCCCAACCCAAAAAACAAAAAGGGAGAACCAAAGGGAAGGACATAGAGGGAGTGATATTTATGGAAGAGGACCATAAAAATTGTAATTATTTATAAAAACCAAATACTAAAATATAAGTTTAAAAATATGAGATTGCCCCTAACTAAACCTCCCGCATTCCTTCCTACATTTTATTTTTAAAACTAATATAAATTTTTAAATTTCACTAAATTAAATTCTCTCAAAGTTTACAACTTGCGCAAATAACAACTGGAAAATATATGCAAACATTGTTCAGTCATGTTAAAACTAAATTAAGTGAAATATAATTCCTTTCATCTTTGTTAATTTTTTTTGACACTTGCTCTTTTATTTATATTGATATATAATATAATTAGGTGATTTTTGTTGATTGATTGCAGGAGGAGTGTTACAATAGACAAATAATATAAAGCTCTAACTGATCACACCGTTTATTTATAAATTATAAATTACAAATTATATGACTCATTTTTTATAATTTCAAATGATCCACATTAATTTGTTTATAATTTGGAATCTTATAAATTTTAAATTGATATTAAGATCATAATAATTTTATAAATATAATTAGGATGTTTAAATTTTTTAAACTATTTATGTAATATTTTATTTTTGCTACTTGGGTCCCGCAGCTAGTTCTGATAAGATATGAAATGAATTTAATTTTTTTTTTAGAAAAGAGAGTTTAATTGTGCTACGAAAAAAAGAAGAGAATCTAATTGATATCGTGTTAATAATAAGGGAAGTACATGGTCACTCACCTAAAGTTTTAAAAGACTTATTTTTTTCATATTTAGTTTTTTTTAAATATAGCATATACAAATAATTACTGAATGGGGTTTGTGTAAGAGTGTTAAATGCATCAGAATAACATAACAGTGGCAGAGTAAAAAGAGGGGTCTGAGAGTTTTGGGTTGTGGTTTTAGGATTGCAGTTTTTGGGATTTGAAATTGTGATAAAAAATCAGACTGTGGGAAATAGTAGGAAGTGTATCATATGTAACATCCATTTATTGGGAGAGTTTCAGTTAGCCTCCTATGAAGAAATTTAATATCCAATAGTCCCCATAAGATTCTTAAACTTACGCTTTAGTCCATTTGGTCATATTGAAATTAAATATTATGGGTGAAAATACAATTATACCCTTACAAAAAAATATCAACCTTGTCAGAGCTTCAGCTGCTGGTTAGCTGGAGCTTCGACTGCCATACCTCTGCTGGCCAATACTTTGGGGGTTGGATAATTTTTGTAAAAATAAGGTGATTGAAGGGAGTTTTAAACCTATGACCCCTTGACACACCAAAAAGATTATAACCACCAAGCCTTCCAATCCATTTAATTGTATAATGCAAATATATGTAAAACAAAATAAATGCAAGTATCTAGGTATGAATGAACAACCAAAATAAGGCAATTCACAACACTTATTAGGCGATTTACAAGAGGTATGAGGGAATTTACAACTTCATTTGAATCTAGTAGAGAGAAAAATTAAATGTCAAGGGTTGCATAAACAATTGAAGTTAGATGACTTACAATACAAGTTAGGCAATTTACAAAAAGTATACGGGAATTCATAGCTCTATTTAAGGTTCTGTGGAGAGAAAAAATTAAATATCAAGGGTTGCATGAAAAATTCAAATAAAATGATTTACAACACAAATTATGAAATTCTATTTCTTTTACTGTGGATCCTTTGCTCTAATGATTCAACTATTAAGGGTTGCATGAACAATTAAAACAAGATGATTCACAAGGCAAATTACCTTCCTCTAATACTTGCTCTAATGACTCAAGCTTGGGTTGTGGTTCATCAATGCAATTAATTTCAATCTAACACAATCTGCGAATCCAACACAATTGAAATTTATTAGGAATAGAAATACATATAATATTATGAATATGAATTGCATGCAATAAAAGAATAAAATTGCTTCAAACATTGGAGCAAGGGCCTCACAATAAAAGAAATAAAGTTGTCTAATTTGTGTTGCAAATCATCTTATTTGGGTTTCTCATGCAACTTTCAACATTGAAATTTTTTTCCCCTATGGAACCTCAAATGGAGTTGTGAATTCCTGTATCCATTTTGTAAATCTCTTAATCTTGTAAATTGTCTAACTTTAATTGTTTATGCAACTCTTGATTTTATTTTCACAGGACTTCAAATGGAGTTGTGAATTTTTGTATACCTCTTGCGAATCGTTTAATATGTGTTATAAATTGTCTTATTTCAATTGTTCATTTATATCTAAACACTTACATTTGTTTTGTTATATATATATATATATTGCATTATATAACCAAATAGATTGTATGGCTTGGTGATTATAATCATTTTGATGTGCCAAGGGGTCATAGGTTCAAATCTCCTTGGCCACCTTGTTTTTTAAAAAAATTATCCAACCCCCAAAGCTCCAGCCACAGGAGGTTGGAGCTCCAATGAGTTTTTTTTTTCACAAAAAAAAATGCAAGAGCGTAATTGTATTCTCACCTATAATATTTAATTTCACTTTGGTCAAATGGATTGAAATGAAGTTTTAGAGTCTTATGGGGGCTATTAGATATTAAATTGCTTCAGAGGGCCTAACTAAAATTCTCCTAATTTTATTTGGGTTTTCCAGTTAGTTATTTACAAAAAAATTGGAACAAGTAGATTTTTTACTATTTAAAAGATTAAAGAAATAAGATATTTAAAAGAGAATCTAATTGAATGAAATAATCAGAAATATGTGTATCTGGTAAAAAATTAGGAAAAATTCTTTAAAAAGACATTTAAATAACCCAAATTTTTATTTAGGTCATTAAATTTACCAAACTCCTAATCAGGTCACATGACCCAAAGAGGAGCTTTAAAATTTTATGAAATCACTCCAATACCCTTTTCATTAGAAACCGAGACAGAATTTTAAATTAACTTGCTTTATTTTACAGTTAACATGTTTCAATTCTAAATTAACAGCTGCTTGTCTCCATAACACACTTGTAATAATTTTTTGAATAAAACTTGATCACAATACAATCTCAAAAATTAATAACTTCAATTGTGCAGTTAACAAATTTCAATTCTAAATTAAGAGCATCACATCTCTAAAACACACTTGCAATAAGTCTTTGAATAAAACTTGGTCTTAATACAACTTTAAAAATTAACATATTCTATTTCACAATTAACACATTTCAAATATAAATTCACAATTTTTCTCTCTCTATAACACTCGTAATAAGTCTTTAAATAAAACTTAGTTACAATACAACTTTAAAAATTAATATGTTCCATTTCACGGTTAATACATTTCAATTCTAAATTCAAAACTTTATGTCTTTATAACATTTGCAATAAGTCTTTGAATAAAATTTTTTATCACAATATAACCTTACAAATTAACATATTTCATTTCTCAATTAACATGTTTTAATTATAAATTAACAACTTTTTAGCTCTATAACACACTTGCAATAAGTCTTTGAATAAAATTTTATCATTATACAATCTTGAAAATTAACATGTTTTATTTCGTAATTAACATGTTTCAATTCTAAATTAACAACTTTTTGTCTCTATATATTAACATGTTTTAATTCAAAATTAATAACTTTTTGTCTTTATATAACACTTGTAGAATTAAGGAAGCAAGACTTAATATAAAAACTAACTCACTGTTACCTCCTTGATTGATTTTTGGACTTTGAATGGTAAATGCCATGTTTTCTTCATTAAGAACTCTTACGTAACGTGAGAATAATAGATCTCATCTCTCTAGGTTTCTAATGATGGGGTGTTAGAGTCATTTCATACAATTTTAAATTTTCTTTTTAAGTCATGTGAACCAATTAAGGCTTTAACAAATTCAATAACCAAATAAGAATTTAAATTATTTAAGTGTCTTTTTAAGAAAATTTTCCAAGAAATTATAAAAATAGAAATAGTAAGGAAAAAATGAAGTTGAAACGGTTTAAGATTCAAAATGTTTCAATTGTGTTACGATCTTTGAAGTTAGTTTTAATAGGAATATAAATAGAAGAAAATAAATGATAATCTAAAAAATAATAATAACATAAATAAAAAAAGATCGGGTTAAATGTTTAAGATATTTCAAATTAGCTTGAAGTCAGCTTAAAATCTTTTATTAAAAAAAAAAACTGAAAAGAGTGAGTTAAACCCTAATTTTTTTCCCTTTTAAATTCCCTTCCTTTATTTGGAAACACTAAAAACACTTTTAAAAAGTACTTTTATATAAGTTGAGGTAAAAAAATTTTACATATTTATTTTGTATATTATAAAATTATTTTTAAAATTATGATTTGATTTTCACCTAAATATTTCCGATCATGAGCACAAATAACATACTTCATAGATACCCTTTTTCCTTCTTTTTCCATTTTTTCCTTCGTTGTCCTTTTTCTTTTTCTATTCCTTCCTTCCCCTTATTTTTGTGTTTTAGGCTGAGTGTTCTTCTTGTCCTCTCTCTCCTACAGCGAATCTTGACCGCTCGCTTTTGATCTTGCCCAATTAATACTCATTAGGATTCTCTCGGAGCTACATAACCTATTTATAAATTACTTCTAATATATTTTATACAAACAAAAAACCCTTAAATTTCATTAACTTTTATTTCAAATTCAACAACATTATAACTTCATCCTTATTTAATATAGATTATACATCATATAAACAAAGTCAACACAATACTAAATGAAGGGTAAAATTGTACATTCATACAAAAAATTTTTTTCAGTGTTCTATAAATAAAACAAATTTTTTTTTCTTTCTCTACCTTATAAGTAAGTGTATATACATAGATACATTGTTTTCTCTCTTTCTTTCCTGTCTTTTTCTTTCCTTTTGTCCTTTTCTTCATTCATTCCCTACCAACTGTTCTTTCTACCGACAGGTTCATGAGCCACATAACTCATGATGCCTTATTTCTATTATTAAATTATACTTGAAACTTTAATATAAAAGTTAGTTAACTAATTTAAAAAATTAGTTAAATTAGTTATTTGTAATAAATAAGTATTGTATTCTCTAAAATAGTCTTACTAATAAGTGTATTGACTAGAATTATTATTTTACAAGGACTACTTTAAAGAAAAAAATATAAGAGACAAAATAAATTGGAGTTTATATTTAAGATCAAAATAAAAATCAAATAAACTTTTATATTAAAGATCGGTGGTAGTATATGTATGACTCTTCCTTCCTTCTGTTGAGATATAAACAATTAATATAAAATGTAACTCACAAGCTCTTTTCAAGAATTAAATCTACCCACCTATTATAATATTTTAAACCTTAATTAGCCGCCTGTCGCCATCCGATGATGGTATTTTTATTTTGACCAACGCTTCATATTCCTTTTAATAAAATCTCTTCCCTTGACACACACCGGCAGATGTAATTTACAAGTAGATTTTTAAAAAAAAAATTGAACAATCTTGTATTAGTATGCGAACATTTATAAATATCTAATTATAAGAATTTAATAATATGTAATTTGAATTGTCTAGCATATCTTTAAGCCATAAGGTAGCTTTTTGGCGGTTTGTGATCTAAAGGAAACGAAGCTATCGCTCCGCTAGTGTATAGAATCAATGTAGTAATAAATCCCAGATTCTGAGGTTGTGCCCACAAGGAGGTTGTGTATTTACTGATCCCAATAATTAATAATTAAAGAAAAAGAAATAAAATAAATTATTTAAAGAGGATGAATTGAGAATAAAAGAGAAAAACATAAAAGATAATTAGTTATTAGAATAAACCCATCACTTAAAACATTGGGATTCAGGATTCATCCTATAGGTAGCTAGTTTCTATCCTTTGAGTTGATTCCTTATTCAATTATAGAGACAACTATTCCTAAAGTGTCATAATATTTTTCCTAATTATTAATCCTTTTTAATTAGTGCTGAATGCATTCCCACAATACACAAACAACTAATTAAACCATGAAGTTATAGTTTAAGTCACAACAAATATCTAGAACTATCTTTAGCCCGAATGCTTATATCTATCTCTCTAGATTTAGATTCTCTCTTCACCTCCCAATCCATCAAGATTACCCGTGGATTTGATGTAAAATATGTTTATAAATAGAAATTTCATAAAAGAGTCCAAACAAAATAATAGAAACTAGGTTCCCAGCGGGCTACATCCGTGTCCCAACTGGAAATTTACAAACTCATATATAAAATCATAAATATCACCATTATATGATCCCCAACCATAATAAACAAAATAACAAGAAATTAAAGAGAAGATAAACTCCCTATTAATCTTACTCTTGATAGTTTTGAGTTGTGATTAGATGCCTCGAGACTGTAGAAGTTTCCCTGCTCTTCTAGAACTCTCACAAGATAAAAATATACTCCCTCAATCCTTTTTTATAAGTAACAACTACCATCCTCTCTTATCCCTAAATATAAGCAACATTTACAAGTTGTCTTAAATTTTTGTACCAAATTTGCCTCCATTAATTACTTATTTTAATATTCAATAGATTTATTTTCTTATTTTTCAAACCATCATCTCTTTCCATCACACATTCTCTCTCTTTCATAGTTCTTTTTATTATAATAATTTTCTTATTTTTTTTTTTCTTATACTCTCTGTCTCTTACAAATAAGGGTATTTTAGAGAAAAAACTTCTAATTTTGACTTATTTATTATTTTTAACTAACTTTTTAACCTATATTGCTTATAATAAGGGACGGGGAGTATATTTTACGGCCAAGTCACCCTCAAAACACGTCGCTGTTGATTTTCTCATATGTTATAGAAAATTACGCTTCAGCCCGGTCTCCTTCAGCAAATATTGTGATCAAGCGCCAAATCTCCATCTCCAGCGTCCAGATTGCACCACGTGTACCGCCTTATGATGCGTAGGAAATCACAGGTGATGACCCCAAATCTTCATCTACACTCCGGCAATCTCTTCTTTCCTATTATCTTTGGAGACACTTGCAGCTACTAACCCCATTCTTTAAAATCTGTTATTTTATTTTACATTTTCTGCAAAATAGAAAAGATATGAGGAGGTTTTGTGAAAAAAATATCTTTTTATCGTTATAATTAGATTCAGGGGGAAAATAAATAAAATAAAATAAATAGATATAAAATGTTTATAAATTCAATATAATATCAACAAAAATCTATATCTTTTTAATTATAAAATCCACACTTATCAAATTCTCCCACACTTGAAATTTTGTACGGGCAAAAATAAATCTTGAAAATAAATAGACACATTGAATTGACTAAGAAATTGCAAAAACTCAAATAAATCCAACTCAGAAACCAATTGTGTAATCTAGGTCATCAATCATATATAAAGAAATCCATATTAAAATGTAAAGCTTAGCAAGAGTGAATCCAAGAGAGATAGCTACACATGGATATAAAGTGTATCAGTCAACCCACTAGCATATAGATCTTTTTTTTTTTTTTTTGCTCAGTTCACTTGCTCAATCACTCTACCATAAACTTGAAGTAGTACTAATTCTCTACCACTAATTGCTTGTGCATTAAAAAAATCAACAAGTCTTTGAGGATTGTAAGTGTGGAATGAAACTCTCAAGAATGCATAAAATGGATGGGTAGGATTAATGTAAACTAAATTGGAGCGCAAAAGTATGAGCAATGTCTAATGTTGAGTGAGCCCCTTAAGTGAACGTGATGCAAGGGCCCTTTTTTCTCTTTTCTCTTTCGTATTTTTTTTCCTTCAACTTTCTTAGCCTGTTATGAAAATTCCGGTTTCTATGGGTGATGACGGAACGGTTTTTGGTTAGTCTAATCGCCGTGTGGGGTTACACTGCCGACCCTTTACACGCTTTCATTCTCCCCGAATGTTCTGTCGGCCGTCATCAAGTCAAAAATCTGGCTTTGTTCTCCACAATTATGTCTATAAATTATATGAACTATCTATTACAAGGATCTTTTCAACAATCTCGAAAATTGGTCTTTTCTTGTATGTATATAAATATTATATATCTGCTTTTGGAATTTAAGTGGGGTCGATTCCTTCGTTTACGTGACCATTTCAAACATGAAAATTAAGAGGTAATGCTATTTTCTTCTGATGTTACGTACTAAAAATTTTATATTTTAAAACAGTGTCCCACAAAACTCAAAAAGAATCATCATAAAATGAACATGAGGTGTCCAAATTTTACTTTATGCAAGTAAAATATAAGATAACGACTATCTTTAGACAATAAAATTGCGTTTTTAACAATCTAATATCTGGATGGTTCAAAATTCATCTTTAACGATAAATATTCAATCTAAATCCTTAGATTTTCATTTTCCCCATCACTCGTTGAGATTTGAAAAGATAATACTTCCTTGAATTCTAGATTTTTTTTTTTTTTTTCGTTTTCCTATGTAAAAAGTAACTCTATATGAAACCCTTTTCATCCATAAAGCTAAACACAAATCTATATGAAACCCTTTTCATCCATGCAATCTACTTAGTTGGAGAGGAGATATCAGATATGCACAATAAAATCAAGTTCCTGGAGTAAAATAAGGATATGCTTAAGTTAAGTACAAAATTAATATTAAAAATACAGAGAGAAATCTTTTTTTTTTAAATTGAACGAAGCGATTCTAACATTGGTCGTTAAATTATTAATTTTACTGACTTTAATAATAAAATTTCCATTATATTATTTATTTTTTGGAACTATGAACTTTATTAGGAAAAATCACAATAAAATGATACTTGAATTTTGAAAACCTTAAATAGTCACCTTAATGAGAGAAATTTCATTTGAGTCACACATGACCAAATAAGAATTGTGAAATTTGCTGAAATAGCTATGTTACTCTTATTCTATGAAAATATTTTGAATAAAGGTTGTTAATAACATTAGCAACTTGTTAATACCGTTATATAAATTACCAACTACATTACAAAAGTTGAAAAATTCTCAATTTATTAGGAACTCAGAAGTCTATCAAAGTCAAAATATCTGTCAGATCTAGTGGTGAATGATGTTATTAGAATTATTAATATCATTACAAGAGTTGTTAACTATGTTACTAAAGTTGAAAAAATCTTGCTTTCATAATTTTATGAAAAACAGGTTATTAATTGCGTTACCAAATTTATTAATATCGTTACATAACTTTATTATTATTACAAGAGTTGTTAATCATAGTTATTGAAGTTGAAAAAAATGCCACTTTCATAATTTCCTAAAAAAACATGTTTTTAATTACGTTACCGAACTTGTTAATACCATTACATGACTTGTCAATCATGTTACAAAAGTTAAAAATTTTCTAATTTATTATACACTAACTAATCTTTTCAAAACGATTTGAGTGGTCAAGTTGTGTTGTCACGAACCAGGCGATGGTCGGCTAACGCTAGTCATCAGCATCAATCAAAGGGGGTGGGTCTATGAGCATTTTTGTCATTTTATATGATAACGCAATTACAATACAGTCCCAAAGAGTATAAGAGTATTTTCATAGATTCATATGACTCTTTTATTTCCCCCCAATTAGGATGCGTTTATCTGTTTAAAGAAAGGGGACGGCATTCTGCTCACACCCACGCACGGTAGCGACTTGTAGAACAGAGGAAGAAGAAGAGGATTCGGTGAAGAGTCCGAGCTTGAGCCACCAGAGATCGCACAGGCACACACCGGCAAGGGAAGGAAGGCAGGCGACGAAACTGAACCAAAGAAGAAGGCCAAGCTTGTCAAAGAAGCATCCAGAAATTTTTTTTCTCCCCCTGTTCTGCGCATTCATTCGCCCAGGGAAAAAGAAATGAGAGCGGGAAAAAAATCTAATATATTTTTATCTTATTTTATTTTTTAGTTCAGAGTGCATTTATGTCCTTTAGTTTTATATAAAATGTTCATTTACTTTTTGTTATGACTTAGAGTATCCTTAAATTATTTTGGACTTGAGATAATTTCTATCAGGTCGAGAGCAGTAAGATTGAAGCCCTTCCAATAAGTATGCTTTTCGGGATTCAAACTTATGTTCTCTTTTTTACGGGATAAGACCTCTTATCATCCCAACTAACAGTTTATTAGTAATGTTAATTTGATTTTTAATCCTCTATAATATCATTAGTTTTAAATAACAAATTTTTTGATAATTATTGTTATTTTAAAATTATATGTTGTCAAGATACATTTAATATATCAGCACTTAATAATACTCCTCCGGTCCTAAATGTAAGACCCTTATAGTAGTGTGTATAAGGATCTTATATTTAGGACTGGAAGAGTATATTGTCAACATTTAAAATTTTACATCAACAGTTTTTCAATTAAAGAATTGAAAAAACATCTTATAGATGTGGTTTAAAACCATAGCTAGGCCTAGAATGAAGACACTTTCACCAATCATGTTACTTATTATTTAAATGTACATGTCTTGTGGAAATGCCCTGCCAATTAGGTATTTCTCAAATTAATGAATACAAAATTTAGGGTTTGCGACAAAACAGATGCCAGAATGGTAAGAATGTGACTGTTAAATAATGTATGGCGGGAAAAAAAGGTTTTAAGTGTATTACTAATTGAGAAAGGCATTGCGCAATAGATGAATTTACTAATGAAAACAGGTGAGCAGTGCACACGTGCACGCACCTGAATTACATTAAATTAAAGTCCTTGTAAAATTCTTCATCATCATCATAAGAAGAAATTTCATAATTTTTGGGGAAAGAATAATGTTTCTTCCTTCCCTACCAGTAATTTTGCCCATTGAACGGAGCACACTCTGAGAAGAGACCTCAAATAATAAGGATGTTTTTCTTTTTCCATTTACTTGGCCTGCAGATAATTAAGGACCTTCTGGGTACAACTGCAAAAGTCAATAATGAGTTAGGAAAATCACTTGGCTACCCAACTGAAGTAATAAATATAATCTTGCGTGATCCATATTTAAAATAAGGATTAATGTGTAATTTTATCCTAAAAATTTAAGTGTACGAAAATTTTTGTTAGCTCAATATTGTTTCAGAAATGTTAAAAAAATGAGCAACACATCCCCTGATTGTTTAAAAATATTAACGATCAATATCAATTTTTTAATGATTAATGAAAACTTTCGGATACCCATAGCTCAAACGTATAAACTTTCAAGGTAAAATTAGATGTTAACCCTTAATATAACATACCCCTTCCAAGCCTAAACATAAGAATAAAATAACTAACTTGCAAAGATTTAGAAACTAGTTAAATTAAAATTAGTTATATTAGTTATAATTTTTTTAAAAAAATATGCATTAATTACTCTAAAATATCTTTTTTAGTCATTTGCATTGTAAATACTCCTTTAATTTGATGGAAAAGAATACTTTCTCTTAATTTTTAATTTTGTATCTATATATTTTTTCTCTTTATTAAATCGCCTTTAATAAAAAGCCACCACTCCCACCCTAAGGACGAGCATGGTGAACAGCATTAAGACATAGCCAAGGTTAGATAAAAATTAAGGGACGATTTAGCAAATTATTTTGAGTTAAATTTTTTTTAAAACAAAAAAAATAGTGATTTGGTTTTTAAAAACTAAAAACACAAAGCAATTTTAGGATGTTTTCTAGTTTTGTTTTTGTATATCTTGAAAAATTGAGACCCTTGCGCAACTTTTCTTCTTTGCTCACTTGGCAGCCATTGGAGGGCTTGAGTAGTTGCCGATGTCCCACCCTCGTGCTCGTCGTCCCATCACCCTCTGATCTCAGTGTTCAGTGCTCGCTATCTTCTCTGCTCAGTGCTTGCCGTCTCCAATCTCTCCTTCCTCCCTTCCCAGTCCTCAGTCGATGAGTCCTCATCAGTCTATACCCTGTAGCCACGACCGATTAATTTAGTCGGTTTTGATCTAAAATCTGATTTGTAGCATCTAGTAGGTTTTTGCGTATACGATATGGTGGGCAAGAGCAGCGGCGTTGGTAGTGCCGTTTGACAGAGCTACAGAGATTATTAAAAAAAAAAAAAGAGTGAGGATATATATTTTGATAATATGCGGAAGCTATGGATATATATATTGATAAAAGTTTCCAGTACTGCGTTAAGCTATCGTCATCATAGTACAACCATAGAGGGAAAATATAACAAAAGGAAGAAGAAGCAGTTATGGATAATCACAGAAAAAGAAAGAAATCACAGGAAAGCAGAGAGAAAATGACCAAGGGAAAGATTCTAACAAACTTCTGCATAACCAATCATTAGGACCGTCAGTACCTTTCTTGCTCTCATTCTCACCTGCTTTCCAAATGCTCTGACATACATGATTCTGAGAAATTCTTAGGTATTCTGGGAGTACACATCACTTGAACACTCTCCAATTAAAACGCACCAACTCAATGAATTGCGACCCACTTATCAGCTTATGTGGCTCTTTTTTAATGAGTAATATTTCATTAAAAAAATTCTGCTACAACCGTTTTTTTCTCTCCCACTTTTCAATAACACTTTTCCAAAATTTTCTCTCTCTTCTCTGACTTTCCCTCCCGTCTCTCCGGGCTCTCTCCTCTCCTTTTTCATCTTCTTTCTTATTATTCTTCGCTGGTTTCTCTCTCCCCATTCTTCTTTTCGCCAATTTTTTCCTGGAGATGAAAAATTGCATTATAGCACACTAAGGTCCTGGGCACAACGGAGTTCAGGTGAGATAAAGCATTTTTGCTGAAAAATTTGTTCAAAATTTTTAAAACCCCTCTGCTGCCATATTGCTGCTGCTAAGTTTGTTGAAGGATGAAAGATGAAGGAAGGAGCTGAAGCATAGGAGAGCAAATATAGCTCTCATAATCTCAAGATTCATGGAGTGTTCATGGATAAGATGCTCTCCGGGATGGCACCCTTCAAATGGCTGTAGCATGAGCTAACCTTGGCTAACATAATGCCGGCAGCGGTGCAGGGCATTGTGGCGGTCGAGACGTGGTGAAAGGGGGAGAAACTGAGTAAGAGGGCTTTTTAAAAGGAAAAAAAAAAAAAGAAGCGGCAAATGGGAAGATAGAAAGAAGGAGAAAAGAGAGGGGAAAGATGAGAAGGAAAAGTGCAAAAGAGAGAGAAAATTTGAGAGGGGTGTATTGAAAAAGAGGAGAGAGAGAACAGTTATAGCAGAATTTTTTTTTTTTAAAATATTTCCTATTGAAAAACATCCACATAAGCTGACAAGTGGGCTGCAATGGATTGAGCTGGTGCATTTTTATTGGAAGGTGTTCAAGTGACGTGGTACTCCCGGAGTACCTAAGAATTTCTCCCAGAAGTGCCAACACTTTTATCCTTTGATGAACCATAATACTCTAGTTCATGTGAATTTAATAGAAATTCTTTATTATTCTTACATATACCAACTCTTGTAAAAATGATCCAGTGGGTCATAATTTATTAGGAAATGGATTCATCATGGTTCATCAAGCAAAATAACATTGACATAACAAAGACAAAAAAAAGCGCAAGAACGAATCAAAGCTTTTGATGAAAATCTACGAAATAATTCTGAAAAGAGTACGGCTGATTCAACAAAAGAGAGTAATCGATGTTAAATTAAACCACCGATATTAAGAAATGGACTCACTCCCGTGTGCAACCATACAATTAAAAGTTGTGTATTGGTTTGTTCATCTTGATATAAGTATCAAAACACAGGGACCATCAAACTATAACTTTTGTTCCGTGCATTGCATGGGAAGAAAATGTCACGACTATCCTTTATACACCAATATAGTTGTTCTATTTAATCTTGAATAATTAAAAGCCAGGTTTCAATCCTTGGGAAGACAAAATTTTTTTTTTTTAGTTCTCAAATACAAAGTCTGATCCTATTCAAGGAATGGGATTTTCTGAAAAGTTTTAAACATTTTAAAATTCATTTCAAGTAACCTGTCTAGTTATTCAAGTACTTAATTTAACCCTTTTACAAAAGCAGTAAAAACCGTCTAAGACCCATGGTTCGTATTCAACCATCGAACCCATTCTTTTTCTATCCAACCTTTTAGATCCCATATCAAATCAATTATAGCCAGTAGGATCTAGCCATAGGCTCGTACAACGAGTTATAGATATAGATACACATAATTTTAGACAAAATAATAACTATATATCAAAATATTGATAATTTCCTTCAATAGTAGTTATCGTGGTTTATCTGCCCTTAGCCATCTCCTTAAGGAAGAATATTTACATACCAAAATAGATACACAATATATTTTCACTTCAAAATAAGATGCATTTTAAGCAAAATATATATATACAAAAGATCGTCCGCTTCCTGCACCTTCAAACTCCACCGATCACTACTCCCTTGCCCTTAGGAGTACTTGCTCTTGCTGTATTACATGGAAGAAGGGGTAAGATTCTAGAGAATCATACAAGATCACAAACAACATGCTACACAGGCCAAAGAGAACAACACCTTGCATCCAAATATAATCAATGATGCACATACACCATACACCCATATAGCCAATCACTATCTATCGCGCTCACATTCCAAAATAAATGGAAACTAGGGCATATTGTCATGACAAATACTATCATGCAAAGGCAACTCACATGTTCTCATGCACAATCAGTATAAAGGCACATCCAAGCATGTGGCAATCCATGTACAATCACATTAAAGGAAAAGAGTTACTACCTTTTGCTTTTTCTTCTGTACTAACTTCCCCTTGCTTCTTCCTTGGCTCCCTTCTTAATGGACTTGAACAAATATCAAAACCTATAAATTATATAGGTAAGGACAGATTAATATTTATATATATATATATATAGATCATTTATTCCTAGTCTCCAAAAATAATTCAGCAACCTGCTAATCTATAAACTTTCTTTCAGATTTCAATATCTATCTTTACACTTTAAACAATTTTGGACAGCATCCCATGCTTCCAAAAATACTTTAATATGTCTACACTGAGGTTTAATCATCCCTCTTCCCTTCCTATATTTTTTTTTCCGGTTACAAGGAACGGGATCGAACCCGTACACACACAGACCCACCCATACCACTAGACCAAACGGTTCGGTGGCCTCTTCCCTTCCTATATTTCACGCCACATTCTTAAGCAAATCTGGAAAATTTTTTCCAGATTTGACACGGACACTCCCAAGCACACACATACACACACATATATCTTTTACATCTCCCTTCTTCTTTTTTTTTCCTCCATTAAACCTCACGGCCTTCTCTCCAAAATGTCCTATAATAGTGTTTAATATTTATAATCATACGATATTGAACCCAGACTATCAGCTTAAAAGAACGGAGATGTAAAAATAGAATCAGCCCAATCCTTTCTCCCAATGCTCCGGTCTCAAAAGGCTTTGTTCTATATATATATATATATATATATATATATATATATATATTTACAGCTCATGTGTTTAGCATTCAAATGCTTCTTGACCAGCAAAATCGAACAGCGTCCTTCCATCCTTAAGTCTGAATTTTTTCTTATTCAAAGCACACCCCCCCTCCGCCCTCAATAACTACATAGAGCATATAAAATCAACATATTATAATCATACAACCAGAAAATAATTAGTTATATTTAGTCTCGTTAATCATCTATTACCCAAACCAGAAGTCATTTCCGTAAATTCTCAAACCCCTGTTTCAGAAACTATAACCAGAGCAATCAACCGAAAAAAGCAAGTGTAGAAATCCCAACCACAAGCTTCATCCTAACCAGTAAGTGCGATTTCTATAGCTTGGCTCTCACCCTCTTTATTTTCTCCCTCAAAACCAGATTTCATCTTCATCACCACCTTGCAACACATGACTAAATAACCGAAAACAAAGATGGAAGAAGATTCAAGAGACTCACTCACCTTGCTTGATTTCCACCTTAATACAAATCGATTCCCTCCTCTTATTGCCTTTGCTCTTCTTGCTCTCTCTTGAAGTCTCTCAACTCTTTCTCTCTGTTTTCCCTTCGAATGGCAGAGCAAAATGAGAGGGGAGGAGGTGTTAGGGCGTATTAGATAGATGAGGGATGTGAAATGTCCATTTTGCCCTTTGGTCCTCATTTTGCTTTCAAGTTGGTCCTTCTCTAGATTTTTTTTTTTGAAATAATCAAATAACTCCAGAAATCACACCTGGATATCTATATGAATTTTCTCCTTCCATTAGCTTCTTTAGTCCATAAAATAATTATCCTAAAAAGTTCAGCTCAAAAATTATCCTCTAACTATTTTCCTTGAATTTTCCAAGAAAATAGGTCCTAAATTCCTAAAATTAACTTAATTATTTAGATCATATTTTAAGTGTCTTAATCTCAACAATTTCTTTAAAAATGTTCTCCTTCCTCATGCCTTACTTAAATCCATAAAATTTGGGATATTACAGAAAACTCTAGTTTATATGACATATGGCAAATCAACCCATATTACACATAGAACTAATCCTTTTAATAGAATTGGGTTAAAAAAAATTGTTCTTGGATCCAAATAATTAACTCACAGTGCCAACTAACGGTGCTCAGATGACCTTTTAAACAATGCTAGAAGCAGTAACAAGTTTTGGATGGTTGGAAAGGATAAAAAACGCCTCAGGTGAAGGAAATCAAAAGTGAAAGGCGTTGAAATTAAAACTTGATCTTTTAACATATATAACAGCTTTGCATTTAAGGAAAACAAGTAGTCGATTACCAAGTCATCTTCTCTATGTTTTATTTCTTTTTAGTTTAAAAAATGGAAGAACTTAAATTTGGATCAGTTCAAATCTCATCGTCTTGATGAAAACACATCTCAACCGATGATTATTCATCAATGTAATATTAATATTCCATTTTGAATAAAAGTTGTCTGTTTGGTATGGGGGAAGATGGGAAAAGTTTTAATGAGCTCGATTTAAAAAAATTGAAGAAGTGGGATTAAAAGCTTTTAACTATATTTTTTAGGGAAAACTAATTTGGAGGTCCTTACAGTTTTTATCAGTTTGGAATCAGGTCCTTATGGTTTTTTTTCTTTTTATTAGATCCTTTAATTTTCTCCTGTTTGGTCCATTAATCCCTATCCTTAAATAAGACAAACATCGTGATAACTTTCCATCAACATCTTCTCCTTTCCTGCCGTTCTCGCGACCTCACTAATATGAGTAGTATGAGCTCGTCCATCAAACTCGTGAAAACACCTCGAATTCCAGCTGCATCCCACTTGTTCATCTGATATACTTCCCCACTTCCACTTTCTTCCTCTTTTTTTTTAACACTAGATCTGTGCAAGTCTCTCTCCCTTTAAACGGTTTCTTAAATTGAATCCATGCTAGTTATAGAATTTATCTTTACTTTATTGTTGGATTTAGTTTATTTTTCATTTGTTCCTCTATTTTCTGCGATCCTCTTATCTCAAATTTGCTTCCCCTTAGTCTAGACTCTGAATATTTTATCCTAGTAATTCAAGCTCAAAGAAATGAACTTTGTACGAAATCCCAATTTTAAGGTTCTTTGCTTTGTTCTCTTTTCTGCTTCGCCTTTATTCCCTGTGTTCCTCCCCTACCCCTGTGAGCTATATGGACATGACCCAGGAACGCATTTCCTTCTTGGCCTTCAAACCTAAAGCAAGCCAGATGCTATAATTTTTGCAAAGCGTACTCGATGTACTGCCTGATGATATTTACCGTGGAAGGAACAGTGAGTTGGGCAAATGGGGGGTAGGTGATGAGAAGATTTAACAGAAAGTTATAATGGTGTTTGTCTTATTTAACTGTAGGGATTAATGGACCTAACAGGAGAAAGTTAAAGGATCTAATAAAAAGAAAACAAATTACAAGGACCTGGTTCCAAACTGATAAAAATTATAAGGACTTCTAAATTAGTTTTCCCTATTTTTTACTCTTTTATCTTATATCTTCTCCATATCAGAATATTATAACCCCACTTTTCCAATTTTTTTAAATCAAGCTCATTGTGATTTTTTCCCTCCTCCTACCCTTCAATTCCCTCATACCAAACATAGGATTAAATGACGGAAAGCACAAATAACAAACATTCCACTGCTGACTATACATACACTAAGGTCAATTGAAACGCTGCATAAAATAATTCCATTATGAAAAAAATCATGTCATTTGTCATGTTCCTTCGAGGGCTGACACATATAAGGAAAAGCTTGGAATTTGAGCGGCCCAAATTTAATGCTTTTTAAGATAGCTAGTAAAATGTCAAATTACTTTCACAAGAAGAATGCCAAAATATTAATAAATAAATAAATTCAAAACTGCCACACTTTGATAATATCAGTTTAAAACTGCAATAAAAATATTTCAAAAAATAATTTTAAAATTTATTTTATCTCAAGTTTCAATATAATGCTGGAGATGGTAGTGGAAAGAAATTGGATGGAATGGGTAAAGAAGAGAAGCCAAATCCAAAGCCTAAAAGAGAGAACTCTTATACAAGAGTTTCTTCTGAACAAAGCCGCCCACTTGATTTTATTTTGAATGCTACGTTGGATAACCAACAACAATACACATTCTCAATCAACACTTTGATTCCGATTCCAACTCTGAAACGTTACAAATAATAATGATGTATTCAATTAATCCCATGACATGTAAGCTTATTTTTGTTTCCTTAATCAAACTCCATCTTTTCCGAGGGGGTGGATCTTGAGGAAGGAGGATAGTATTTGTACTGGCTTGATGTTTTGTTGAGTAACATTTTCAGTATTATATTAAAAAAAAAAACTTCAATTAAATAGCCAACTATTAATTTCTAAAAAATTACTCCCATTCTTTTTTATAAGATCCTTTTAACTAAATTATGTGGTTTAAAAACACAGTTAAAATTAATTAAAAGTGATAAATATGTAAAAATTAAACTTTTTTTTTTTAAGTATGTTCTTACTTAAAGAGAGCAAATAAGAGAGAAATAGTAACCATAGAAGGTTACAGTACCAAGCGGACCAACTCGCCAAATGAGCTCTAACAGGCACGAATGGGCTGCAAGTCTTCGGACCTAGGGTGAAAAGTGCAAATTTATCATTAAAAGCCATTTACTTGCCTATGATATTGAGTATGAGAATGTATATATGGCTATGCGAATCCTTTATCCTTAGGTGGATATTTTCCATATACACTCAGTCCTCAAGTATATGATAATATGATGTCATTGTTTTTTTGTGTGCCGGTTTTGCCTTCTCCCAAATTGTTGACTCTGAAGAAAGAAATAGTGCCGCATAGCAAGCACTATTTCTAATTTTAAATGAAAACTAAGATGGTATACCTTGAATAAGTCAATAACAACCGAAACTTTTGTGGCATCAAACGCAACCAAAAGTCCAGCATTATATATCTTAATTCTCTTTTTTTCTTGGATACTTTATTTTTCAGATTAATACTTAGATTAATCTTCTCCATCTTTTCCTCTTGTTAGATCCCTCACTTCTTTCACCGTATTAGTATTATTATTATTTTTGATTCATTTATTATGTATAAAGCTATTTTTTATTGATTTATAGGAGTTGAAATTCCTGAGATCCATTGGAATAATGATATGCACATCCATATATACCTGTGTTAATTCAAAATAGGCTAATGAGATATGGTGTCAAAGTACCCTAATCAATTTGAAGTTTGTGCTTGGATTAACTTGCTCTTTCAAGTTTATTTAAAGTTTTCATATTTAATGTTTTTAAGTATGCCATGTAATAACTTTATAGTTGGACTTCTATGTATTGTATTTGAAGTTTGAGGCTTGTTGCTTTTAAGTTTGCTTGTATTCTAATAATTTTGAAGTTAGACATATAAGAATTTGGAATTTTAGACTTGCTGCCTTTAAGTTTTATGTATATATTTTATAGATATGTAAATATTTTGTACATGGAGGTAATTTTTTTTAATATTCATAAATTAAGAATAATAATTCTGATATAAATATTGTAATAAAATAATAAAGAAATCTATATAAAAAATAAGGACATATCTGTCAACTTATAATTAGTTTTCCTCCCCTTTCATCCTAAAGCAAACAAGAAACCTTCCTTCCCCTCCCTTCTCCTCCAACCAAACAACACTCATAACTTCCCCTCTCCTCTGCTCCCCCTCTTGTCACCTCCCTTGAACTAAGGGTGTGTTTGGTTGGAGGGGAGGGGAGGGGAGGGGAGCCCCTTCCCTCATTTGGTTAAAAATTTTGGAGGGGAGGGGAGCTAAAATGTCCCCTCCCTCCCCCCATTTTGGCTCCCCTCCAAATTGGGGGTTTTTGGAGGGGAGCCAAAATTTTGGACCATTATGCCCTTATGGTTTTTTTAATATTCCACTTCTACCCATAAAATATATTATTATAATATTTATTTCAAATAAAAAATATATTATCCTAAGTAAAAAAAAATATATACATTATTATAATTAAAAATATATTATAAAAATTATTTAAAAATAAAAAATTATTGAAATAAAAAATTATAATATTATAAAATTAATTGTTTTTATAAATATATTATTTATTAAATATATTTTAAAGCTGGAAAAAAAGATAGCCTAAAGAAAATAAAATTTCATTTTTCTTAGAGCATATAAAATTTGTTAATTTGATTATTTTAAATATATTATTATATTAATTAGAATAAAAAATTACTATACCAATTTTTTAATACACATATTAACATGATAAGACTGAATTTTTATTAAATTATATAATTTAAATTAAGATGTAAATTAATTTATATAATATATCAATAAAAAACATAAACTAATATGTAAGGGTAAAATGGTAAATTGATTATTACTATCCCTCCCCTCCCCTCCTTGAACCAAACAAGGGATCATTAAATACCCTCCCCTCCCCTCCTTCCCTACCCCTCCCTCCCCTCAAACCAAACAGGCCCTAAAGAAAGCCTAGACACATATAGTACAATAAAATTAATTGACTAGTGAAAATGTCTTTAATTAGTTCCCAGATAAATGTTGCTTCTTTGTATCCGCAGTTGGCAATTGCTTACAAGTGCTTTAATGTAAGTTGAGATAAAACTCCCTTCATATACCTAAATTGTAACTCATAATTGAAAAGTTGTATTCAAGTCATTTTAAGATGATATGAATTATTAGAAAATGATTTTTAGAAGGTTGATAAAAGGTTCACAACGCTATTTCCTTGCAAGATTAAAAGCAACTATTGAAGACTTGAAAGCAACTATAGGAGAACAAGAAAACAATTCAACTCCAAGATAACGAAAGCCACATTGCAGATCAACTAGCAGCAAACGATTTTGAATGCAAAGACACTACAAAAAAACATGCGATTAGTGATCAAATTAGCGACAAAATTAGTAACTGATTAGCGATAGAATCGCAGTAGCAATTAAATTTACTTTGTCTCTAATTCTTCTGTTACTAGTTGGATTAGTGACGGAATAGTGACAAAATTTTTGTGTTACTAATTACTGACAGAAATTTTCTGTC
Source organism: Neltuma alba (assembly GCF_004799145.2). NCBI lineage: Eukaryota > Viridiplantae > Streptophyta > Magnoliopsida > Fabales > Fabaceae > Neltuma > Neltuma alba. The sequence continues at coordinate 25,554 of NW_021637061.1, forward strand.
CCTAACCAGCAACATAAAATTTTTATAAATCTTTATGTATATAAAAGCAGGGCTGAAAGCAGCTTGCACAGCGAGCCACATCAATGGCCTATGCGGAGCAAATCGCACCATGCCAGCTGTCTGGTGTTGCATGTAGGTTTCGTGGGACGACAAGATATTTGAGTGAAAACCAAACTGTGATTTTAAAAATGATTTTATCAGGAATTTTGCCTCCATTTGCTTAAAAGTAATGTTTTTACATTCATTCAGACCACCCAACGCCATGTTCGCGATCGTGCCTGCAGTTTCGTGCTAGTGATCATGTTGTGCGGGCAATCGTGGGTCCGAAGTTTGCGCAGCCATGTTCTTTAATCATGTAAGGGAGTTTTGTCCTTCATTATCTGTGGTTCCAGCAGTTGCTCAACCTGATGCTGCTGGTTCAGCGACCGAGGCAGTTCGGCATATATTGCGGCGTCTTTTTCCACACTGTTCATTTTCTTCTTCCTGAAAAATATATGCTGCAGTCTGCATCTGAGGAAAATCCATTCACAGCGTTTACCTCTTCTTTCACGCAATCTTTGAAGCTTCCCAAACCGCTGGGTCTTTATCCTTCTCGATGTCGCTGTATGTTCTCTTGATTTTGATGCGTTGTTCTGTGTAGGTTTTGCTTCGTAGGATGCTTAACTTAAACCGCTACTCTACATTCTGTAAATTTATAAATAAATTGTTTACGTTAACAGAACAAAGGGCAGTTCAATAAATATTCTTCTGCTCTATCTTGAATATATATAGTTTCACTTTAATGCTTTTGATTTTGCGTGAATCTGCTTAGGTTGGAAGTGACTATATATTCGCTGGTGAAGACATGCTTTCAGTTCTTTATGCATCGTTGCTTTTCAAGGAACTTTTGAGCAAATAAAATTCCTGCAAGCGTGATGAGATGAGAATTATATGGGCATGACTTCATTTTTCCTCTGATTTCTTGCATGGCTTGCAAATCTCAGATACCTATTTGCCCCAAAACAGAGCGACAACTTACGGGTGCTAGCTGGATGAATTAGAGAGGTTCTAAATTTGATTTCTCTCTAGCTTTTGAGTTACATTTATATGTATATGTAATAACAGACAATCACGAAGTGTGAATACAATCACTATGTGATTGTGGGCATTGAAATTCATCATTGTTATGTTTCATAATAGTAGATTGGTTTGAATAAATTAACTGCATTATCAGTATTTCTTTTATATTTTACATTTAACTTTCTTAATTCAAAATTTAGTCTTTGCACTGAAAGATGTCTTTTGTATCTTTAAACTCTTCATTTTACATTGAACATTTATGTTGCTTCTCAGTTTAAACTATACATATAATTATATATATCAATTGCTACATATCGCTCAAATTTATGAATGCTGATGCAGACGTCTAGGCTATCAAATTATGTAAAATGATATTGAGATATGAAAAACCTGATCATGGTGCATCAAATTATACTGTCCTATGAAATTTTGGGAAGAAATCCCAGGTAATTTGTGCTTCTGTATTTTCAAAATTTAGTTTGGATCACTAGCAGGAAGCCGACATTGACTACCGAATGCTGTTATCCTGTTATGCTGGTTGAATCTTCTAAGAAACCCAATGTTGTTCTGCACAATCCATTTACATAACTAAAAATTAAATACCACTAAAGCTCATTTAAAAAATCATGGCAATAGATTTAGCGAATCTTTTGGCCCAAAACTGAAAACGTATGTTCTCAAGAATAGGAAAAGTTACACTCCTACAAGCTTTATATGGAGGGTTCTGTAGAATTCCCTTCAAGCTTTAGGTTGGAAGTGACTAAATGTTTCCTGGTGAAGACATGCCTTCAGTTCCTTTACTGAAAGTATCACGACAGAAAGTGGGGTTTCTAAATATTAAAGAAATGAAACAGACAAGAATGAAATATTTTGTGAATTTGAGGGAAGAAGTCCGCTAGCAGCAGATAAATTCTTCACGGAAGCCAGTGATCAGAGCCACGCCAGTTGGTAGACAAAGGACACAAAAATTGCATACAAGGCAGATCTATTGATCAGGCTTCTGGGAGTGAGACGTAAATATTTGGTTTTGTCCAACCAACAATAGCATTTTGGTGTATTCTTGGATGACAATTCTAGGCTAATAAACGTAAGTGGATATATCGTTGGGCAATATTCTTCTTTCTGATATCATTAGGCAGCGTACTAGTAACTTCCCCGAAGTCTAAAAAGTTGCAGAACGAAGTACCAAGCTTGTGTTTACAAGTATGTTTTATGAACCTAAATAATCATTTTAGTCTTGTGTAATTAATTACCTTACTGGATCTTTCTTTCTTATGATCTCATCAGCAACCTCTATGTTAATTTAGCAGAAAACAACAATAGTTTTGCTGTTTAACTGGGTCTATAATCATTCCTGTGGTTTTGCCATGGTCTACGTAATTTGTTATTTATGATTTTGAACAAAAACTTTTAACAGACATAGAAATCAAAATGTGATGTTATTGATGAAAGTAGGACACTACCATCACCGTGCAGTGTTTCCCTTTATGCCACTGCTATTGGGCCTGAACCTAAAGACAGAGGATTTAGGCCCCTATGATTATTGGAGGCAGGTACACGAACGATGTATTTAATTTTTGACCCTACAGAATATTATCAGATAGAATTTCAACAAATTATTTTATGTATATGCTCTGTTTATTGACGTGGTACACTGCTTTTATATTAGTGATTCACAAGGATAAGCGGCCACACTTGATATAGGAAATGCATGGAATTCCTCAAGGGGTTTCAAGTTGGGGATATGTGATTGCAGTAGACTCTTCCAACTTCAATTAAAAATGCCATAGTGGACAAATGGGGACAAATGGGTGGTAGAGAAAGGAGGGGTGCTCTGCGTGGTGCGATGAAGAAGCTCAAATGGGTGGCAGAGAATTAGGCAGAATATTTCTTTTTTTCTTTTTTTTTTGTTTTGCTTATGTTATTATCAAACGTTAATTTTTCTTTCAATTCTGTGTTTATTATGCTGAGCAGAATTCTCAAATTAATGTTCAAGAAGTTATTTCTTGTGGAGATGTAAATCTTTGTTCTTCAATATTAGCTGTTCATTCTTGTTCCGCATATAATCTTCTTTACATGCCTATGATGTTTAACAGTTATATGATGATTTGCTTTGGCTTGTATGACGCGTTGACCGTATTACTCCTCCGGTCCTAATTATAAGACCCAATTGACTTATTTGAGGAGATTAAGAAAGTAAGTTAAGTTGGTTATTTATAATAAATAAGTGTTGTCATTCCTAAAATATCCTTGCTAATTAAGTATATTGGCTAAAACTATCATTATTAGAAGGATTATCTTGGAAAAAAATGCATAAATATAAGAGACAAAATGGATTGGGGTTTTATAATTAGGACCAAATAAAAAGTCAAATGGGGTCTTATAATAAGGACCGGAGGAGTATGATATATTTGCATAGAGATTCACACAGCCAAGTGGGGAAAATTTAAAGGAATGCTGATGGAACAATTGATTGAGTCTTTTGATTTTTTGTGTATAGTTGGTTTTTTCTTTCTTTCTTTCTTTCTTTCTGGGTTTGTTTTGCAAAAGGTAGCGTGACAGAGTTATGGAACGTGCAAAGCGGGTTTTATGCGGAGCCTTGAGCTTTTTATGCATAGCGTATTTGAGAATATAACCTCGTAAATAGACGATCTGTACGAGATTTTTATTTTGGGGAATGAACTATAGTTATTTGGATGAGGGAGACCATAATAAAAAACACAGCTTCCCATCTAAACCTTACGGGAGAAAAGAAGAGCATGACCTGGGCTTCGCATCAACTCCGCTAATAAAGAAGACGCTAATGTGCGAACTTAGTAAGATTAATTAGTCAGTTTCTTATTTCTCTAAATAAATACTCCTCCGGTCCTTATTATAAGACTCAATTTGACTTTTTATTTGGTCCTAATTATAAGACCCAATCCATTTTTTCTCTTATATTTATGCATTTTTTTCCAAGATAATCCTTCTAATAATGATAGTTTTAGCCAATATATTTAATTAGCAAGGATATTTTAGGAATGACAACACTTATTTATTATAAATAACCAACTTAACTTACTTCCTTAATTTCCTCAAATAAGTCAATTGGGTCTTATAATTAGGACCGGAGGAGTATATCATCAAATCGATTTTCAACTCAGATTTTTTTTCCAAATCAAGATCAATAAAAATATAACGCATGTACACATATCATAATGGTGTGTGTTTATATATCAATAATCAAAGAATTAATAAATTAAGGGTCCGTTTGGCAGGAAGGAAATAGATGGGAGGGGAAGGGAAGGGGGAATTTTTTTTTTTTTTTAACAGTAGGAAACCTTAACCAAAGCCTACAAGATCACTTGTCATATCATAGTGATCAGCAACCAAAATAGAAGACAGCTCCATAGGGACAGCAACAACTGCATGGAATTCACTCACGGCAGCAAGGGCTTGTTTAGCAAAGAAGTCCGCAGCTTTATTAAATTCTCTGTTCACGTAGGCAATATTCACCTCCTAATCCCTACTCATCAACAAACGGATTTCGTGAGTAACACCGTGGTCATAATGATGTTCCTCTGGATCAGCTGTAATAAGCTCAATGGCATTGCTTGAATCAGACTCCAATATAATTTTATGGTATCCATAGTCCCAAGCAAGCTTCAATCCATGTACGCACCCCAAAGCTACGCATGAAGTGCGTCTCCATTTTCCAGATTATGCATGATCCCAGTATAAGCTCTCCTTCTGAATTTTGCAGTAATCCACCGCAAGCATAGTTTTGGTTAACAGAGGAATAATGTAATGACCCAGAAATTTGAAAATTCTTAAGATCTTCAGTACTCATTAATTGATCAAGTAAATTTTAAAAAAAAAAGGTATGATTTAAATTTTATAACAATGGGTATAGTTGAAAGTAAGCCCATCTTCAAAGAAATTAAAAAAAACATAAAAAAAAAAGAGATAAGAAAAATAATAATTGTAATAATCTTGATAATGTAATTATAAGTTAATTAATTCTTTTATTATTTATTGTGATCTAGTGATCAAGAAGAATCGGGGGTTAGGTAGCAGTGGAGGTTGTTGAGCATGCATTTGCTTCAAATCTTGGGTTTGCTAAAAAAGGGAATTTTATTATTGTTTTTCAAATTAAATTACAACATTTCCCTTAAAAAATGAAGATTTAGGTTTAAATGAGATTTTTTTTTTCCTGCTACTGCCTATGAGTGCATCGCGTGGGGTGAAAAAAAAAAAGGGAGAGAAAGCTCGTGGAGTGTGAACCTCAAATCCCAAACCCCATCTTGTGATTCCATCGCTCCTTCCACCGTCCTCCCCTATCCATCCGTTTGTCGGCGGTGTGTGTGCTGTGGGTGTGCTGATAATGCTGAGCTCTGCGTTGCTTCCTTCAAAGCTTTGTTATTCTATTTTCTTCCTTGCTCTTCGGTGCCTTGGTAGCTTTGAAGGGATTGAGCTTCATTCCCATTTTCCTCTTCCATCTTAGTCTCTACTATTAGGGATTTAGGTAAGCTCAAATCCCATTTTTTTTATCTTGAGTAGCAGTGTATTTGAGAGAAGTTTTCCTTGTTCTTCTCTCCCCTGTTTTTGCTGCTGCTGTTGTGGGCACTGGATTGGAGATAATTTACTTCTGTTGTATTTAATCTTTTACTCTGATGAATGGGAGTGTGTGGAATTGTATTGAGATTATATATATATATATATATATTTTCAGTTTGGCGTTGATGTATGGTTTGGCCCGGGGGATATTATGTTGAACTTTGATGAATTTTGGTTTAATGGATTTGATGAGTTTATTTGAATATGGGTGCTGAAACATATGTTTGTGTTAATTAGCAATTAGCAATGCTTCATTGTTGCCAACTTGTGGATTAAGATGTGTGGTTGTTGAGTTATGTTGAATGCCTATAAGGTGTTTGATGAACTGTGTGAATGAAGAACGAGGGAATGAAGTATTTGGATATGTTAATATTGATATTGCGATGTTTGCAAAAGTAGAACTATGGAATCTAATTACTTGTGTTAATAATGTTGAGAAATTAACTCATGTAGCTTCGCGTTGTATTTAGGGTGTTTGTAGTTGCTTGTCTAGTAGTGGAACACGATAATGAAGATGTTGTAACTAGTTATTTGGATGCTCAAGAGCTATATGGTTGTTGATTTTTATAGCCTGATATTTATTATGTGAGTTGAGCTAAGATGTGCTTGGAATAGCTGTGCAATCTTGTAGAAGAATTTAATTAAACTAAGATTAATGGATATTTACAAATTGATTTATGGAATGGTGTAACAAAGGAGTTGGATTATTGTGCAGTATTATTGAGCTGAATTAGAAAATGTTTTTGAAAGGTTGATATAATATCCATATATGAAACTCTACAGAAATTTAAATAAAATCCCTTGAACGTTGGCATTGAGTGAAATATTTATATACATAAGCTCATATTTTTATTTATTGAGACTTACTGAAGAAGAATAATCAAACTAAAATTTCATTGAATAAATTGTTATGAAAAATTCTTTTGGTTCTGTGACACCAGGAGACTTAGGAGTAAGCACATTATAGAATTATATAAACAAAAGTAAGTAGTATGATTGAGATACGTAGCTGTTTAGTGAATAGCGCTTCATGATAATTTTTATAAATGATATGTTTTTCAATGTCATATTTGTTTATATTATCAATGTTTTTGTTTTAAATATTATTTGATTGAAAACAGATTTGTTGGAACTATAACATTTGTTTATTGATATTTGTATGCCCAGATGAAATAATGATTTATATATTTTTTTAAAAATGCTCTTGTATGAACTTATATTGTTTGAAAAGAATCCTTCCTCAGTGACGAACGGAATTTAAAAGAAAGTTTTGAAAATGTTATTTGAAAACTTTCATGTGGGGATCATTTGTTATAAAATATTCTTTCTTTATAAGATTTCATTATGGGATACAGATATCTTTCGTCTAATGGTATATTGATCCCATGCATGCTTGAAAAATGTTTTTTTTTCTTCTGAGGACTGAATACAGAATGCTGGTTGCTAACGGCAATACTATTAGCTTTTGGTGCACCATGGTTAATATCGAGCTTGTTTGTTATTCGTGGCTTCAGCCGTGCTTGTTATTTGTGGGCATTGTTCTCACGCTTGTAATTCGTGGCTCCGGCTACGCTTGTATTTGTGGTTTTGGTTGCGCTTGTGATGATGCACCATGGTTAACATCGAGCTCACTTGATATTTGTGGGCATCGTTCCTGTGCTTGAATTCGTGGCTTCAGCCATGCCTATTGGTTACTTACCCTCGTGGGCTGTGTGTCCGCACTTGTTACTCGTTCTGTTGAAGTCCTCAACTGAAAAGAGTTTTTGACACTATTTCATGATTTGAATTTATAAATAAAGTTTTTTTTAATATCAAAACCTCTTCATATATTTTCTTTTATGTTTTCATGGCTTATTAAGAATTTAAAAGCAAGAGTAAATTATTTATTTTACATGATTATATTGCATAATTTGTTCTTGTAGCACTTCCTTTGCCTCATTTTTATTAATGGGAACTATTGAGTCCTTGTACCTCCCATTGAATAGCAAAGACACTCATTATTAATCAAAGCTTGTAGATACGTTTCCGAATATCTTTTAATGATGTAAATCTAAGTTTACATTTAAAAACAAAGAAAAAAAATTACTATTTTGACAATAAGAAATAAATAAATATATATATATGAACTAGAAATAATGGATGAACCCTTAAGATTTTTGTAATTTTTATGGCAAGCATTTGTTTGTAAGTCTTAAAGGCTTTAGGAATGTGAGTTCTCATATTCCGTGCCAGTCATCCCTTAATTTTTGGGGCGTGACAAATAAGCCCCCTCCACGTTAAGTTTGATCCACCCTTGTGTCAAAGGCTGCCAACCATGCTCTCTAGCAATTGGTCGAATTCCTAGAAGTGACGTGCCTGATAGATATTTCTGATGCCGATTAGTACTGGCCAACATGGCAGTAGTTTTGACAATAATATCTTCATTGTACACCCTCTTCCCATCGGAAAGAAAAAGGTTCCGATGACGCCAAAGCCGCCAGCAAATTACCCGAAATATGGCTTTCCAGTCATCACCATTAAGATGCTTGGTGGTTATCTTCCAACCTAACCAGTTGTTAAAACTCAACGTATAGAGTCTTCTCCACATAGACGGATGCACCAGTTTTTTCCAGAGTAGAGTTTCATGACAGTCACAAAAGACATGAATAAAGTCTTCAGATTCTCTTTTACAAATAGGGCAGCAGTCATCATCACTCAGCCCCCATTTTCTTCTAATAGTATTCATTAAAAGGCTTTTACGAGCAAGCAGCCACATCATCAATCTACAACATTGGGAAACACATAGCTTCCATATTTTCTCCCAAAGCGAATCTGACTCCATACCAGTAGTTGACAGAAGTTTGTAAACTGACTTGAGTAAAAACAATCTGCTATGTTCATGTTTCCATCTTGCAGTGGTTGCATTGGCAACAACTTCTAGTCCATCCTCAACCTTCTTCCATGTCTTCTTTATCCCTAACCACAGTGGATCCACCTCGATCAGCATCAATCTTGGGGATAAGGTCATTAACACATCGGTATTTATCGTGAACAACTTTGACCCAAAAATCATCATAACAATTAGCAAGTTTCTACCCGAGCTTCATTAGATGAGCATGATTTTGACATCTAGAGTGTCTTAGTCCAAGACCTCCTTTTGATTTTGGCTTGCAAACTGCATCCCAAGCAACCAACGAAACCTTGTTCTAATCATTTGTATTTCCCCCAAAGAAAGCTCCTATTAAGCTTGTAAAGAGTCTCACAAGGGGTAGCTACGAGCAAAGATGTTTGCATGGCATAACTTGGGATTGCTATGTCACTGAGGTGATGAGAGTAGATGTCCCAGCAAGTGAAAATGAACTAGTCTTCCATTTGACCAATTGCTGTTTAACCTTGTCAACAACCTCCTTGTAAGTATCTTTGCTCACTCTCTTATGATGAAGAGGTACCCCTAAATATTTCCTCAAATCTGCTGTTTGGGTAAACCCCATATAGGCGCTAATTTCTGTACATATGTTATGATTGATATTAGGGGAGAAAAAAACACAGGTCTTAGAAAAATTTAGCTTCAGATCGGAACATCTGCAAAAAATATCTAGACATTGTTTAATCAACTCTGCTTGGTGTAAAGACACTTCCACAAACAAGATAATATCATCTGCAAAGAACAAGTGTGAAATAGGTGGCCCATTTGTCATTAGCCGAATTGATCTCCATTCATCATTACACATTTTTTCCTAGATGAGGTGTGCAAGCTTCTCCACAAAAATCACAAACAGATTTGGTGACACTGGATCTCCTTGTCGAACCCCTCTTGAAGATTTAAATGAATGTGCCTTATTGCTATTCCACAATAATTGCAACTAAGCTGCTTTAAAGCAATAATCAATAATTTCAGTAAAGGTAGAAGGGAGGTTCAACTCCTTTAAACAACGGCTCAAAAATTGCCAATTGACTCCATCATAGGCTTTTTAAAGGTCAATTTTAATAGCCATATGGGCATTTTCCCCTCTCATATTCCTTATTGAATTAATAGCTTCCTGTGCCACTATGATTTGGAGAAATTACTTGTGGTAAAAAAAGTCTTCATTCTACTAGCCACGATCATAGTAATCAAGACGTCTCCATCTGCGGAATACTCCCTGATAGGATTGGTTACTTCATCCCTTTTTGAAAAAATTTGCTCCATCATAATAACCTGAGCATTATCACCAAATCCACTAGTGTTTTGATCCATACAAGTTAAAGATTGAACTTGGGCCTTTACGTCAGAAGGCCCGTGTTGGAGTGAAGCAAATGGATTGAATACTTCAATGGGCTTTTCATTGAGGTTGATTACCTCTTTATATTATGCTTTGGATTTATCTGAAAGATTCTCCTTCCCCCGAATTTTGACTTTTTTAACTATATTCCTTTTAGATCCCACCTTGATCCATGTGTTGTTATTAATTTCTTCACCAAATTTTTGGTCCTTAGTAGTAGATCACGAGATTTTATTATTTTTGGACTTCTGTTCCCTAACTGGTTGATATACGGCCTTCATCTGTATAATCTTTCTATTTGTAGCCCCCTTTTTTTTCTGTTTCATCAATACCATTGCCCAATCCCTTATTATCTGCACCTTGAATACCACTATCAGATCCCTCTTTATCCATGCTAATGATATGCCTGTGGAAATCTCAGCTAATTAACATTTATGGACCCAGGTGAATGTCAGCTGCCACTATCGTCGCCACTAACGTCAGAATCCGGGCTTGCTTCTCACCCTTCTTACCTTTCTTGCCGGAGTTCTCCACATGTTCTTTATTCAGATTATCCACACCATTAGATGCACCATCTAGCAGAGGGTATGCTTGTTTTTCATGTCCGTATTTCCCGCAATTAAAGCAAACTTGGTGTAATCCCTCATAAACTATCTGCCAATCTTCCCCAAAGGCGTAAAAACTAAAAGCACTGGTTGTTGAAGATTTATTTCGACACACACACGTGCAAGACCTCCCTTATCATAGATTGAGGTGGAGTGATCTGCCTTGATAGTTTTTCTAATCATATCTCCAATAATACCTAGAGATTCAACATTGTAGAATTCCATCAGGAGGTCAGGTATATATATCCACACAGTAATCTTATGTTGGAGATTCGCTTTCTAAGGGTCAAAGTTGGGTCGCCATCTCTGAACCAACAGATAGTTACCATCAATCATCCAAGGGCCTCTTGAAAAGCATAATCCCGATCCTTTCTATTGGTAAAAGACACAATATAATGATCATTACTGAGAGAATTCACTTTCATGGGATCCTTCGGTTTTCACATCCTTCTCACCCTGTCTATGGGCACATGCTTTGGTACTTGAGCCCCCAACAGTTTAATGATCAATGAATTCATCCATGGTTGACACCACGTTGTGTATTGCTCTGCAGTAACTTTTAATACAGGGTACCTTAGCTTAATGGTGGTTCCTTCAGTCTTTATGCCCTCCATAATCTCAACATCACCATTCATTTCTATATCACCATTAGTCTCAATACCTTGATGTTTCTTCTTGAAAAACGCCTTCCAGCCATTCACGATATCTTTTGTTTCATCATGTTTAACCAGATATCTACACACAACCTAGTGAAAGAAGTTTCTCTTTGTAGGACAAAAGGAAAAATCTCCTATCAAAAGTTGAATGAACTTTTCTTGGGAATCCTTATCACTTCTACCTCCAGATCGAAAAATGAATTTCAACAGAGTTTTATTGTGATCCGCTTCCTTATCACGTTCTCTAACTCCTCCCTGATCACCATCTCCGGCACTTCCCTCCTCACCGATCACCATCTCTGGCACCTCCCCCACCGTCACCATTAGTCACTCCTTTCCCACTCATATCATTTTTGCTTAATTAAATAATGACTTCTCCTGAAAGATACACTTTTGTTCTCTTCTGTTTCTGTTCTATCAAAAAAATAATAATGAGATAAAGGATGAAAGAGAACATATTATGAGAAAAAGATAAGAAGAAAGAATAAAAAAATTAATTAAGCGCAAAATTGGTAAAAATACATCTAACGTTCAGAAACTCCCAAGTAATATGATACAAAGAATGATCTTGAAAAATAATATATGAGAAAATACTTAATTTTTAATTTGGACACAATATTCATTATTTAATTATCAATTATTACATATTTAATAGAGAATAAATGTATGACAACACAAATTAATTATCATCATTCATTTTGCAATAGATATTACTCCTCTGGTCTTTAATATAAGACCTATTTAACTAATTTGATTAGATTAAAAAAGTTAGGTAAGTTAGTTAATTATAAAAAATATGACATGTTTTTTCTCCTAAAACATCATAATGATCTTTCTTAATATTCTCTCTTCCTTTTCTATTTAATTATGGTTGAGGGAGCATTTATAGGAGCAATTTAGGAAAAATTAATAAAATATGATAATAGATCTTATATTTAAAACCAAAATTAACTCAATAATTAGATTTTATATTAAGGACAGGAAGACTATCTTTTTCATCCAAAATATCAGACATTAAATTCTAGTGGCAAACATAATAAAATTACTATCACATAAATAAAATATACGCGCTACTCTGTGCATTGCATGGGGAACAAGACGCCGGTATGCAATTTTCTGCTTTTAAAATCAGCAAGTATGCACACCTTTGCTTTTAATTTTCTGAAAGTTATTTATGGCATGCTTACTTAATTTGATTGTTATGCTTTTTTTTTTTGGCCAATCAAGATAATTTTATCTTTATTTGCGCGCATCTTTCTTCTTTCTAAACGTATTATCACCAAAAAAAAAACAATATTGATTTTCTTATCAAAAAATGCATACTTGACTAGATAATTCTTATATTGATTATTTCATATTTTATATTTAGGAAAAAGTAGACAATCTCTAAAATTTCTTTTCAAGTTTTGCTTTAACTAACTAAAAAATGATCAATTCTTATATAATTTAAAGGATTTGAAAAACTCATTGTTTATTACCAATAAAAAAATTTAACGCATAAGTAATGAAGTTGTTTCTTGTATAATTCTTGTCAATGGATTGTGATCATTGTATTGAAAACAGAACAGGGCGACCGAGCTGGACCAAAGACCGACGAAACAGTCACCTAGCTGGTATGGGCAACCTATGCGAAACGAGGGAAGCTTGCGTCCGGGTGACCGGGGAGCAACCTGATTAATCTGACCGATTTGGTCGATTAAGCCAATTGTTTTTTTTTAAAAAACTATTTTGATGAAAAAAGTTTTTCTTTTTTAAGCAATTGATAATTATTAATTTAGTCATCAGAGGATTGTAGGTAAGATTGTTTTGTTACTGTATATCTATTTTGATATTTTATTAGGATGAATATTTGGTGATTTTGGTAATGTGATACAATGATTTTAATTTGTCACAGGAATTGTAAAGAAGATTGGAAAGAAATTGCGGGTATGATTATTTTATTGGTAATTCAAGATATTGAAGTGATATTTATTCCTTAGATAGTATGGTGAGAATTTTTCCTTTTGTTTGTATAAAGAAAAGGCATGATGAGAATTTAAATTTTTTATTTCTTATTTGTTTGATCTTGAGTTGACTCCGATCTAACCTACTAATCCTTTACCCACTGCCTCGACTGGGTCAGAGGCTAGTCCAGTTTTCTGTTGTGATTACAAATAGGGAAATATGTAAAATACAAAGTTGATTTCAATGCACACAAAAGATAGATTGTGACTTACAAGTCAAGCACGCCAACTTTTTCCTTATTTCCAAAGACTTTTTATATATTCGTTTCTTTGATGTCTCCTAGCTAGCGTTCTTTTCGGGTAATCTCTAATTATGGCCTACCAAACTGGACCACAAAACAGAAGAATTGAAATTTCGTATTAAATGGTGCATGACTTTGAGGTCCACTTACACGTCAACCACTCCTTGTGCCTATGAATATTGGGTGGTTGATATATTAAAGTCTATAGACTTTTCACATACTCCTCTGGTCCTATTTATAGAGCAAAAAGAGAAGATATTTTTTGATCCTATTTATAAGGCATTGAGAGAAATTTTCTGTATGGATGTACAATTTTACCCCTCATTTATTATTGTGTTGACTTTGTTTATATGAGATATAATATATATTAAATAGGGATAAAATTGGAAAGTCATTAAATTTTAAATAAGAGTTAATGAAGTTTAAGGTTTTTTTTTGTCTGTGTGAAACATGTTGGAAGTGCCTTATAAAAAATAGGACCAGAGGAGTATATGTTTGTGAAGGGTAAGGAAAATACATCGCCTAGAATGATCATAAACGAAATGAAGCAATGAAAATGAAAATGTGGCTCAAGAAGTGAAATTAACGGACAAAGATTCTTCTCATTATATTAAAGTGATGTGATGTTATTTGCCAGGTAAATTATGACCCGTTGAATCAAATTTGCAAGAGTTGGTATATGTAAGAATAAATTAATAATAGAGAATTTCTATCGAATTCATAACTTTCATTTATATATCACGGATTTGTGAATATTCATTAGTCATTGTATTCTCTTTATCCTTAGTTAATTAGTACTGCTCTAGTCTTATTTATAGGGTAAAAAGAGAAGAAATTTTTTTGCCCTAGTTATAAAACAGGCAGATATTTTTCACATGAATGAACAATGTTATCCTTGATTTATTATTTAGTTGACTTTATTTTCATGTGGCATAATGTATATTGAATATGGATAAAGTTAAAAAAATTATTAAATTTTAATTCAGAGTTAATGCAATTTAATGTTTTTCTAAGTCTATGTAAAACATATTGAAAGTGACTTATAAGTATAACTAGAGGAGCAGCATAAACGGCATAGACTGAATAGCGTACAAAGTGTAACACCCCGAATTTTATGATTTAGGATGAGTAGAAAAGAGAAAAATTTATTAAAATTATTTATTTGCTTTAATAAATTTTTCTCTTTTCTACTCATCCTAAATCATAAAATTCGGGGTGTTACACAAAGCACATGTTTTATTTTCTTTTGTATTATCATTTTATTCTTATTGTCATATTTTATGTTTAGCACGTAGTGTTATCAATTGTCGATCACTATTAAATATATAACCTTATCCCTAAGTATACAATTAAAAATTGTGCATGGGTTGTGTTTATCTCGACATGAGATATCAAAACACAGGGACCATAAAACTATAACTTTTGTTCCCTGAATCGCATGGGGGAGAAAACCCTAGTTTATATGACAAATCAACCCGTATTACTTATAAAACTAATTAATCCTTTTAATACAATTGGGTAAAAAATTAACTCACTGTGACAACTAATGATACTCAGAACCCTCCACATAAAGCTAATGTCGAAAAAGTAGTTTGTAGGATCAAAGTTTTAATTTTCCTTATCACTAACATGATTTTCTTTCTCTTTCATTGTATTAATTTCTTTGGGTCCCACTTAATGTCAAAAAAGTCTACCATGCCTCTGCTTACTGAGTGCTCTCCAAATAAATACTGTTTGACCACTAATGAGTGTGCAGAAATGTGGCAAAAGAACATATCTTAGCTTCTTGAAATATGAAAAGGACACTTACTATGAAACACGCAAAAAAAAAAAAAAAAAAGTTTTTGTGAAATAATATTTATTATGAAATGGAGGAAGTAGCTTAGCAGCATATACCGAATGGGTCCTTAGTCACTGAAACCTTAAGTAATTAAGAAAGGAACATAAAAGTGGTACAACTCTACTTTTGAATGAGAAACCCATTTTATAACCGTTGAAACTTCGACCAATGATATCTTACATCTTTTTTTAATTAATTTATAATTAATTATTTATTTAAGGATATCTTATTTAAATTAGTAATTTTATAAAATGTTATATTATAAAAAATAAAGTGCATTCTCGCTATCCGCCATGACCAGGTGAAAAAAAATAAAAGGTTTTCTGCCTCTTTCATTTATACTCGCTCATTGTTTGCTGACCCAACATCTTTGATTATTTTGTATTTCATTCAGCAACTAAAGTAATTTTGTAGATGCATCCAACAAGTCATATCTAAAGATAAAATTGTACCCCAAAAATGTTTTAGGGTACTAAATGAATCTTAGCCTTTAGTGTATTACCAATGCCTTTGTTTGGCTAGTCTCAAAGAAATTAATTAAGCTCTTATTTATATGTTTAAAAAGTGAAATTGAAAGATTAAGTGGAAATTTCTAAATTTTTTTAATAAATTTAGAAGTTCCTCAAATTGGTCGACGATATTCGTAGAACACGTTTAGGCCACATTTTCTTGGATTTAGATTTGTATTATATATTGTTTTTTTTTCATTTCTTTTTCGTACGCAGCACTTTCAGACCATCAAGTCAAATAATGTACTGTTGAATTTATGGTCATCTACCGAATTTCTCTGTTTTTTTTACATAATAAATGAGTGTTAATTAATTTAAAATTTCAAATTTAAGTCTAACGCAATTTTTTTTTTGGGCTTTTAGACTCAACAAGTATGCACATCTTAGCTTTTATTATTATTATTTTTTCCTAATGGCCTGCTTGCTGTCTCAATTTGATCTTCATTGTAATATATGGTGTTTCATTTTTAGCCTGTTTGTGCGCGCACACTATATCTTTCTTCTTTCTAAATTAATTATCAACAAAATAACTAATTTTCTTATCGTTTTGAATTAATTTCATACTTTACTATAGCTAATTTTTTGTATTGATTATTTCATATTTTATATTCAGGAAAAAGTAGATAATCTCTAAAATTTCATCCATGTTTTGCTTTACGCTCATGTAATGTTAAGGATACCAAAACCAATATAAAATTTCAACACACATGTAAAGGAAGCTATTTCTTGTATCATTCAAAAGGAAACATTCAAAATACAAATTTGAATGTAATACACAAGAGACAGACCATGATTTACAGGTCAAGCACGCCAATTGTTTTGTTTCTTTGACGTCTTCTCAGTTAACCTTTTTTTGTGGGTTCTCTTAATCCACAACCTATCAAATTAATTATATTCATACAAACTAAACCACCCTTAATTTTGTTAGGATATTATCCTTCAGTATAATTTTTCAAAATGCTTTAAAAAATTGCACATAATGATCCCTCCAAGTTTGTGACGTAGAAAGTGGATTATCAAAGTGAGTGGTTGCCTTTCAAAGCATACATAAAAAGTACATACTCTTTTTGCCACATACAAAATATAAAATCTGTAGAACAAATTAAAAGCTGCATTATTTATGTGTTTTTGAAGTCAATTGGGGTATTTTTCCTCTGGCTAAACCTTTACACAAGTTGTTTCGTGTGAAATGTTGTGTGACTTTGAGGTCTACTCACAACAAGTCAAGAACTCCAATTAATGAAGAATGGGTTGTTGATATATAATGCATCCAATTAATTAGAGTCTATAGACTTTTAATATATATGTTTGTCAAAGGTAGGGACAATATGTCCACACAAGCTTCTTCCCACTAGCTACTTTCTACATATATGGTCTACAAGACTGACCATAAATGAAAATAAAGGGGCAAAGTTTCTTTTCATTATCAATGTTTTTTTCAATTTTTTAAGCTTCAAATTTAATATTTTATAAAATTACTATTACAATATTTTACAAATTAAATTTTCTTTGATTTTGTCAGTACTGGAGTTAATTAAGTTAAATTTCATTTAATTACATAATCATCAATTCGATTCAAAATTATGAAAATAAAAAGGCTAGAAAGATAAACACACAGTAAAAGGATATGTCCACAACAAAAAAGATATGCACAGGTCACTTTTGAGGTCTTTGGTTATTTTTGTAAATGCGAAAAGTATAACAAATAAATATGATATTTTTATAGTTAAATTTAAAACATTGAGAACGTTTAATATATTACGACATCAAATCCATAAAGAAGTACATCTAAACATATTAATAATAATTATTAAACCTCAGAAATAATTTTTGCAATTTTTTATCTCCCAGAAAATGAAAAATAAGTGTAATAAAATGTAGCTATATACTTTGGGAAAATTGAAGTTTATTTTGGAATAACTAGAGAAATCTTTTGGATGTAACTTATATAATAGATATCTCCATAATTTCACAAGAAAATTTCTAAAACTTTTAGATTTAATTTTTATCTTTATTTAATTTTCAATGTACTTACATTTTCTTATATCTTTATTTTCTTTTTATTGTTCTTTTTTGGGTTATGATAATTTAATCAAGGAATAATGAGATGTTAAAATATATGTATTTACGGAATTTTCATCCGCTCCAGAGGAACAATACGTTTTGTTAGCTTGACTTGACTTGATTGGGAATCGGAGAAGTATAAACGATGTGCGTGTTAGTTCGTGGTTACGCAAGATCTGATGAGTTTGATATGATCAATATGGGAAAACCTTCCTCCTTTGTCTTCCTTATCATCTTGCTTCTTTGCTTAATAGTCACCCTAGCTTCCATTCACACGAACATCAATACTGACAAATCTGCACTTCTTGCCCTTAAATCCTTTATCACCTCTGATCCATATGATTTTTTAGCTAATTGGTCTGTCTCTTCTTCTCCATGCAGCTGGGCTGGTATCACATGCAATACTCGGCATGGAAGGGTCCATTTTGTGAATCTTAGCGGGATGAAACTTAAGGGCACCATATCTCCACAACTAGGAAATCTCTCATTCCTTGTTGAACTTGATCTCAATGAAAACAATTTTCATGGTCAAATCCCACAAGACTTAGTTCGATTACATCGATTGAGACTATTCAATTTGAGCTATAATCACTTTCATGGACAAGTTCCGACATGGATAGGAGATTTATCTATGCTTGAGCACTTAAGTTTTCAAAATAACAGTCTCTGTGGATTTATTCCATTATCTCTGTTCAATCTATCAAGGTTAGAGACGTTAGATTGGAATTCCAATCTCATTGAAGGCACCATCCCACCAAAGATAGGAAGTCTAAAGCACTTGAAGAAGTTAAAACTTTCAAGGAACAAACTTTCAGGAGCAATTCCACAAACAGTTTCCAACTTGTCTTCGCTTGAGTTGCTTTCGTTGTCTTATAATAGTTTGTCAGGTATGTTTAGATTATTTTTTATGCTTATATTATTTGTGTTTGCTCAAAACTAGTCTATTTAATTATGAGGATATAAATCCTCAATCATATATGTTTGGGTTAGTCTCAATTTTTTTTGGGCATCTTTGCGCATTTCTTATCAGTTTTTGCTTTTAGAAAAAATATAGTCATCGATATTCTTTTCAATAAATCACCGGTTAGAACTGAAGTAGACAGAATATTTGTACTCAAAATTTGTTTCTCTGGAATAGAAATAAATTTGAACTGAGATTTTGTTCTCCATCATCTAGTTCATGTTATAAGTTTCACACACATGTAAAGTTGGGGTCATAACTTGCTTAAAATTAAAATCTTCAAAAATCGGTAAAATATTAAATCATTAAACAGGAAGCCCCATAAAAAATAACCTGATAAGGATGATAAAAAGGATTAGCTGGGATTTCAACATTTTTTCTAGCTTCTAGTTTTTCATTTCCCCCTATATTTTCTTTTTAATTGCAAGTTTTTTAGTTTTTCTTTTCTAATATAGAGACAATCCATTCTAATTTGTCAACGAGTCTCACATCGGTCCCAAAAAAACAACATGCTGAAAAATAATTTATATATATATATCGTTCAAGGATGGTGGCTCTTTTAAATGATTAAGATGATGATTCAATGCTCTGAAAATGATTTTAGAAAAAATAATCTTAGCAGTATTAACAAATTAGCTCAACCTCCATACTTAGGGTATTAATGATATCTTATCACTTTATTGGGTCTTCAGTAATTAGCTGTTTATACATATTTAGGGATATTTTTAAATCAAACTAATTTTTTTTATAATTCTGCAATGTGAAACATGAAAAAAGAAAAAAAAAAGAATCTAGCATTTGTTTTTCTATTGTTAATTGGGCACAGATGAATATTATTCTACTGATAAATCTGTACTTTTTACTCTTAAATCTTCTATCACTTTGGATCCATATAATTTCTTAGCTCATCTGTCTTTTAACAGTTTGTTAGATATTTTTAGAGAAATTCGGGCTTGTCTCAATTGTTTTTATTAATTTTTTAATATTTTTATGCATTTCTTTTTTTCAGAATTTTTCTATTCTTTTTTTAATTAAAACTTTCAAGGAACAAACTTTCAGGAGCAATTCCACAAACAGTTTCCAACTTGTCTTCGCTTGAGTTGCTTTCGTTGTCTTGTAATAGTTTGTCAGGTATGTTTAGATTATTTTTTATGCTTATATTATTTGTGTTTGCTCAAAACTAGTCTATTTAATTATGAGGATATAAATCCTCAATCATATATGTTTGGGTTAGTCTCAATTTTTTTTGGGCATCTTTGCGCATTTCTTGTCAGTTTTTGCTTTAAGAAAAAATATAGTCATCGATATTCTTTTCAATAAATCGCCAGTTAGAACTGAAGTAGACAGAATATTTGTACTCAAAATTTGTTTCTCTGGAATAGAAATAAATTTGAACTGAGATTTTGTTCTCCATCATCTAGTTCATGTTATAAGTTTCACACACATGTAAAGGTGGGGTCATAACTTGCTTAAAATTAAAATCTTCAAAAATCGGTAAAATATTAAATCATTAAACAGGAAGCCCCATAAAAAATAACCTGATAAGGATGATAAAAAGGATTAGCTGGGATTTCAACATTTTTTCTAGCTTCTAGTTTTTCATTTCCCCCTATATTTTCTTTTTAATTGCAAGTTTTTTTAGTTTTTCTTTTCTAATATAGAGACAATCCATTCTAATTTGTCAACGAGTCTCACATCGGTCCCAAAAAAACAACATGCTGAAAAATAATTTATATATATATATCGTTCAAGGATGGTGGCTCTTTTAAAATGATTAAGATGATGATTCAATGCTCTGAAAATGATTTTAGAAAAAATAATCTTAGCAGTATTAACAAATTAGCTCAACCTCCATACTTAGGGTATTAATGATATCTTATCACTTTATTGGGTCTTCAGTAATTAGCTGTTTATACATATTTAGGGATATTTTTAAATCAAACTAATTTTTTTTATAATTCTGCAATGTGAAACATGAAAAAAGAAAAAAAAAAAAAGAATCTAGCATTTGTTTTTCTCTTGTTAATTGGGCACAGATGAATATTATTCTACTGATAAATCTGTACTTTTTACTCTTAAATCTTCTATCACTTTGGATCCATATAATTTCTTAGCTCATCTGTCTTTTTAGTTTGTTAGATATTTTTAGAGAAATTCGGGCTTGTCTCAATTGTTTTTTATTAATTTTTTAATATTTTTATGCATTTCTTTTTTTCAGAATTTTTCTATTCTTTTTTTAATTAAAAGTTCATCATCCAATTTATAAAATGGTTGGGGAAAAGAATATTAGTCCAAAAGGATCTAAAGGCTCATCATCAATATTTGAAAATAAATGTAGTCATTAAAAAGTTTATGAAGGATTTATTTTTTCAAAATAAGTCTGTCTTAGAAGAAACATACTCGGAACATTTAATTTTGTTTTGGATAATCTAAATGAATAATTTTATTTTTTTTAAAATTTTGTAGTTTGCAAGAACTATTTTTCTGGGAGTCTCATGATGAAAAACAAGGGTCAATGGGATTTTGATGTGTCTCTTAGTTTGTTTTCTTAATTTTTATTGGAGGAACTCAATATGAATTAATGAATCCACGACATCCGAAAAGATAACAAAATGAAGGGAAGTAGAAAACACAGTGTAATGGGCCTTATGGAATAGCCCATTATGTTTTCTAACATTAAGCCGTCCAAATTTCTCAACAAATCACATGTCCAAATTATTTGGTCTATGGTCAATGGCCCAGCCAAATAGAAAGGGCTATTCCTTTTTATAAATAATAATTGTAGTTGTGTCTTATCATTTAGAATAAACTTGTGTTATTTCTCAAAAAATGTGCAAGTCTTACTCTGTGTTTTTTAAAAACACAAATTTGTCTGATGTACATAATAACTTATTATAAGTAAAAATTGTTACTGACATTATTCTTTCTGTTTCCCCTCTAATATTTGAAGGGGGCATCCCAAGTGAGATTGGGTATCTTTCACAATTAAAGACATTGTATCTTGGAAAAAATCAACTTGCTGGTTCTATACCATCTTCATTATTCAACAATTCAGTGCTACAAGACTTCGAACTTGCAATAAATAACTTATCTGGAAGTCTCCCAACAAATATGTGTGTTGGGCTTCCAAAGCTACAAACATTTTATATGAATGGAAATGATTTGTCTGGCGACATACCCTCTACTTGGCATCAATGCACAGAATTATTAGAATTGCAATTGGGTGATAACAAATTCAATAGAGGAAACATACCAACTGATATTGGAAATCTGACCAACCTTTGGTGGCTATATCTTTCCAACAACAACTTGCAAGGTAAGAGTTTTAATTATTATATATGATTGTCTTAAATTTTGATAAGTCACGAATTTGCGTTACAAATTTAATGAATAATACTTTTATTAAATTACATCTAAAGACATGGAACTTAATTCTTTCTCTTCATCGCAAAATGAAATACTGAATCATTGAAAAATAAACTAATCACCATTTGTGCTGATCACATTCCTTTTGTTCTTATTTTTCACTTTCTCCTGCATTTTCTTGTCTGTGTTGATCACATATGTTCTTATGACAGGTAAAGGGAATATATCTTAAAAAATTAAAAAAAATATTATCTACTAATACTATATCATGATAAAACATTATAAATAGTATAAAAGCGGAATCTTATATGTAATCTTATATATAATATGCTTGTTCTATGATGTTTGCAAAACATTTTAGCTGAAATTGCTTCAAGAGTGATGAAGATTCTAGTATACATGATATGTTTTACACAATCCATTTTTTTTTAAGTAATTTGCATCAGGAAAAAGTTATGTTGTTCTACACAGGGTTTAGAAAACTTAAATGCAAAATATAAATAATTTGGTTGTTCGTTTTAAATAGGTGAAATTAATTCCATCATCTGCCTCTCACATTTCTTCTTTAAAAGAAATTTTAATTTCGAATTATTTGATATTAGAAAAGTCCCTTTTAAATTGCTTTCCAGTAAAAACTAAATTATTTCCTAATAATTTTAAGCCTCTAATTAACACAACTTCATGCATATCCATAATGAGGTTTAAATATAAATAGTAATTTACAATCCCAAAATATTAAAAGATCAAATTATGAATTGATAGTAGCCTATTATTTTGGTTTTGGTTAAAGACAGTAGCCTATTATTTTTAAGGCAAGTTCTCGGCTTGTTATATTTGAGTATTACTTGAGGTTATTTGGTTATATTTAAGGCAAGTTCTCGACTTGTTTTTAGACATGCCAGAATTAGTAATATATGAAAATTTTTCTATGGTAGGACAAGTTTAATACTAAAAACAGAAAAGTTTACAGTTGTGTTTTTTCTTATTTATTAGTAGTACGATAAATATTTATTTAAATAAACTAAGTATAAAATATCAATTGTGAATAATTATAAAGAATTCAATTTAAAAAATTTAAACGCAATAATAATTCAATAAACACAAGTTCAACCGTAGTTGAGCTCAAACTAGTTGAGAAAAAAGCTCATTAAAAAAAAAAGAGCATATAAGATGT
This sequence comes from Neltuma alba, assembly GCF_004799145.2. Lineage (NCBI taxonomy): Eukaryota > Viridiplantae > Streptophyta > Magnoliopsida > Fabales > Fabaceae > Neltuma > Neltuma alba. The sequence continues at coordinate 48,870 of NW_021637061.1, forward strand.
TTTAAATAGTCTGATAAATAATTAAATTGTTTTATTTTAAGTCATTCATATTGAAGTGGAAGTATTCAGTACATTCAATTCTTTATAAAATTAAATAAAGCTTTTCACAAAAAAAAATTCCACTAATAGTTTCTTAATAATTATTTTAATTTGAAATTTCAAAGAAGTATGAAAAATCAACATGAGGGAGAAAGTAGGTGGGATTACACCAAAAAAATGTGGACTCATTAAACACTATGTGGAACTTTTTTGTTCAGAATTTCTCACTAAAACTGCACACACAAAAAAAAAACCCTTCATGCAGAGATAAATTGCTGAAAAACATTCTAATGTCTTATGCCGTACATGGTTAGTTGGCAATGCATACAAATTATAGTTAAACTTAATGCGCTCATTTGCAATATTAAAAGGAAAGAAATTTGATGGTTAGAGGAAATTTGCTTTCTCCCTTTTTAATATTTATGAAGTTTCTTTTTTATTTAATGTATATTATATGCAAACAATATTACAATGCCAAAATAAAGAAAAGGTAAGGTCATGGACTGATGGGACCACTTGATATCTGAAACATCATTTATATACTCTGATCAATAAAATGGCTCCAGGAATCATTTCTTCGTTACAACAATTTGCAAGGTTATAGTTTTGATTATATGATTTGTCTTAGACCGTGTTGTGTGTTTCTGTTTTTTTTGTTCTCATCTCTCAAATGAAAAATAATTTTAAAATGAGATTCTGCTTTTCATTTTTTTCATTCATAGCAGAAATCTTTGGACAGAGAAATAAAATATAATTTGGATCATTACAAAAAATTGGGGAAGCCCTGTAAGAACTGGTCTGGAAAAACTTTGTGGACTATCAATGAATGATATGGTATAGTAATCTTCAGGGGTACCTCCCAATTTTTACCCAGCAAAAATGTCTTTAAAAAGAAAAATAAAATTTAATTTTTGACCAATAGAATAAGTATGTGTTCGCTATCAACATAATGTTTGTTTTTATTTAATGAAAGGAATTGTAATCGAAAAGATTTCCTAATATTTCCAATTCTCTCGTCAACATATACATAACTCCTATCTTATCCACTTTTAAATTGAAACAGATGAAATTATATCTTTAATTTTATGCTTTATGTTCAAAATGTGTAACTAAAAGCATTTAAATTCCTTAAAGAAAAACTAAAATTTCTGCCTTTTTTTTTTTTTTTGCCTATGATGAATTCATCCTCAGATTTTAAAGTTAGAGCCTTTTTAAATACTTTGGATGTTCATTTTACATTAGATAAGATTGATTTCATAGTCTCTGATGTTCAGCAATTGGCCATTAATATTGAAAGAGTCCCCTTTAAACTACGGTGCAACAAAAATTAAATTATTTTATATTAACTTTAAGCATCTAATTACTAAACTTCCATGTATTATTTATTTGCTTGTGTACGTGTGAATTTATTAGGAACATCCTTGCCATACTATCAACTAATGAACAAATATTTTGTATTTATTTATAGGCGAAATTCCTTCATTTCTTTGGAACATGCCATCATTAAAACATATTAACCTTGACGACAATCATTTAAAGGGTGATTTGTCTGAAGAAATATGTCATCAACTCCCTTTACTTGAAGTCTTTAGTGTTGCTCGTAATCAATTAGAGGGAAGCATTCCACAATCAATAAGTAACTGCACATCTTTGAAAGGATTATATTTGGATACTAACTCATTTACAGGTATGTACTTATTTATTTGTGTATTCTTTCTCTTTTTAATATTTTTCTCTCAAATGAGATTTTGTTTTTCTCTAAAATCCGAATCATGGACGTCGTGCAATTTGTAACAGAGAAAAATGAAATCCTCACATATGCTATTGATGACAAACTCCAAACCACCCAATACTTTTTTATCAAGATTTTTTTCTGTCTTTTAATTACTTTAATTTTATTTTTTTCTCTTGTATTAATATTTAAATAATATTAAAATACAGATAAGTTTGGAGTTGGTTTTACTTATTTATTATACATATAAATTGTAACAGTTCAACATTGTTTAATTGAAATTAAAATTATAATATTTTAAAAATTTACAACGTACTAATTAAAAAATGTACAATAAAAAAATTATTTAGATATGTATAAAAGATCAATTACAAATTATACAATAAATGAAACTCATAAAATGGTTGTTCATCCAAATTTAAATGCAACATACATAGCTATTATATGCCATTTTATCTGTTTCCTAACAACTGTGATTTTATATTTTTTCCCTCTCTATTGTAGAGTACTTTTTTTTATCTGTTATGCTTCTTTTTCAATTTCTTATTTTTCAAATGCATTAATTTCAAATGAAACACTTATTCAATAATTACCGTATAAAAACTTTTATTTTTCAAACATTTCAGACATTTTTCCAAAATCTCATATTTGCAATATGAGATCAGGTTTTTATTTATCATTTTTCAAATTAAGGGTCCTAAATCACAATTTCATATATTGGGGGTTTTTATTTGTCTTTTGTTTTTTGATGATGTTTTATTTGCCATTTTTCCTTCATACAATCCCAAAATAACGGAAAGATAGGATCATGACCTCATCAAGTGAGCTCACGGGCCCACTTCAAAAACAGAATTTCTTGAGTACTCGGTGTATAATGTGCCCACTTGCCCACATGTTATTTTTTATTTTTCAAATTTATTAATTTCAAATTAAATGATTGTTACCAACAAAAAATTAAATAATTATTAAATAATTTTGATAATTTTTTATTTTAAAATTTTTTAAAAGAGTTGAAATTAATGTAAAGAATAATTTTTCTTTTGTATTTTACTCTTCCGAATTGAAATGAGTATTGCTTGAAATTCTTTTGTTATATTTAAGGCAAGTTCTCGACTTATTTGTAGGATGGGATAAGTTTAATAATTAATACTAAAAACAGAAAAGTTTGCAGGTGCGTTTTTTCTTATTTAGTACAATAAAAAAGAAATTTATTTAATTAAAATAATTATAAAATATCAATTGTGAATAATTATAAAGTGGAATTATTCAGTACGTTCAATTGATAATAATTATCTTCAACATAAAACTCTCCACTAATAACTTCTTAATCATTATTTTATTTTAAAATTAAAAGAAGTATGAAAAATCAACATGAGGGAGAAAGCATGGGAGATTACATAAAAAAATATCAATTCATTAAACATTATTGTGGAACTTTTTTGTTCAGCAAAGTTTACTTAATAATTTCTCGCTAAAACTGCACAAAACAAATTCCTTCATCAGAGATAAATTGCTGAAAAAGCAGTCTAATGCTTTATGCCGTACATGATTAATTGGCAATGCATAAAAGTTATATAGTTAAACTTAACGTACTCATTTGCAATATTAAAAGGTGAGAAATTTGATGGTTAGAGGAAATTTGCCTTTCCCCCTTTTAGCATTTATGCATGGATTAATAGTACAGCACACATGTTCAAGTTTTTGAAATTAGTACGTGAGACACGTGAAGTTTCTTTATTATTTATGTATATTATATGCAAACAATATTACAATGCCAAAATAAAGAAAAGGTAAGATCATGGTCTAATGGGGCCACTTGATATCTAAAACATGGAAACAATTTTTTTTAAAACTTTAATCTTAATCTACCACATCATTTGTATACTTTGATCAATAAAATGGCTATTTATATACTTTGTCCAGGAATCATTCCAAGTGAGATTGGAAATTTGACAAACCTCAAACTACTTAATCTTCGCTACAACAATTTGCAAGGTAATAGTTTTAATTATATGATTGTCTTAGACCATGTGTGTTTTTGTTTTCTTGTTTTGGTTTTCATCTCTCCAATAAAAAATAATTTTAAAATGAGATTTTGCCTTTCATTTCTTTAATTCATGTTAAAGAATCATGAGAAGCTTACTAAAGAGTTTGCATTCATGATAGAAATCCTTGAAAAGAGAAATAAAATATAATTTCGGATCATTTAAAAAAAAATTAGAGAAGCCCTCTAAGCACCGGTCTGAAAAACTTTGTGGACTATCAATATATGATGTGGTATAGTGATCTTCAGGGATACCTCCCAATTTTTGCCCCAACAAAAATGTCTTTAAAAAGAGAAATAAATTTAATTTTGGATCAGTAGAATAAGTATGTGTTTGCTATTAGTATAATGTTTGTTTTTATTTGAGGAAAGGACTTGTACTTGAATAGATTTCATGATACTTCCAATTCTCTCATCCAGACATATATAACTCGTATTTTATTCACTTTTACATTGAAACGGGTGAAATTCTATCCTTAATTTTTTGTTTCATCTCCAAAATGTGTAACTAAAACTATTTCTAATTCCTTAAAGAAAATTTAAAATTTCAGCCCTTTTTGCCTATGATGAATTCATCCTCAGATCTTAAAGTTAGAGCCTTTTTAAATACTTTAATAACTATAATACAAAATATAAATAATTTGGATGTTCATTTTAGATTAGGTGAGATTAATTCCATAGTCTCTGATCTTCAACAATTCTTCTTTGAAAGAAATTTAACATCTAATTGGTCATTAATATTGGAAGGGTCCCTTTAAACTATGGTCCAACATTGGACCAAAAAAAAAACTATGGTCCAACAAAAAATAAATTATTTTCTATTAATTTTAAGCATCTAATTACCAAAATTCCATGTATTATTTATATGCTTGTGTACAGACGGATGTATTAGGAACATGCTTGCCATACTACCTAGTAATTAACAAATATTTTGTATTTATTTATAGGCGAAATTCCTTCATTTCTTTGGAACACGCCGTCATTAAAAGAAATTACCCTTGGCGAAAATCATTTAAAGGGTAGTTTGACAGAAGAAATGTGTCATCAACTCCCTTTACTTGAACTCTTTAATGTTGCTGTTAATCAATTAGAGGGAAGCATTCCACAATCAATAAGCAACTGCACATCTTTAAAAGAATTATATTTGGGTGACAACTCATTTACAGGTATGCACTTACTTTAGTGTTTTCTTTTCTTTTTAATGCGTTTCTGTAAAATAAGATTTTGTTTTTCTCAAAATCGCAAGCATGAACAGATGGATGTCGTGAAATTTGTAACAAAGAAAAACAAAATCCTCACATATACTCTTTGATGGCAAAACTCCGAACCATACAGCACTTTTTTATCAAAATTTTTTCTGTTTCTTAATTACTTTAATTTTATTTTTTTTCTCATCTTAATATTTAAATAATATTAAAATACAGATGAGTTTGGAATTGTTTTTAGTTATTTATTATTTATATATAAGTTGCAACAATTCAACATTGTTTAACTGAAATTAAAATTATAATATTTTTTACAAATTACAACGCAATAATTAAAAAATGTACAATAAACAAAAATTATTTAGATATGTATAGAAGATCAATTACAATTACAAATTATACAATAACTGCAACTCATGAAATGCTTGTTCAACCAAATTTAAATGCAGCATACGTACTTATTATATGCCAGTACTTTGTTTTTTTAGATTTTTTCTGTTTCCTAACAAATTTAATTTCGTATTTTTTTTCCTCTCTATTGCAGAGTACATTTTTTCATCTGTTATGCTTCTTTTTCAAATTTTTTATTTTTCAAATTTGTTCATTTCAAATTAAACACTTATTCAATAATTACAGCACAAACACTTTTATTTTTCAAAGAAATACTGGTCATTTCACCTTAGCTATAATTTATGATTTTCTTAATTTTTTTTATTTCCAAATTTTCACGAAGACCTAAACAAAGAAAAATAATTTCTCGGTACATTTTATAATTTCTAATATTTGTAAGACACATAGTTTTATTTGTTATAATACACACACAAACATATATCATGTGTATTATATGCAAGTAACGTTAACTGTTTTATTTTTCTTCTCATAAATTTGAAATGAGATTTTTCTTTTTCATCTTTTCATTAATATTGCCCATATTCTTAGTGGGGGCTTGAATATAGCTAGTATCCCAAAATACCAAAAGATCAAATCATGAATTGATGGGAGTTTATGGTTTTCTTATTTTTCCCCTGTAGTGGAGTAAAACTAAAATGAGATTTTATTTTTCTCCATTTTCCTCTGCCCTCAATTAAACAACACATCATTTCCCTGTTTAATTTTCTTTCCTCAAAATTTTCAATTGTTTCTTTACTATATCAGAAATTTATTAATTTTCTATTAAATAGTTATTCAGAAATTACAACTTAAAATTAAACTTTAACTTTCAAACAATTCTTCTATAAACCATGGCATCTTAACTAAGGGTAGTTTATGTGATTTCCATAATTTGTGCTTCAAAAATGTTATAAAGGCTTAAAAAGTAATAAAAATAAATTTATTTGTATGTATTCTTATCTTAACCATATACAAGTCATGATCTCTGTCAATTTTTGTGTGCAGGTTTTATACCCAAAGGGATAGACAAACTTGATAAACTTAATGTCTTAGACTTGACCTCTAATTATTTGCAAGGACCTATTCCTTCAAATATATTCAACATTTCGACATTGAGAATCTTACGCCTTGGTAGTAATTCCCTCTCCGGCCTTCTCCCATCATATTTAGGAATTGACCTTCCCAACCTGGAGACCTTATGGTTGGATACAAATGATCTAATTGGATAAATTCCAAACAGCATATCAAATGCTTCTAAGCTCATTACGTTAGATTTATCATTGAATAAGTTTAGCGGAGCTATACCCTATCTAATTGGAAATTTAAAAAATCTGATCAATTTAGCTTTGGATGGGAATAATTTGACTGGGTTGATTCCAAATAGAGTTAATAAATTACATAGTCTTCAACATTTAAGTCTCAGCAACAATAGATTGCAAGGGTCCATTATAAATGACCTTTGTCAACTCGAAAGTCTGAGTGAGTTGAATCTTGCAAACAACATGTTTACGGGAGCAGTTCCAGAATGTCTTGGGAAGACTTCTTTGCATCAATTAAATCTTAGCTTTAACCAGCTAGGTTCTCATTTACCTCCTTCTTTTTGGAGTCTCAAAAATATCTTGGTTTTAGATATATCTTCCAATACATTGAGTGGCATAATTTCACCAGAAGTATCAAATTTGAGAGCAATTATACTATTGAATTTGTCAAGAAACCAAATTTCAGGAAGTATACCTACAACTATGGCCACGTTGATAACTTTGCAAAAGCTATCTTTGGCTCACAACAAATTACAAGGGCCTATACCTGAATCACTAAGTGGCATGATAAGTATTGAGTTAATAGATTTTTCTCATAATCACTTGTCTGGTGCGATTCCAAAGTCCTTGGAGTCACTACTCTATCTTAAATCTATTGATCTTTCATACAATTTATTGGATGGAGAAATTCCAAACGGTGACCCTTTTCAAAATTTTACTGCTCAATCTTTTATGATGAATAAAGATCTTTGTGGAAAATCCCAACTACAAGTCCGACCGTGTAGGAGAGGAAACAAGCATATATCAAATAAAGTGATGTTGGCGATAAAATGTTCAGTGCCTATCATGGTTGTCATTTTGGTTTTTATAGGCATTGTCTTTCTAAAGCATAACAGAGATGATGCTAACTATCCAACCAATAGGGATTTAACAAATTTGGATGCACCAACTAGGATATCTTATTATGACCTTCTACAAGGAACAAATGGATTTGATGAGGGTAATCTTCTTGGTTCTGGGAGTTTTGGATCAGTATATAAAGCGATTCTTCCCAATGAAAAGATAGTTGCTGTCAAAGTATTTAACATAGACATGGAAGAAGCATTCAGAAGTTTTGATGTTGAATGTGCTGCCATGTGCAATTTACGACATCGCAATCTTATTAAAATTATCAGTAGTTGCTCTAACGATGATTTCAAGTCTCTAATCATGGAATTCATGTCAAATGGAAGCCTTGATAGATGGTTGTACTCTCATAACTACTGTTTAGATATCCTGCAAAGGTTGAATATAATGGTTGACCTGGCAGCTGCATTAGAGTATCTTCATCATGGTACTTTAACTCCAATTGTTCATTGTGACATAAAACCAAGTAATGTTTTGTTGGATGAAGACATGGTGGCTCACCTGAGTGATTTTGGTATAGCTAAACTATTAAGTGAAGGACTGTTGGAAACTCATACAAAAACATTAGCTATAGTTGGTTATATGGCACCAGGTAATAAATAATAATGTTTTAGTTCAATAATGTTGTTTTTTATTATTCTATGCAAAATTTTATATTATCCAATCATTGATATATATTTTTTGTTCCTATATGTGAAGATTTATATTAGCTATATACAAAAAAAAGTTTAACATTAAACCTTATATTCTCTTTTGAAATATAGAGTATGGATCAAAAGGAGTGATTTCTTTCAAAGGAGATGTGTATAGCTATGGCATTGTTCTAATGGAGATGTTTACCAGGAAGAAGCCAACTGATGAAATGTTTGTTGAAGGTCTTGGTTTAAAAGATTGGGTTAGCAAATCAACACCACATTCAATCATCAATATTCTAGATGTTAATTTGCTGCATCAAGGAAATCCAAATATCAGCAATATATTACCACATATATCATCAATTTTTAACTTGGCATTAAGTTGTTGCACTGAATCACCTGAGGCGCGAATAATGATGACGGATGTTGTAGTCTCATTAAAAAAGATAAGGTCATATTTACGTAAAATATTAGAGACGTGCCACTAGTTAAATAATCTCTGTGTTGAAGTTTTAGTTACGGTTTCCTTTATCCTTTGATTTATTTTGTCTATAAAACATGTCGTATGTTAAAATGGTGATGATTTATATGTTTGTTGTATTAATATACGAAGTCTCTGCCTTTTTCATGTCTTGAATTATTTTCCTTTTTCTTACATTTTTTCCATTGCAAATGTATTTAGCTGTTTAAATTGCATTTGATTCATTTGTTTTTGAACGTTGAGGAATGAAAAAAGCATTAACATGAATTAAATTAAACAAGGGGATGTGAAATGATAATATGAATGAGGAGGAGTCTGATTGAAACTATTGTACGGTCTTATAAAAAGGACCAAAATTTTCTTTTAGAAGAGATCTTATCATAATAAGAAGCAAAAAGAGTAATCATGTTGTTGTTGTTGTGTTTTGTTAAATTTATTCTGTATATCTAATATTAATATGTGTTCGCTTTTATTCTGACATTCTTATACCCCTCATGAAAAGTCGAGACTCACAATTTTACATTTAGAAAGGTTTTGAAGGTGTTTAGCGACAGAAGACCCAACTATTTGTGTTTTATTTTATGATGCGAAAGTAAGGAAAATCACAAGCATTCAATTTTTTTTGCTAACCACAAAGCATGTGTTCGGATTGGCGTTACAACTAGCAAACATGCCTTGGGCAATGTGAGAAGTCAATTGATCGGTGGTTTTAACGTTTATACGTGTTTGGTTAACTTTTTCTCTAATGAGCTTTTGGGGAGGAAAAACAAATGAGAACAAAAAGAAAGATAATTGTATTCAAACAGATTCTACATTGATCTAATAATTTATTTTTTTTTGCTGGTAATAATTTTTTTAATACATTTTTTTTGAAAAAAAATTTAGGTCAAGCTGCTTATATCTATCATATCAAATTTTTCAGTCACATTTGGTCATGAGTTCTTTTTTTTTCGTGTGAATTTATAATTTAACACTATTAAATGGAAATATTTTAAAAATAAAACACATAGATATGTGTGATCAAAAAATTTGACATAATACATACAAGAAACTTGATGTAAGTATTGTCCTTTTCTTTAATAAAGTATTAACTCTTTTTATTTTTATAAATTTTATTTTAATTTATTATGTTTTTAAATTTATCAAACCGTATATATTAGATATAGGTTATAAAATACATGACTTTTTCAGTCATTTTATATGTAAATTTATTTTTTATTATTTATTCAAATAAGTCTCAATTTAACAAAATGATTTTTATAAAAAAAAATTAATATAAGATAAAAGTAATCAACACATCCAAACACAACGGAAAATTGAACGAGACCTAAAATCAACCAATCATGTACTTCCATGTTAACACAATCTAAGTGGTTCTAGAGCTCCATTTTTGGGCTAATCCGCAGCTCATAATCTTATTGTGGCGTTCGCTATAAATTTCCCGTTTCAAGGGTTTGGTTGTTTGTATTTTGGGAAATTCCCAGATAAAGCCATTCGAATATACATAATTTCGTATTGGGTCTTGAAATTCTGTAAATGAAGAAAGGGTCAATGACCCAATCTGTCATTTCTAAAATTAAAGGCAATTGACAATTTTGTCTTGATTAAACAAAAGTGAGTAGTTATTCTCTAAACAAATCTAGGTAATGCTTATACTGTTCTAATGATTATATGATTAGTTGCAGTTAATAACAAAACATCTTCTAATAGGGCATTCCTGACTATGAAAAAACAAATAGTTATTCTCTACACGAATCTAAATAACGCCTAAACCCTTATAGTGATTTCTTAAATTATTGTAGTGAATGAATACAAATGAAAGTAAAAGTGAGTAATTATTCTCTAAACAAATCTAGGTAATGCTTATATTTTTCTAGTGATTACATGATTAGTTGTAGTTAATAACAAGGTACCTTCTTATGGAGCATTCCTGACTACGAAAAAATAAATAGTTATTTTCTACATGAATCTAGGTAATACCTAAACTTTTATAGTAATTTCTTAAATTATTGTAGTGAATGAATACAAATGAGGACAAAATTGTTAATTACTTTTAATTTTAGAAATGACAGATTGGGTTATTGATCCTTTCTGTCAGTTAAACAATTCCAGGACCCACTGTGAAATTATGTATATTCAAATGGCTTTATCTGGAATTTTCCCTTGTATTTTTGCAGCGGCATATTTCATGATTCCTCTTCAGAGATCTTCGTCTCTCAATCTGCTCTTTCGCCGCCTCAACCCCATACCCTAACCATGCCTCGCCGCAGCTCCAGTGGTAACTGGCTGACCTCTAATCGATTTATATTTCGTGCTCATCTTCTGGACATTAATCTACTAGGAAGCTATGGGATTAGTTCTTCGTTGATATCTAGGGTTTTTTCTCTTTTCCAATTTTCCTGTTTCATTATCGAAGGAATTGGGGTTTTAGGGTTCTATGTTTTGCGCTTGAAAGGTGTTGTTGTTGATGGACGCTAGACGTTTATGCTTTTGCTGAAATGTTAATTCCGTCGTTCCCGAAAAATGGGAAATCGTTTACTGCTTAGAGGGATGTATTTTTCCTTAACCCGTTAATTTTCATGCGTTGATGCATATGCTCCCTCATTTCTGGTGATGCGTGTGGAATAATTGTGGTGCTTATTGCGTAAGTCGATGATCATTTAAGCAAGATTTTTGTGGGGTGTTGCCAAAAGCGTAGGTTGCCTCTTTATTGAGGATACTTTGATGCTAATCGGATTTTTATCCTGACTTTGTCATTTGTGGTTATTATGGTTTCAACTTGGCGATCTGTGATGTCACAAACGGCAATGTTTTCGTAGAACATTTCTTTTAGTGAAACATTTGGAATGTAAGCTAGTTTCCCTGTCATCCAAGCGTTTGCTGCTATTATATTGTAATTATTATTTTTTTTCTTTTTGTCTTGGTTACAAAATTCTGAATCAATAAACTAACTAATCAATAATTTGTGCATGTTGCACTGAGAGGTAATAGTTTAGCTGTGTGATCCTTTGTGATATGATTATCTTTGCAGGAAGATCTCCTCGTTCGGTGCCTCGTCCAGCAGCGGCTCGTAACCCCCCACCTCAGCCAGGTAAATAAGAATATGATGCAATAAATGGTTAAACTGTCAATATTTTTGGGTTTCAGTTCACAAAGTTAAGCTCTACACCATGCTCCTAATTTAAGTTCCGAAAAGTTTAACTGTTTTGACAACACAGTTAAGTTGTTCTTAAATCCAAATAATGATGAAGGTCTACTGTATCTTCCAAAGAGTTTTGTTGTGACATGGTATTAATATTACTCATCCAGAAACTTAAGAAGATGATGAAGGTCTAATGTATCTTCCAAGGAGTTTTGTTGTGACATAGTATTAATATTACTCAGCCAGAAACTTAAGAAGATGATGAAGGTTTAATGTATCTTCCAAAGAGTTTTGTTGTGACATAGTATTAATATTACTCAGCCAGAAACTTAAGAAGTAGTTTAATTTTTGTCTACCTTGGTTATGTCTTAATGCAGCTCACCATGCTCCTCCCCCAGCTCCCGCACAGAGCGACAGTGGTGGCTCTCTGCTTGGTGGCATTGGTTCAACCATTGCTCAGGGTACGTTAATGAATATGATTATTTCATTTTAATGTATGGGATGGGACCTGTGAAAATGAATTTCTTTGTGCTTAATGGATGGATAATTTGTTGTAGGCATGGCTTTTGGAACTGGTAGTGCAGTAGCACACAGGGCAGTGGATGCCGTGATGGGTCCCCGAACTATTCAACATGAAACAGTTGTTGCTGAGGGTGCTTCTGCCGCCCCTGCACCAAATGCAAATAGTCTTGGTAGCGATGCCTGCGGTGTTCACACAAAGGCCTTCCAAGATGTATGCATTTCTTACCTGCTCTAGCCATCTGGGTTATGACTTGTAAATCAAACCTGAACTTGGACAACTGAATAACTCCTTATGGGATGGATGTCTCACAAATTCATGCATCAATTATTGTTTTGACTGTTATATGCTTTGATATGTCCAGTAGTATAGAAATATCTTAAGCAGCAGAAAATAATATCTATTTGATTAACATTCTACAAGACATGCAAGATCTATGTGAAAGGTTCTTATTCTTTAACAGCTCCTTATTATGGGTTGTCAGATATGTTTCAAATGTATGTTATATGATTGTGCTTTCCATGCTTTGCATGAATTTCTTGTGCTTCCACCAGTATGGCGTCATCAAGTATATAATATAGTTTTCAGGTTTCAGCTAATGTTTTACTGAACAACTGGACCATTATGATTATTTCATTGGTTTCACAATCTGTTTTTAAGCCAAACATGTTTGAATCTTTTTTTAGGTTACAGGGGCAAGCCTAAGTTTTGGAAACAGAGCATGTTTGGATTTCTAATTCATAGTTTCTTTAAGAAAATCACTGATAGCTAGTCATTAATGTATACGAGTTCTTAGTGATTGGCTCATTATGGCAACAAGTATACTGCTCAAGGTTTCAGTTGATGATGTACTGAATAACAGGACCGGTACTGTTATCCCATTGGTTTCAGAATGCGGTTTTGAGAGAAATATGTTTGAAATATGAATTTAAGGTTTCTTCAAGAAAATTGCTAATAGATACTCATTAATGTTTTTATTCCTGCTGTTGGTTAATGATTCTCTATTATTTGCTAACATTAGAGATGTGCGATTATTTTCTTGCAGTGCCTGAACAGTTACGAGAATGACATTAGCAAGTGCCAATTCTACACGGACATGCTAGCAGAGTGCAGGAAGAACTCTGGAGCCTCATTGAGTGCTTGAGCTGTTTTTCCTCTGCTCTTGCCCTTCGCCATGAGTCAGCGTCAGCGTCACTGTCCTAGACTGTCTCTGAAGGTTAAGATTATTCCGTGTGTGGTTGTGGGCTTTACTTAAATAAAGCCTTTTTATGGAGGAAGATGAAAAGAAGACTTTTTGCATGAACCATCAGTATTCATTTATTGCTATTATGATCTTTGGATATCGTAATTGGTCTGTTTGGTCTTCTTTATATGTGGATCTGTTTAATGGTTGTTATGTTGAACCGGAGCGAAACAAGTTTCTCTGTTTAACGATATTAATCAAAGGAAACTGACATTGAAACAATTGTTATTTCTCTGTTTAACGACATTATAGTGCTGAAAAGGATGGACGATGGGTGGGGCTATCATGGGCTCTTTCGTATGAGTAGTGTTTTCTGAGCTTATTTTGCCGGCCCCCTTATTTTGCCATTGCCAACTAAATAAACTTCATTTGCATAACAGGATGGTTTCAGCCAGTACCACCCTAACACACCCTTGGAACCCATTTCCTTCCCAATATTCCAGCCAAGTCCAACTAGGACAGTTTTACCTCTAAGGAGATTGACACAGCCACTGTTTGAGTCTTAAAACATGTTATCCTTTTTATGAACGTGGCGTGATGCTCACGCAGCTGCCCAAGGAAATGTTTCGATTATGTTGTGAACTTGACCAATGTTTGGAAAGAACACTAGGAGGAAAAATTCCTGAAAATAGTAATTTTTTTTTAAAACTATTTTTGGATGCTTTACCTAGAGAGTGTTCGGGTAAGAACAAAACTATGGTTTCAGAAGTGCTTTTACGGTGTATAAGTAAATATGTGAAAGAGTTTATCTCGATTTGGAGAAAAGTGTTTCTGAAAAGTAATTATGGGGTTATCCAAATACCTCTTAGTTTCTGTTTTCCTTCCGCTTTTTCCTCCATAGGGATTCTGGCTACACTTGCACCGTTGCACGTTGCACAGGTCTTGGGAAGTGTATCTGGATGAGCCAGCTTACCTTCTGTTTCCTTCTGTTGCAGTCACTGTGGTCCAAATAATCCACCATTTTCATTCTTAGATGCCGTGCATGCTGGGCCGATATTCCCAGAGAATTTTGTGCCTCTCCTCCTAATAAGGAATAATACTTGCATTCGGAAATGAGAAACCGTGAGAACGTGGTAGTACCCTGAGAGAGCAAGGAATGCTTCGAACCACCATCCTTAACGACGGCCTAAATGTTGCCGCTCACCCACAAACACACTTGTACGTCTGCAATATTTTCTTACATTAAGAAAGAGGCAAGTCTCGTCAAAATTTATTCATCACCCTCGTCTTCATAATTTCACAATTTCTCCTGTTAGCTCTCAACAAAGACGTGGGCATTTTCTGTGCATTCACTTCTCCATTGCTGTAGCCACTAACAGTTTGATGGTTATAAATGTGACTGGATCCACAATCTCTCATTTATTAGAGAGTTTTTAGGACATTAGATAACGTTGTCATTTTAGTTACAACATCAATGTTGGCACGTAGCCTTGAGTAAGCTTTTAGGCCTTACCGTTGCAGGGTAATCCATCTTCAAAATAAGAACTATTTGATCTGACCTACAGCAGACATCACTTGTTGCAGCATCCATAAATTCTCTCACTAATCTCCTAGCTACTGCTACCCAACTCCAGGCATCTCACTATCTTGCTTTCTATTGATAAAGAAGATATATAAAATAAAGAAAATGAGAAAAATGTACAAGTACTTGCATACTTCAGAAAGGCAAATGCCAAAATACATTAAAGAGATCAAATGACAACATCAAGAGAGGTTAACAACATTAAGAGAGCCATTTAGTAGATACCACCTCTGGTTGTAATTATAAAATTTCGTTTGTAATATACAAACAAGATCTTATAAATGGAATCAGAGGTAGTACATCATTTCTTTTTTTTACTGGTAAAAAAATATTAATTTTAAAAATCTAAATATAATACAAATCATGTAACCCGCTTTAAACCTATATATATATATTATATAATTGGGAGAATCACTGTGAAGTCCTAAGTAACGAATATAATTATTAAAAAGTATTCGTGACAACATAGAAGTCTGCAATGACAAGTTTTGGAGTAGTAAATGACAACTGCTTATTAAGACTTGTTAGTAATTATTTTCTATTTTTGACAATATAATTCTCCCCACATGATTTGCATTATTTTATCATAAGTTTCAGGTTGAATTTAACTCCAAAGGTTTTTGTGTAGCAGATATAAATGTTTGGAAGGTTTTTTTGGATTAATATCATTCCGAAAGTGTTAAGAAAAAGTGTAGGCACCTAAACTGTCAAAAACTTAACATTGATTGACAAAAAACTCATATTAACCGTTAACGTTTTTAATATCCTGGAGCGATATTACTCATCTTTTAATATTTTTGAGGTAATATTGATCCAAAACTTTTTTTTTTGAATACTCACAGCTCCTACATAAAAGTTTTGAGGGCAAAATTACACCTTAACATATTATCATAAACAACATTCAACAAACATAACATATTCATGTTCATCCACACCACATGTCGATATTATAAATCAAATTTTCACAAATATGATAACAATCATAATCATGTCATATGAATATATCATTCATCAATTATTAAAAAATAATGATATTTAAATCTTATATGGAATTAGAAACAAGCTTAATCCTTGATTCTTTCTTGTCATCTTCAGCATCTGCATTCTACAACAAAAAATAAAATGAATACATTATTAAATATAACTATAGACATAAATCTTTTATCCTGCATAATATAAATGAAAAGTAATCACTATGAAATGAAAGTAAATTGGAAAATAAAGTGTTCAGCCACTTGATTAAGTTTGTAGCTTTAGGGATTGTGCTGTGCTCAGCCAGGTAAAAGAAAGTAAATTAAGGGGGGGGGGGAAGGGGTTGTCCAAGCTAACTCACGAAATGAATAGGTTAGCTCGAAAAGGAATTTGTTCTATATAAAAATTTGTCCTCCTGTTTACTACCAAAAAAATTGAAAATAAAAATTCAGTATCTCGCCAATAATGATTGGATAAAGTGAGACAAATATTACACACACATATAATACAAGAGCAGGTCTTTGAACTGCATAGATATTAGAAATCATATTCGGATGTTATCCCTCATTGATTTTAAAATGCTTGAAAAATATCAAGTATATGAAGTTCTTTAGGTATCACACTTTGAGTTACAAATCAAAAGGCAAGGAAAACTTGCTTCAATTAAGTAATGACAATAATTATACTGTGGTTGAAGGTTTTTCCCCCCAACTATATAATGATAAAAATAAAAATATTATTTCCATTTTTATAATATAAGTACGAATTTAAGTTAATATATATTATATTTTCGTAAGCAGAATTAATTTTACACAGCTTTTTTATTTCAGATATTTATATATGTCTACAATAAGAAAGTGTTCATGTAATTTTAACATAGTTCAACAAAATGATTTTTTTTTTTTTAAATATGGAATTCCTTGACTTCAAGTAGCTAATTTATTTTATAATAAAGATCATAGTAAACACTAAAATCAATGACTTTTGTTTTCTTTCTATTTATATAATGTGTTACTCTTCATTTCTTTTTTTCCCTTGACTAATTTCTCTTGCTGGCCTTCATAGTACTCACCGGTCAAAGAATTCACACAGAATTTTTGTTTTTTTAATTAAAAAAAAGCATTTTTCTTAATACTCCTTTAATGGAGGCTTAAGCATCTACCTAATTGAAAATTTTTCTTTTCCTTGTAATTATTTTTGCATATTTCTAAAATTAGTACATTCTGTCGCCATCTTTTTTTTTTAAAAAAAAATCAATAGACTAAGCACACTTTTCTCCTATCAGTGGAATTTAATTGATTAATGATGAGAAGGAAAATGGAGTCCACCCTTACACATAACCCCCTACTTTCCCCATTACTTTCTTATTCCTCCATTCTCTTTTCTTCCTAAAACCAACTTCTTTCAATAGAAAACCTCTCTCTCTCTCTCTCTCACTGCATTGTCATAATCCACCCTTGAGAAAGGTGATGCACAGTCTTCTCCATGCCTCCTTATCCGACTCCCTCAAAGCCAGTTTTGCCGCCGCCTCAGCTGCATAAGCTTTCTGTGACCGTCACAAATCAAACACCGATAATGGGTGACAGTTATTATTAGGGCACATAACACAGGTTTCTACCTGAAATACCAGAAGATTACAGCTAGAGAGAAGAGAACGAAGAGGTTCATAGGCACACACGCCCACACACATATAACAATAATAAGCCCTGTTCACTAAGTGAGCTCGGCTACATGAAAATCATTTTTGAGATTTATAAGCTACCCCATCTGCCCCGTTTAATTTTCTACCACTTCTCCAATGTTTCTTTTTTTTTTCCTCCTCGTTTCTTTATATAGAACCTAATGGTTAAGAGAAACAACAACAAAAAATTTTTAGATAAGTGAAGAAAGATTAAGGGATAGTTGAGAAGCCACAGTTCATACCCCAAATCCCATCATCAACAACTAAAAAAATGTTAAGATGAAACCAAACTATGGTTTAGAACTATGGTTTAGAGAATAGCTTTTGAAGAATAGATTTTTGAGAGAATAGATTTTGTGAAAAAGTGATTATGAGAAGTGAGATTGTTTGGATAATTATTATCAGAAACACTTTTTATATGTACAAATTACTAAAAAGGACATAAGTTAATATGATAATTACATAAAAGATAAATTTTATGATATATTTTAATTTGAAGGAATAAAATTGTTAATAATATATTTTTTCCAACATAATTAATAATACATAAAATAATATAATTAATAAATAATTAATATGTGCATATATTTATAAAATATAAGATTAAATATGTTTATAAAAAAATAATTGAGGGGTGTTAAAGTCATATTATTGTTGAGATCTATTTTGACATGCACAATCATACTCTTTAATTTAAGCTAGAAGCAGAATGGATTCACTTTTCCTGAAACCATGATTTTGAGTCCAAAACCATGGTTTTGGCCTGAAACTGCAGTTTGTTAATTTTCCTCCCTGTTTGGTAAATTTGAGACCCAAATCATAATTTGGTCTTAAAACCATAGTTTCATTGTATTGCCAAACACCCCACCAAACACCCCCTGAATCTTTGAATACAAACACACACCATGATGAAATTGCGTTGGATGAGTCGATCGATGAGGTGAAGAAGAATGTCTTTGGTGTACTCAGGGTGGCCTTGAATTCCCATGATGTGATCTCCATACCGAAACATCTCAATTCCTGTTTTCTCCGACCACGCGATCACCTAGGCCTTTGCTGGCAGCTCTCTCACCTAATTTTTTTTTAATTCCATTAACTAAATCATTAAGTAATTAAGCATGCAGGCTTTGTCACTAACAACTAAATATATATCTTTATAATTCTCCTCTGGTCTCATAGGACAGAGAGAGAAGATATTTTTTTGTCTTATTTATAGAGTATTGAGAGAAATTTTTTATACAGATGTACAATTCCACCCTTCATTTATTATTGTGTTGGCTTTGTTTACGTAAGGTATAATGTATATTAAACAGGGATAAAATTAAAAAGTTATTGAATTTTAAATGAAAGTTAATGAAATTTAAAGTTTTTTTTCAATTTTTATGAAGCGTGTTAGAAGTGACTTATAAATAGAACTAGAACAATATATATATATATATATATATATATTCCGTGTGTGTTTCTTCATAGTTGATTAGCAAGTAGGCATCTAAGTGGGATTATGAAGAGGAAGATAAGCGGGTCAAAAGTGACGTACGAGATTGTGTTAACGATTATAGGTAATTCAACCTATTAGAGTTGTCGCATTTAGGAAAGGGACACACCTCGTCACGATGGCATTCGATTATGGAGAGCCTTGAAGGGAGCTTGAGAGAAGACAGGGCCAGTGATGAAGATGATGAAAACGTCACCGTTCTGAGACCGATGTCCCAACCTGTGGGAGATCGAGTCACCTTCCCTCCTAGTGCTCGACCAAGTATCTGATCAAAACCCAACCCCAATTTTCATCAGAATCCTTTTTCAACAAAGTCATTATTCGGCTCTTGAATTAAAGAAAAAGGATCTGTATACTATCCCTCTTCTGCATTATATACACACACATGTATACACATACTACATATGGTCCTTAATCTAAGACCAGCTGGCTAATTTGAAAGAATTAAAAAAAATTACTAAATTACTTAATTATAATATATGCTACATGATCTCTATCAAATATTTATGCAAATCATTACATTATATATCAATTTATAAGTAAGACAAATTAATTTGAAGAAAAACGATAAATATAAATAATTTAAAGTAATTTAATAAATTTCTTAATTTTCCAAATTAATCAACTAAATTTTATAGTAACGACAACAGTGAATAGTGCTCCTACCCAAGTAGTATGCAACCCACCAGAATATTTATACATGTGTCAATGATCAGTGATCTATGGCTATCAAAGTTGGCAAACATTATCTGCTAGGTCAGAAAACTGCATAATTTCATCCAACTCAGCAAATTTAACTTTACAAAACACAAAAAGGAAACATAGATTATGGGGAACCATATCACATGGTAAGGTTATATTATTATTGCTCTTATTACGAGGTAGGGAATCTATCATAGTGACCCCACAACTAACGTGGAAGACACCTATCCAAAGTTTGAACAATACAAAAAGCTTAACTAGTAAACAATCATCCTCATTTACCAAATAAAACCTAGCGGTTCTTGTGGCCATAAAAGAGATAGCTACTGATAAATTATTAGCGGACATAAAATAAGTCCATCAATATCTATCTGTGTTTTAATTTCTTGGATTGAGTGAAGTCAATTCCCGTCCCCAGATTTGGTAAGAGGTGTTAAGTTTGAAGTGTTTCTGCCATATATATTTCTCTGATGAAAGGTTTATCATATTACATGCTTTGAGAAGTCTGCAACTTCACGTGGAGTCGAAAACCATGGGCATAAACAAGCAATAAGAAAAACCAAAGCGAAGAGATAAGCTCGTCGGAATGAAAAGTCATAAAAGGTGTTACACAGAGTCTGAAAAAATAAGTTAAAATGTTTTGTGACACATAAATAATGTAATTTTGTGTTAAAGTTTAATTTTTATTTTTAAATATACAATTTATAATGAAACATACTTCATCTACTCCTAAATATAAGAACTAATGGATGGATTTGTTTTTGTCCTAAATGCAAAACTTCAATCTTCTATATCTCTTAAATGTATAATGTTTTTAACTCTATTAATCGAATGTGCATATTAAGAGGATTTTTTTTTATCAAGGGAGTAGTATCTAATAAAAATGATTAAAATGGTACTATAGAGTTTAAAAAAACCAATATATATTTTTATAAATAACTAATATAACCAATTTTCTTAATTTTTACCAATTAATTATCTAGTTTTTATATTTGAAATCGAATAAATTTTACTTATATTATAAGTCCGACTCATTCCCCATATCATATAAACAACAAACAGACGAGACATGAATAGACATATAAGGTATAATGTTCTTTTTTGATTTGGGGTCAAGCGATGTGTGGCAGTGATACAATCACAAGATATGAGCTTAATAATAATTTGCATGATCAAGTCCGGCCACATGCCACGTCATGAATGAAACCAACGGCTAAGATGTAATTAATTCCTCACATGCCAAGTGGTTGTCATGTTTGACAACACATCATGTGATTGCAGATACCGAATACACGTAATCCTAGGTTGTCTTCACTCGCAAACAACATAAGGTCACATAAAGTCATTGCATTTTCCACATTCCTCTGTGCATTGAGCCCCTCTCTATATAATGTTTCTAACTATTACCTCCTAAAACATCATTTAAAGATTATAAATAAAACTTTATAATTAAGACCAGAGGTAGTAAATCATAAGAATTAAGACGTAAAGTTAAAGTTACTCTATTTTCTATATAAAAAAAAATCCTATATTAAGATTACAAAATCTTCAATCAAATTTGATAACAATAATATTAGACTTATACAGAACAGATTTTTGTAAAAAATTTTATTTGAAATTTAGTAATTCCAAATTTTTTTTTGTAGGATCCTCCCTTCTAGAAACACTTGAAAATAAATTAAATAGGAGTATTCTTGATAATGCCTCATAAATACTAAATTATGATGTGAAATGTACCTTATATTAAGAATAGATGAGACTTGAGAGTATCAAATAGTTGAGATTTAAGATATAAATGGCATTTGATTTAACTTATTTTAAGTAATTTTATACTATGTAAAGTAAATATCTAAAATGGACTTTTTTTTTCCTCGTAAAGTTGTGTAATTGATTCAAAATATATCCAAACTAAAAAAATAAATTTTGAAAAATAAGTAAAATGCTCTTCTTCAACTTTTGAACCACTCGCAAATAAATCACTAGTAACTTTTGCATTCTGAAGGGGGGGAACAGATTATTAGATTACTTTATCTATTTTTCTTTCGACTTCATTTCTTCATATCAGTTCAAATTTTATCATCAGTAGCATAAAAAATTCCTATCTGCTTCAATGA
Source organism: Neltuma alba (assembly GCF_004799145.2). Taxonomy (NCBI): domain Eukaryota; kingdom Viridiplantae; phylum Streptophyta; class Magnoliopsida; order Fabales; family Fabaceae; genus Neltuma; species Neltuma alba. The sequence continues at coordinate 70,952 of NW_021637061.1, forward strand.
CTCCAAACACTTTCAATTCAAAACATCAAAAGAAAATCATAAACGCCAAGTGAGAAATAAGAAAAATCTTGTTAAAGATTGTGAACTTCAAAGATAAGTTTTTATACTATTCGGCTCTGTTAAAACAAAACTTTTGTATTTCACCTCACTATCAACGTCCCCTCCACAACATTCATGTTGGGTCCCCTGATGCGGATAGCGACCACACACTTTCCATTATGATTAAAAACTCCGTAAAAAATCAGTTTGAGAGAGATATTCTAATTAAATTTGCTCAAATTTGATTAGATAATAACTTACCCTTACGTACCCTATATTAGATGGATATTTATATTTAAAAAGTGTAATATAAATAAATAAAATTTATATAGTTTATTCATTCTCAATATCGTTTTCTTTCTCAGATCCATCAGAAGAACTTGTAAATAACGCTTCAAAGTTTAAAGCGGATATAAGTGTCCTGCTACTTCTTAAATCTAATTCATAAGTTAAATGTCTTCTATCCTAAAGAAAGTAATTTATATAACTAAATATTTTACTTTCTTTCAAAAAAAATTATTCATGAATCTAATCTTATCCATGTTGATTAACATAAACAATAAACTTTATTTCCTCCATATACTTGTATATTTACCATAAATCCGACAAAAGGCATCGAATGTCTGAATCCGATCGCGTGTCTGAATCGCATGTGACATAAATTATTTGCTGAGAGGGGAAGAAAAAAAAGAATAAAACAAAATTAACACCAGCGAAGAATCTCGAATGGATTCGGGTAGATACTCTTTTTTTTTGGGGAAGAATTAATTATTTTAATTTTAAAAAACAATAAATGTACTTTATGTCAAATATTACCATAACATGTCATAATATACCATATCATCGAGACTCCATCAATCCAGTTTCAACTCAGAAACATATATCATCACCGTCTAACAGTATTGGGAAAAGAGTTACCAATTTATTTATTTATTTTAAAAAAATCAAAGCTCTTTATCTCAACACCATTACCATTATATTGTGATCTAATGGTTAATATTTTTCAATTAAAAAACTTAATTGAGGGGATCCAAATCCTAATTATATTGGGTTTGTTACAAACTAGTTGAATGATAATGTGCGGGATTGAACGAACCTCTAATTCGGTTTTTTATACAACTAATTTTTGAACTTTTAAGTTATGCGCTGGCCCTTTAATTTTTAAAGTTATGTGTATAAATCATGTTCGTAAATTCTAAATTATGAACCAAGAACTTTTCACCGTTTATGCAGGAAAAACCTCACATAAAAGTATAGCCCCAATTTGTTGTGTTCATTAGTGTAAGGATAGAAGCACCAATGCATTAAGCATTTAAGTTAAACTACATTATTCAGAGTTTACAAAGAGTTTCTTTTTCCTAAACCTTATTTATACGATGATGCTAGGTATTATAACATGTTTACAGTTTACCGGCAAAAAAAAAAAAAAAGGATTATACACCTCTAGTCCTATTTATAGGACAGAAAGAAAAAGTTTTTTTTTATCTTATTTATAAGTCACTTCATTAAATTCTCAATATGAATATATTATTTTGTCCTTCATTTATTATAGTATAAATAGTTATCTCTTTGAAAATGTGTATATATTAAATATAGGTAAAGTTAAAAAATTATTACATTTTAATAAAGAGTTAATGCATTTTAAAGTTTTTTTTTGTCTGTGTAAAATATATTAGAAGTACCTCATAAATAAGATTAGAAAAGTAACATGTTTAAAATTAAATTAAAATTAATAAACTATTCAATGCACCTCTAAAAAGACAGGGTGATTTGTGCATTTTGTTTTATATTTCACCAAAATCATCAATATCAATCGATATTAAATATCAATTTGTTAAAAAGTCAATATAATTTTTGGTTTTTTAGATTTGTTCTCATTTGGGTTTTGACCCATTAAATTTTAAATCCTAGGTTCTAGTTTCTGAAAAATGATTCAAATTTCTATTAAATTATAGAAAATAATATTTTAAATAAAAAAATTAAGAAATGAAAACTTATAATTTAAAATTTGAGAAACTAAAATAAAAATAAAACCAAATTTAAAAGGCCAAAAGTTATATTAACAGAAAATAAAAAAAGAAAAAAGTCCTACTTACTCACAGGTTATCAACCAACCATAGTCATTCTTTATACTGTGGAAGAAAGTCACCAAAAACAAATTAAAATGATTATTTATCTGAATAAACTTACATGATTTTCTAAAATTTTGTTAAATTATACTAATACATAAACGGAGCATAAAATTCAAAAACCAAAGTGAACATTCAACATATATATAAATCAACCGAACAAGCGGGAAAAGGAATAAAAAACAGAAAAACGGGTAAAACCTGACCAAACAAAAACATACTGGTTTCTCCAGAACAATAAATTATTAAAATAAATAAATTAACATACCTGGTGGCCGAAGCAAACGCCCAGAACTTTCTGCCTCATAGAATCCAATTTCTTAAGGGTTTGTTTGGTTGGAGGGGAGGGGAGGGGAGCCCCTCCCCTCATTTGGTTAAAAATTTTGGAGGGGAGGGGAGCTCTCCCTCCCCCCATTTTGGCTCCCCTCCAAATTTGGAGGGGAGCCAAAATTTTAGACTATTATGTCCTTATAGTTTTTTTAATATTCCACTTCTACCTATAAAATATATTATTATAATATTTATTTCAAATAAAAAATATATTATTCTAAGTAAAAAAATAAAAAATAAATACATTATTATAATTAAAAATATATTATAAAAATTATTTAAAAATAAAAAATTATTTAAATAAAAAATTATAATATTATAAAATTAATTGTTTTTTATAAATATATTATTTATTAAATATATTTTCAAGCTCAAAAAAAAGATAACCTAAAGAAAATAAAATTTCATTTTTCTTAGAGCATATAAAATTTGTAAATTTGATAATTTTAAATATATTATTATATTAATTAGAATAAAAAATTATTGTACCAATTTTTTAATACACGTATTAACATGATAAGACTAAATTTTTATTAAATTATATGATTTAAATTAAGATGTAAATTAATTTATATAATATATCAATAAAAAATATAAACTAATATGTAAGGGTAAAATGGTAAATTGATTATTACTATATCTCCCCTCCCCTCTTTGAACCAAACAAGGGATCATTAAATACCCTCCCCTCCCTTCCTTTTTAATTAAACCAAATAAGGTGAGGACGAAACTCCCCTCCCCTCCCCTCAAACCAAACAGGCCCTAAGGAATGTCAGCAGCTCTCTCACCCAGGCATCGTTCCCCCGTGCGTCATTGCAACTTCCGGTGATCACAAATCCGTCGTACAGCTCCACCTCCTCATCCGGCGGGTACTCCCCAGGCACCACCCTGTACACGTCCCACCTCTCCCCCTCCTCCGCCAGCATTCTCACAAACACTCCATAATACCCGCCGTACCGCTTCCTCACATGCTCTGATTCCTCCGCGCACATCAACACTGCATATCGGCGCTCCTCCATCGACGATCGATTCCTTTCCGATCTCTCTCTTCCACTCCGATTCGCAGATCGCAGAGCTGACAGCTCAATCGTCCTCGCCCTCCCCTTTCTTTGTCTGCTTCTGAGTGATTCTCCTCGTCTCTAAGATTTTAGAGAGAGAAAGTGGAGGACGAGCGAGGGATTTTGGAAGAGAGGGAACGGAGTAAAAATGAAAATGCAATGTTGCCTCGATGGAATGAATCCCAGCAATTTTGGAGCTCTTAAAGGATTCTAGTTACCAAAAGGGACTGGTTTTTTGTTTTTATTACGAAAAAGCCCTTCGACGTTAGCTGGTCCCGTGGTCCGGTTCACCAAAAGTCACCCTCCCATGATTTTTCCCTTCTTTTTTCTTTCTTTTTTTTTCCCAGAAAGCTATGACCAACTCATACTTCAAATCTAATTCTAATCAATAAGTGTCTTTGCCCCTAACAATAAAAATTAGGTTAAATTGCCATAACGTTTTTTAAATTTTCAGGTCAAATATTTTTCTAACTTCTGATTGATAGATGTGGTATAGATGAGGGAAAAAAAATACATGTTCCTTCTTTATTTCTAAAGATGTGATTCATGATTTTAAATAAGAGTAAATTTGGAATTTTTAAAAAAAACAAAGCTAATGATATAATCACCTCTTTATTGATTATGAAAATAGTGAATTAGTTGAAAATGCCTTATAATAAAGATCAGATTAATAAAATACAAGAATATCTAGTTGGCTTAATTAAGTTTGGTGTAAATTGCTTAGCAAATCAGCATCACATAGTGGGGCTATGAACATAACCGGAATTAGAGGTGGAATTAGAATCATTTATGAACCTAGTCAAAAAAGTTATACAAGTAAATGGTAACTAATTCTATCGTAGTAAATTTACTATTTTGGTCAAACAGGAAACTTTCGATTTAAGTGGGCATTAACTAGGAGGAACAAATTGTTAGTATTTCAAACTTTTCGGTTTTAGTTAGCTCCTCAATCATTGTTTGTTATGTGTTGCTGCGTTTCGGTGCAAAATCTTCATTAAGTCATATAAACATATACCAACAAGCTATTCCGTAAGAACACAAATTCGAATCTCAAAAAATGTACTTCTTGAGAGAATTTTAATCTTTACATTACCAACCCAATAAAGAGTAGTCTTAAGTCTAAAATAACTTGAAGAAACTTTGAAATGTATTTTTTAAAAAAAAAGTTCATATAACTGTATAACCCATGATACACTAGTTACGTCAAATTTCTCATATCTGTGTTAGGAAACTTAATATAATAAATATAAGGAATTTGACATAAATATTTTTCCTAACACAAATTACTTTCACATTATTTTTCAACTAACACTGTAATTGGAATGTGAATCTAACGTGCTTAAAGTTTTGTTGTATCCTTGTTGGGAGTGCTATTCCTTAATCGCTTTACACTCAAAAGTGATTAATCTTAAATCTAATGTGATTTGGGGATACACTTGTTTCACCTAAAAAAAAGTTTTGTTGTCCTATTTCAATCCTAGAAAGATTTAATTAAATTTATATTAATGCATCTCTTTGAATTTTTCTTTGATTAAGCTTGAGAAACTAACTCTTTGGTAAACCGAAAAGATAGAGATCCCATAACACATACATAATCAAGCCAGTACACTGAGATGCATAATGTGAAGTACAATGAATGAAAATCGAAATTTTAATAAAAATAGATAGGGATGAAGTGAACAAGTATGCATGAGAAGTGTGCAAAGAGCCAATAAACTTATAATCTAATGGTATGAAATCTCCACTATAAGTGAATTAAAGGTTATAGATTGAATCGCACTCATGACCTCCGATTATTAATATTAATATAAGTCTTTCTAATTTAAAAAATAATAATAGAAAAAAAGGAGTGCAAATACAACATATTACAAATTCATGGAGGTAGCTAGTATTGCGCTCTGAGTTGTCCTGTTTGGATCCTAAAAAGATTTAAATTTTGGTTACATTTGATACGAAATATTAAAAATGAGGAATAAGTATTGGGATTGGGGTTAAAAACATACGTTAAAAAAATACTTAGTATGAGTGATTTCTTATCACATGGGATTAGGCAATTTCATGTACATAAGATTAGAGAATACCACCTCTCCTCATGGTATTCCTCAATCTCACATATATGGGTTTGTCTAATTCCAAGTATTATATAATTACTCATACTAAACAGGCTTTTAATATAGTTTTATACTTTCAATCTCAATTCCTATCTCTTATTTTTAATACTTCATACCAAAAGGGACGTTAGAGTTATATAATTATTGGTCTTTAGGTTTTGCTCTCTCTATAGTTTTAAACGTTTTGGTTCTTATAATTTTATAAGGGCTTGATTTAAGGTAAGCAAAATTATAGAAATCTCAAGCACATCACCAAGTAAATATGCAACAAGCTGCATTGTGAAGTATGCATGCAGTATGTAGAGTGAAGACGCTTGTTTATGGACCAAATAGTTTGAAATACACGAATTAAGGTAATGGGAAACTTTAAATCAAAATACTCCCTAAAGGCTTAAATATAAGTAAATAACACTACCTCCAATCTAGTTTTTAACATAAAAGCTAGTTAGTAGTTAAATTTAATCTTAAGTATAAGACTTTAGCCTGCTTTACCTCTTATTTTTCTTCAAAATATCCCTATTGATTATAATAGTTCTTAGTAGAGGATAATTTCACTCATCCTATACACATGATTGAAGATGATGACTTGGTTTAGGGAGACCAACACGTATGTGACAAATAATTAACTTAATTTTTTTATTATTTCTAAATTAGTTATCTAGCTCTTATATTAAGAACTAAATGTATTATAAATTGATAGAAATTATATCAAATGCCTTTCTCAGAAATTGAGATCTGGCTACAAATGTTTGAATTTCAAATGATCGGAAATCTAAACTAATGTAATTGAGAAGTCGCCACAAATATGTTAACACCTAATATTAATCTGAATATATCAGGGAGTAAAAGTAGATAATTTTTAAATTTTTTCAAATAAATAGATAAAATATAATTAAAAATATATATATTTATATATATGCAAGTGGCTTATCAAATACACGCACCTGCGGCTGTGGCATGCTCCCAAAATTTCCCCTTTTTTTTCTTTCAAAAACAAAAAAGCTTAGGTTACCTTGGATAGGAATATAAAAACAAGAAGAATGAAATGGGAACAGAGAATGAAAATAATCAAAACCCATGATCTTTAGTAGAGACTTGAAACATGATTTTTATGGATTTTAATATAATATACTATCTCTGGTCCTAATTATAAAAGCCAGTTAACTGATTTGAGGAGATTAAGGAAATAAGTTGAGTTAGTTATTTATCCTAAATAGGTGTTGTTTTTCCTAAAATATCCTTGCTAATCAAGTGTATTGACTAAAACTATTATTGTTAGAAGGGCTACTTTGAAAAAAAGGTATAAATATGAGAGACAAAGTGGATTGGGGTCTTATATTTAGGATCAAAATAAAAGTCAAACAGGGTCTTATATTAAGGACCAGAGGTAGTATATTCACGCTGGAAAGATATTTAAAAAAAAAAATCTTTCCATAAGGGGAAGAAAAGATGGAAAGTTGTTGTTTATGTTGGAAAAATAAGTAAAATGCCTATTTTTCCATGACAATATTTTGTCATCAAGTTTAGGATCATAATTTTATTAAATTTATTAATTATGATCATTTGGTCATATTTCTTCTGAATAATCTTTATTTATTCCTGTTCTTTTTTTCAATTATTTATTCCTATTCTACTAAACACCATTTAGTACAATATTAATTGGTTTCTATTATTACGCACGCCAAATAATTTTTTAAAATTCCCATCTCCAATGCATTTCCACCTTCGTTATTCTTGTCGCCATATTTCAATATTCATTCTATTAAAAATCTTTCCCACATACCAAACAAGCAACAATTAGTTTAGAATAGGATAGTTTTTTTTTTTTTGGGGACACTCTCATGGAACAATAGAACATTTTTAATTTGTCGTTTTGGTCCCTAATATGTAAGTACCTTTTCAATTGATTACTTACAAATAAAAGCATCGCCAGTAACATCTTTTTGTCAATGTACTGTTATTCAAAAATTACACTTTAACGCAAAATTATTATTCATAAATATTTTATTTTTGAGAGAATAAGCGAAGAAATATCTATGTAGGGAACAAATCTTAAAAATCTAGAATTTTATGACAGATTAAATTGAGGAGACAATTTCATGAGTTAAATTGAAAAGTATCTCACTTAAGGCTTAAGCGTAAAATAGAATTCCAGTCTATTTAAATGAAAATAACTTTATTACGTCAGAGATTTTAACTTCAACTTATATGACATATATATGGGAAGTTAAGATTAACTAACGTTGTTAAGAGAAAAAAAAGATTAAGTAACGATTAGACTTAGATAAATGTTATTTTTCTTATGGAAAAACATATTTCGATTCATACACCAAGAGGATATTATTCAAGGAAGAAAAATTGTGATGGAAAAATAAACGTCTAACTATAGCTACTTATTAAGAAAAATGTCTATAAAACTATGAGGTCACATTTAAATTGTGTGTTTGTGTACATTTGGATGGGATAAAGACAAGGCTGACTTATAGCTGGCGATACGGACAATTTATTTCATCTTTAATTTTTTAAATAAAGTTTATAATTTCAGTTTATAACAAAGGATATGTTGACATTTCCATAAATTTATATATGATATTTGAAAAACATTAATTATACTTTAGGAATTTTATAGTCAGTGTTCCTAAATTCACATATTTATTTTTTAAATAAAATAATTATTCTTAATGAATTCAAATATTACGTTTTCTTTATCGCATCAGAGAAAAATTAAATATTAATAATTGCAATACTTAAGTTTTTTTTCCCGAAATGGAAAGAGTAGTTCGTAGCTGCATAGCACTTAATGCATATTGGGTTTTATGCTTAAAATCACCAAAATTATGTTTTGTTAGTTTTGAGTATGAAACCAATTACATCCTAAAATTAAATGAGAGAAAACGATGTTAGTGTAAATTATTGTTTCTTCTATTCAATGCGCTTCCTTTGCTGCCTTCTCCTTTTGAATTTAGAGTAATATATCTTATTACTAATTTACTACTATTTAACAATTTACTACTATTTAACAATTCTTCTGTAAATTTTTGATTTTTTTTTCAAGAAGTTATTTTCTTTTCTATCAATCACTTGGAGTTGACTAGTAAGATTATTTCAACCATATGTTGTCCCCCCCCCCCTATTTTTTTGGTTTTTTTTTCCTGGCATCCATATGTTGGTTTAAACTTTAAGTTAGAAGTGATTTGATGATGCCTTTCAAATAAATTTTGTATTAAATTCTTGGAGATAAGAAAATTATATTGACAGAACTATTCATATTTAGGACTTGATATAATACTTAAATCTGGATTAGCATATTGATTAGGATGATAATATAATTGTGATGATAAAGAATGATAGATTAATCTAGGTTTAACATTTTTAAAGGAAACGAAGGTTTGAATACTTTTTCTTGTCTATTTTTAGTTAAAAAAATCTTGAAAAACCACCCTTCACGTCAAAATAATTGAATTGCTGAAATTAACACCAGGAAAAAAAAAGGAATTTTGATACTAAGATTTTACATGGGTTAAAAATAAATCGGTATAAAAAATGCGATCGATCATAATTTTTATCAACAACTCAAAGTTTTATTAGACATTCTACAGAAATTAATTATAATTTTAACTGGCATGAAAATATAATCGATTACATTTTCGTAAACAAGCCAAACTTTTAGCAGATTTTTCATCTTGGTTTTAATTTTAATTGGTCTAAAAAATATACTACTTTAGTCTTTATTGTAAGACACTGTCTAGATTGCTCATATTCAAAGCTTGATGTAATCTCCTTTTTTCTCTTCTCAAAATGTAATTTATTTTGCACGGATAGTTTTTACACTAATAATTAATTTCAAGGTCAATTGTTATGTATAAGAAAAAGTTGCCTTGTTAGTATCAAATTTAGACTTGTCATTTTTCAGTAAAGACATGTCGTTTTTAAATCAATTATGGTCATTTTTAGTTAATGTACATGCTGCTACCTGTTATGTATAAGAAAAAATTGTTTTGTTAATATCAAATTTAGACTTGTTATTTCTCAATTAAGACTTGTCATCCTCAGATAAATTGTTGTTACGTGCTGGAATCACAGTAAAAAAGTTAACTTATATTTTTGTTTGCATTATAAAATTAAGAAATTTTTGATGGCCCAATGGCCATTTTCTTTTTTGTTGGCCCAAGTGGCCAAGGGGTTGTGGGATCAAATCCCAACCCCGCCATTTGAACCATATTATCCCATTCCAAAAAAAAAATGTTGCTACAAAATCCTTCACCGGCAGCCACCACACTAGTGGCCGATGCCGGTGGCCAGAGGCGGTTGGTGGCCACTGGAGGCCAGTCGCCGGCGGTGGCTGCCGGTCGCCGGCCACCGGTGAGGGGGTGGGATTTTTTTTTAAAAAAAGGACAAAGAGCATTTTTGTTATTTCACTGAATTTCAAAATTCCAATTTGGGAAGGACTTCCCTATTTGTAATTACATTTCCTTAGCTTCCCAAATTGGCATTTCACATTTTCAAACTTCTTTATCTGTCATTTTCCCAAAATAAAATGTAGAAGAAAATATAGGAGAAAATGTAAGAGGTTTGGATAGGGATAATATGATATTTTTAAATTTATATTCAAATATTTACTGCTTTCAAATAATTTTAATTTTTATTATCCTTTTCCATAAATACTATTCTTTATTGGTCCTTCTCTCTGATTCTTCCATTAAAATACGTCACAAAAATTAAAGAAATACAACTATATATAGAATTAAATGAAAATGGTTCAAGTTCATTGTTCTAAATCGTGATCAAACTGAAATTAATCCAGTCATGATTAAAATAACACAACATAATTAATTAAAACCTACAAAATATTTATATATATTTCAAAAAAGGACAGCATTTTTAATAAAAAATGCATTAATGTATAAATAAACAGAATATTCATAAGTTAAAATCCTAAGAAATATATTTATTGGGAGGATTTTGACTTTTAATACTCTCAGTCTAACAGAAATTAGTCTCAAATATAAAATAACTTAATATATAATACTCTGAGTTATGTCAACAAAAAAAAAACATATAATTTAACACAAACGAGCACAAAAATGGTGGACAACTATTTTTTAACTCAAAACCACATCATTTCAGGCTCAATGAATGGAGGGGAGAAAATGACATCTAACCCAATCAACTCATTCAACACTCTTGACCAAACTAAAAAATTGATTCACTAATGTATAGTTCTGACCCCAGATTGGGGTTAGATTTTAATATCATTCTCACAAAAGGAAATAGCTTATAAGTAGTTTTTCAATCATACTTTATAGAATACGAAATAAATATGTGAGAAAAATTTTATCTCGACTTACATATCGTAATGGCAAATAGGGCCTATATAGATAGATATTCTAATTGCCCAAAACATTGTACGTACATAAATCATAAATGGTGGGGATAGCGAATTCTCCAATCTCCTTGCAGTTTTCTTGAGTTGTGACTCAGGTTTTTATATTATTTTTTAAGTTCGCTCCATCAATTTTGTCAGTTCCCAAAAAAAATTTTAATTACTCTAAAATATATTGACAATTAAAACGCATGTAATGATAAATTTTAAGATAAGAAACTACAACAAATTCGTAATGAGATTTCTTAATAATTAAATTTATTTTAGGAGTTTTATGAAGCGTCTTCTTCAATCATAATCCTAATGCTGCTAATCCTTACGCACACTCACGTGATCGATCAGTACAACTTGCAGTCGTAAAGCCGCAGAAGCCCAACTGAAATGTCGTTAGTACCCTTCCAAAACCACACGCTGCCAAGTGCCAAGGGCCTTTAATTTCCTCCTCTGCGTCTTGCGCCCCCACAATCAGCTTCAATTTTTTTTCACTTTGTTTAGTTAATACTCTTATCCTTAATATATATATAGTGTTAGTTGACTAATTTAAGTAAATTAAAAAAATTAGTCTTTCTTAAAATATCCTTACTAATTAAGTATATTGACTGAAATTATCATTATTACGAAGACCACCTTGAAAAAATGATAAATATGAGAGACATAGTAGAGTAGGGTTTTATATATAATACTAAAATAAAAATCAAACAAGCTGTTATAGTACGGAATGGAAATAGTACCATGGTTTCATTACTATTTAATCAAATTATGATTTTAATTCTTGTAATTTTAAATAGTTGATCTTCATTTTTATAGTTTCATAAAGACTTTATTTGAGATTAAGCATAGGTGATTGAAATTAAAATTTGTTAAAAGTACAGACTATTAGTTAAACTTATACCAAATTCTTAAGAAATTATAGAGACTTTGACTAATGATATGAAACTACATGCATCAAAACAAAATTTGATCAGATGATAAGAAATAACAATGATATTAACCTTTTTTTTTAATCATTACTCAGTTTAATATTATTTATAACTGACATTTTATAAAATATAAATAATATATAATATATAATTTTTTAAGTAAATCACATTATTTAAGAATATTTTTTTCAAACTAAGAAAATCAAATTTGATTATTTTAATATTTTTAATATATGTTCTTATTGTAAGGGCATTATTATCCAACTAGATACAAATAACTCTTCCATGCCATTCTAAATATGCTTATGTCATTCCCTATTAAATTTCATTTTCATTCTTATTCTCATTTCTATAAAATCGTTAAGCCAACCAAACCACTTTAGGACTTGAAAACTAGGAGGGACGAGACCTGATTACAGGGCAGATCATATTGAAGGATGGTCGTACCCTTTCAGCTATATCAAAGGCTGTGTCATATATGTAGGCTCTGAACTTGCGTTAATATTGTTGACTTTTGAGACCTCTAATAATTAAAAAAAGAAGAAAAATTCATGGTAAGAAAGTTTTATATTATTAATTAAAACCTAATTAATGAAGCCCTTGAATTTAGTTTGATATCGAGTATGAGATTGTGGTCTCATCAAAATTAAGGAGAGAAAAAAATTTGAGTTGCACTAATATAATGTTGGTTGTGCATAGTTTTGATTTAGAAGTTTTTTATAGTAAGTGCCAAAGATAAATTTTTGTGACATGCAGCAGTATTTTCAATCTACATTATGTTAATAATGTAAACTTAATACCTAGTGATTAAAAAAACCCTTAATATCATCCTATGTTTAGTTACATGGAATCGGTCTTAGAAGATTAATAAACGAAAAAAATAACCCACCATGTCCACTTAAGCTCTGTTTGGCTGGAGGGTTATTGAGAGGAGGGGAGGGGAGAGAAGAAATTTGTCTTTTAGTGCTCCTTCCCCTACCCATGCTCCCCTCCAAATTTAGAGTTTTTTTGGAGGAAAGAGAAATATTATGTTTAATATTGACCAAATTACCTATATTAACTTTTTAATATTTCAAGTTTATCCATCTTAGTAAAAATCTTTTTTTCACTTCTTTCTCTTTTTTTAGTCACTAGTAATATTTGATAATAATAATATAATAATATAGTTATATAATATATACATATCATATATATTAATATACATATATCATAACATGTGTGTATTATAATTATATATCATAGTGTGTGTATTATAATCTCAGACAACATGCATATATATTAATATATACATATCATAACGTGCGTGTTATAATTATATAATATATACATATCATATATATTAATACATGTATTTATAAAATTAATGAGATAGAATGTTAAACTTTTTATCATATTTTCTAACTTTTTTTAGTTTTATCATTTTTTCATCACATATAAGTGAGGTAGTTGGTTTTTTTTGAAATTGATAAATTAAGAAATAATAATTTTGATATAAATATTGTAATAAAAAAATAAATCAGTCTAAATATAGAGATATGGACATATCTGTCAATTTATAATTATCTCCCCTCCCCTCTCTTCTCCTTCCCTCTAACTAAACAAAACCATGACTTCTTTTTCCCCTCTTCTCTCTTTTCTTTAATTAACCTCTCCTCTCCTCCCTTCCATTAAACCAAACAAAGCCTTAAGTTGGATATCGATCTTTGTGTATATAAAAGCAGGACTGAAAGCAGCCTGCACAGCGAGCCACATGAATGGCCTATGCGGAGCGAATCGCACCATGCTAGTTGTCTGGTGTTTCATATAGGTTATGCGGGATGACAAGACGTTTAAATGAAAATCAAACTATGATTTTAAAAATGATTTTATCATGAATTTTGCCTCCATTTGCTTAAAAGTAATGTTTTTACATTCATTCAGACCAACCAACGCCATGTTCGCGATGGTGCCTGGGGTTTCGTGCTTGTGATCATGTTGTGTGCGGGCAATCGAGGGTCCGAAGTTTGCGCAGCCATGTTCTTTAATCATGTAAGGGAGTTTTGTCCTTCATTATCTGTGGTTCCAGCAGTTGCTTAACCTGATGCTGCTGGTTGTTTTTGTGTGTTCAGCGACCGAGGCAGTTCGGCATATATTGCGGCGTCTTTTTCCTCACTGTTCATTTTCTTCTTCCTGAAAAATATCGGCTGCAGTCTGCATCTGAGGAAGAATCCGTTCACAGCGTTTACCTCTTCTTTCACGCAATCTTTGAAGCTTCCCAAACCGCTGGGTCTTTATCCTTCTCGATGTCGCTGTCTGTTCTCTTGATTTTGATGCGTTGTTTTCTGTGTAGGTTTTGGTTCGTAGGATGCTTAAATTGAACCACTACTCTACATTCTGTAAATTTATAAGTAAATAGTTTACGTTAACAGAACAAACGGCACTTCAATAAATATTATTCTGCTCTATCTTGAATATATATATAGTTTCACTTGAATGCTTTTGATTTTGAGTGAATCTACTTAGGTTGGAAGCGACTATATATTCGCTGGTGAAGGCATGCTTTCAGTTCTTTATGCATCGTTGCTTGTCGAGGAACTTTTGAGCAGATAAAATTCCTGCAAGCGTCATGAGATGAGAATTATATGGGCATGACTTCATTTTTCCTCTGATTTCTTGCGTGGCTTGTGAATCTCAGAACCTATTTGCCCCAGAACAGAGCGACAACTTACGGGTGCTCGCTGGATGAATTAGAGAGGTTCTAAATTAGATTTCTCTCTAGCTTTTGAGTTACATTTATATGTTTATGTAATAACAGATAATCATGATTTCGTAGTGTGAATAGAATTACTATGTGATTGTGGGCTCTGAAATTCATCATTGTTATGTTTCATAATAGTAGATTGGTTTGAATAAATTAACTGCATTATCAGTACTTCTTTTATATTTTACATTTAACTTTCTCAATTCAAAATTTAGTCGTTGCACTGAAAGATGTCTTCTGTATCTTTAAACTCTTCATTTTACATTTAACATTTATGTTGCTTTTGAGTTTAAACTATACATATAATTATATATATATATATATATCAATTGCTACATATCGCTTAAATTTATGAATGTTGATGCAAACGTCTAGGCTATCAAATTATGTAAAATGATATTGAGATATTACCTCCAGTCCTAATTATAAGAGCTAGTTGACTAATTTAATGAGATTAAGGAAAGAAGTTAAGTTAGCTATTTGTAATCAATAAGTGTTGTCTTTCCTAAAATATCCTTGCTAATCAAGTGTATTAGTTAAAATTACCATTGTTAAAATGACTATATTGGGAAAAAATGTATAAATATAAGAGACAAAGTGGATTGGAGTCTTATATTTAGGATCAAAATAAAAATCAAACAAGGTTTTATATTAAGGACCGGAGGTAGTATGAAAAACCTGATCATAGTGCATCAAATTACACTGCCCTATGAAATTCTGGGAAGAAATCCCAGGTAATTTGTGCTTCTGTATTTTCAAAATTTAGTTTGGATCACTAGCAGGGAGCCAACATTGACTACCGAATGCTGTTATCCTGTTATGTTGGTTGAATCTTCTAAGAGACCCAATGTTGTTCTGTACTGTCCATTTACATAAGTAAAAAATTAAATATCACTAAAGCACATTTAAAAAAATCATGGCAATAGATTTAGCGAATCTTTTGGTCCAAAACTGAAAAAGTATGTTCTCAAGAATAGGAAAAGTTACACTCCTACAAGCTTTATATGGAGGGTTCTGTAGAATTCCCTTCAAGCTTTAGGTTGGAAGTGACTATGTTTCCTGGTGAAAACATGCCTTCAGTTCCTTTACTGAAACTATCACGACAGAAAGTGGGGTTTCTGAATATTAAAGAAATGAAACAGACAAGAATGAAATATTTTGTGAATTTGAGGGAAGAAGTCCGCTAGCAGCAGATAAATTCTTCACGGAAGCCAGTAATCAGAGCCACGCCAGTTGATAGACAGAGGACACAAAAATTGCACACAAGACAGATCTATTGATCAGGCTTCTGGGAGTGAGACGTAAATATTTGGTTTTGTCCAACCAACAGTTGCATTTTGGTGTATTCTTGGATGACAATTCTAGGCTAATAAACAAAAGTGGATGTATCGTTGGGCAATATTCTTCTTTCTGATATCATTAGGCAGCGTACTAGTAACTTCCCCGAAGTCTAACAAGTTGCAGAACGAAGTACCAAGCTTGTGTTTACAAGTATGTTTTATATGAACCCAAATAATCATTTTAGTCTTGTGTAATTAATTACCTTACTGGATCTTTCTTTCTTATGATCTCATCAGCAACCTTTATGTTAATTTAGCAGAAAACAACAATAGTTTTGCTGTTTAACCGGGTCTATAATCATTCCTGTGGTTTTGCCATGGTCTACGTAATTTGTTATTTATGATTTTGAACAAAAACTTTTAACAGACATAGAAATCAAAATGTGATGTTATTGATGAAAGTAGGACACTACCATCACCGTGCAGTATTTCTCTTTATTGGGCCTAAACCTAAAGACAAAGGGTTTAGGCCCCTATGATTATTGAAGGCAGGTACACGATGGATGTATTTAGTTTTTGACCCTACAGAATATTATCAGATAGAATTTCAACAAATTATTTTATTTATATGCTCTGTTTATTGACATGGAACACTGATTTTATATTAGTGATTCACAAGGATAAGCGGCCACACCTGATATAGGAAATGCATGGAATTCCTCAAGGGGTTCAAGTTCGGAATATGTGATTGCAGTAAGCTCTTCCAACTTCAATTAAAAATGCCATGGTGGACAAATGGGTGGCAGAGAAAGGGGGGGTGCTCTGTGTGGTACGATGAAGAAGCTCAAATGGGTGGTAGAGAATTAGGCAGAATTTTTTTTTTTTGGTTTATGTTATTATCAAGCGTTCATTTTTCTTTCAATTCTGTGTTAATTATGTTGAGCAGAATTCTCAAATTAATGTTCAAGAAGCTATTTCTTGTGGAGATGTAAATCTTTGTTCTTCAACCTTAGATGTTCATTTTGTTTCCATGTTCTTCAATATTAGCTGTTCATTTTTGTTCCGCATATACTCCTCTTTACATGCCTATGATGTTCAACAGTTATATGATGATTTGCTTTGGCTTGTATAACCCGTTGACCATATTATGATATATTTGCATAGAGATTCACACAGCCAAGTGGGGAAAATTCAAAGGAATGCTGATGGAACGATTGATTGAGTTTTTTTATTTTTAGTGTATAGTTGGATTCTTTTTTTTTGGGTTTGTTTATGCATAGCGTATTTGAGAGTATAACAGAGCGGTTTTTTTTTTTTTTAATGGTTTGTTTTGCATAGAGATTTTTTTTTTTGGGGGAATGAACTATAGTTATTTGGATGAGGGGAGACCATATTCAAAAAACACAGCTTCCCATCTAAACCTTACGGGAGAAAAGAAGAGCATGACTTGGGCTTCGCATCAACTCCGCTAATAAAGAAGACGCTACTGTGCGAACTTAATAAGATCAGTTGGTCAGTTTCTAAATAAATACATCATCAAATCGATTTTCAACTCAGAGTTTTTTCCGTCGCTAATCTGTCGCTAACCTGATTCTTTTAAAAATAAAATAAAATGCCACATGGCGCCTCTATGAATTACCACGTCATCACTGGGAAATACCTCCACGTATCTCTGCCACCTCACCTCTACCTGTCATGTGTGCTGCCACCTTACATCTGCCTGCCACATCATCACTAGGAACCACCTCCACGTGTGCTGCCACCTCACCTCTGCCTGCCACGTGTCACCACCACATAATTCCCTCTTCAAAGTGACTTCTCCATGGCTCGAACCTAGGACCTCCTCTCTGCGCGCGTGCTGCTTTACCAGTTGAGTTGCAATGAACCTGTTGACTTATTATGTAAAATTAAATATATATAAAATTATTTTACACAAACAATTATATATATTATTAAAAACTAAAACTATACTTTATGATAATTTTAACCATAACTATTTTAATGAAAAAATAATTTTTCAATATTTGTTTTATAATTTTTTATTTTTAAAAAATAATTTTTAATATAATTTTAATTTCTAACTGCACTAATCTTGAATTTTAAATCATAAATAATTTTTTTATAAATATTTTTTAAATTTATTTTTTAATTAACATTGATAAGATATACAATTTAATGATATATGTATTATATTACATTATATTATATTATCCATATGTGTTTTATATATTTGAAGAAAATCATTTATAATTAGTCAAAAAATCTTGTTATTCAAAAAATAACTACTATAATAAAATCTAATAAATTATTCTATATAAAAAATTAAATGATTTGAATAGATTATGATAAATAGTATTTTCTTGCTTGTATATATATCCTATGTAATTTATTTTCTTAAAAATTTTTATATCTACCATTTGTTTTTGTGTTAAGACCAAAATCAATCTATCATGGGTATTAATTATATCATGATTAAATTTTATTGTTTAATGATTGAAATTCAAAATTCACTTCAATATTAATTTGCATTCATATAAATTTATTAAATCGTTTTGAATTTCTATCATATATTATATATTTCAATATATTTTACATATGATAAAATTATTTCTTTCTTATATCAGTTTGTATAAAAAAGTTATTAATATTCTTATTGTATTTTTTAATTATTATTAATAATCAAGAGGAATTTATTTTAACAAAATATAAATAAGTTTTCTAAGAAATTATCTTTCTATTTTCAGTATATACATAATGATGACATGAATGATGACAATATCTTCATTAACACCAACTCCACAAGTATATCAATTTATTTTATAATTAAAAATGTTTTTAAATCATTATATTCTTAATTGTTATAATATAATTTTTGTAAGATTATAATTTAAAATAACGAAGTTTAAAATTAGTGACGGATTAGCGACGGAATTGTGATGGAATAGAATTAGCGACGGAATTAGTGACAAAAACTTCTATTGCAAACAATTTAACGATGGAATTAGCGACGGAAATTTCCGACGGAAAAAATTCCGTCGCTAAATATTTACTGACGGATTTTCTGATAGATTAGTGATGGAATTTAGCGATGAACAGAAATTCCGTCACTAATCCTTCGCTAATTCCATCGCTAATTAACTGTTTTTTTGTAGTGTCTATAAGTAAAAATAAAAACCAAAACCGACGAACATGTACACATATTATAATGGTGTGTGTATATCAATAATCAATGAATTAATAAATTAATGATTTAAAATTTATTTAACTACATGAAAGAAAATGTAAAACTTTGCATGAATACTAAATATTTCCAGACTTAATGTTTTACTTTGGTCAAATGCATAATAACATCCTTAGGCAAATATAATTCTTGATCCTTTAAGTTTGCCCTTATTTTAGTTTTGGTTTCTAAAAAGGCAAAGTGATCCCGGTTTTTAATGAATTATAGGAACTAATTTTTTAAATAAAAAGAAACTTGATGGACCAAAAACTTAGAATTTGAAACTTGAGGGACTAAAACCAAATGAAGGCAAACTTCATGGACTAAATGTTTTAATTGCATCCTTAAACTGATAATAAGCTTCAAATAATTATTTTGAATTTAGATTATGATTTTCTACATATTCATTTGAAATTTTAAGTTTAAATTAAATCAAATCTAAATCAATGAAATTGCATCTTTATATATGATAAATGTTCTGTTTGTTCCAGTAAGTCACGCTAAGGAACTTTAAAAAAAAAAAAAAGGAACATTTTCAATTTTCTAGTAGTGGTGCCGATCGGGCATTGCAAGGTTTCAGGATGCGACGGGTCTTCTGTGATGGTGAATGTCTCAAAAAGACTAAGATGTTTCCAAATAGTGGTCTCGATCAGGTCTTGCAAAGCTTCATGATACGACATGTCTCCTATGACATAGTGGTGCTGATCGGGTATTGCAAAGCTATGTGATGTGATGGGTCTTTTTGGGTGAACAACAGTACTTTAACACAATGCGGTTTGGATGTTTAAACAAAAAGAAGGTGAGAAACAAAATCAAAAGAAATTAAACATCGCAACGGGTCTTCTGTGACAGAGAATGTCTCACAAAGTACTAAGTGTCGTCGACTAGTAGTGTCGAATGGGTCTCGCAAAGCTTCATGATACGATGAGTCTTTTATAGGTGAACCACAGTGCTTTAATGCAATGAGATGTGGAAGTTTAAAAGAAAATAACTAAGAGAGGAAATGAGAAGAAATCAAACGTTTCAACGGGTCTCCTCTAACAGCAAATGTCTCACAAAGTGCTACGTGTCTTCAAAAAGTGGTGCCAAACAGGTTTCGCAAAGCTTCATGATGTGACAATTCTTTTGTGGATGAATAACAATGCTTTAATGCAATGAGGCCTGAAAGTTTAAAAGAAAAGAAATGAGAAAGAAAATCAAAAGAGATGAAACATTGCAACAAGTCTTCTGTGACAGTGGATGTTTGATAAAGCAGTAGGTATCATTGAATTTCCAAATGGGTCTTGCAAACCTTCATGATACGGTGAGCCTGTTGTGGGTGACCAATAATACTTTAACGCAATTAGGTGGAAAAGTTTAATAGAAAAGAAACAAGAAAGAAAATCAAAAGAGATCAAACGTTGCATCGGGTCTTCTCTGACAGCAAATGTTTCACAAAGCATTAGATGTCTTCAAGTAGTGGTGCGGAACAAGTCTTGCAAAGACTCATGATGCAACGTGTCTTTTATGGGTAAACATGGGTGTTTTGATACAATTTGGTCAAGAAGATTAAAAGAAAAGAACCTAGAAAGCAGTAAAAAGAAATCAAGTGTTGCAACATAACAAGTCTGTTGTGGCAGCGAATGTCTCACAAAGCAGTAGGCATCATCGGATAGGGGTACTGAACAAGTCTTACAAAGCTTCATGCTGCGACGATTCTTTTATGGGTCAACAACGGTATCCAATGAGGTCCATTGGAAATTTAAAAGAAAATAAACGAAAACAAAATCAAAAGAAATCAAACTTTACAATAGGTATTATGTGACGGCAAATTTCTTCCAAAGCACTTGGTGTCTACGAATAGTAGTGCCAAATGGGTCTTACGAAGCTTCATGATGTGAGAGGTCTTTAATGGCTGAACAATGGTGTTTTAATGCAATGGGGTCTCGAAGTTTAGAAAAAATGAAACAAGGAAGAAAATCAAAACAAATCAAGCGTTGCAATGGGTTTTCTATGGCATCGAATGTCTCATCACAAAGCAGTAGGTGTCTTCAAATAGTAGTGCTAAATGGGCTTGCAAAGCTTCTTAGTGCAACGGGTTTTTTGTGGGTGAACAATAGTGCTTTAATGCAATGAGGTATGGAAGTTTAAAAGAAAAAAATGAGAAAGAAAATAAAAAGAAATCAAAGGTTGCAACAGCTCTTCTTTGATAACGAATGTCTCCCAAAGCACTAGGAGTCATTGAATAGTGGTGGCGAGCGGGTCTTACAAAGCTTCATGATGCAATGGGACTTTTGTGGCTGAACAATGATGCTTTAATGCAATAATATCTAGAAGTTCAACAGAAAAGAAATAAGAAAGAAAAACAGAGGAATAGTGGTGCCGAGCGGGTCTTGCAAAGCTCTATGGTGTGACGTGTCTTCTGTTAGTGAACAACAATGCTTCGATGCAATGAAGTCTATAGGAAATTTTAAAAAAATAAATAGAAAATAAAATCAAAAGAAATTAAATGTTGCAATTGGTATTATGTGAGAGAAAATTTCTCCCGAAGCGCTAGGTGTGTTTGAATTGTGGTGCCGAACGAATATTGTAAAATCTTGATGATAGGACGGATCTTGGGTTGGTGAATGACGATGCTGTAATGCAATAAGTTCTGAAAGTTTCAAAGAAAAGAAACAAGAAAAACATGCATATACATCCACTCACGCATCGCGTGGGTTCTGGACTAGTTTTTTTTTTTTTTTTCAATTAAACAATAAGGTACCCCAACCTGTCCCAGATTGTTGCCCTTCATTCTATTTGATTGTGGGGAAGGCTAATAATCAATTATAATTGTAGACTTTGTTTAATACTATTTTTGGTCTCTTAAGAGTAGATTCATAAAATTTTTTTGGAAATAAGTAATAGAAAATAATTAAAAAAAAGTTTGGATTATTGTTCTAAAAAATTATATTTTGGTTCTATTTGATTTTAGGGAAGGCTCATAATCAAATATAATTTTAGACCTTGTTTAATGCTATTTTTGGTCTTTTAAGAATAGATTCATAAATAAGTATTAGAAAATATTTTTAAAAGAGTTGGATTATTGTTTTAGGAAATTATATTTGAGAAAAAATATAAAAATTGTTTGAAATAATGGCTCTTTTTTAATCAGCATGAAATAATTGTTCTTGAAAAGAAATTAGAGAAAAAATTAAAAAAATTGTTTGATTCACATGTTTTATATAATTGATGTTGCCGTTATTTTATATTATCTTATTATATTAATAAAATAATTTAATAAAAAATAAAATAGAATTTATGACCAAAAATAACATAGAAATTATTTTTCTACAAACAAAAATAACATTTAAATGGATATTGTTTTGAACGAAGCCTCAAAAATAGCTTCTAATTAATTTTATCAAGTAACATCTAATTGGTAGAATGTGATGATTCAACCACATCTGATTTGAAATTTGATCACGATATGTTGACATTTCTATTGTATTTGTGTTTCCAATCGTAATTTCTCCCTCAACTCAAATTTTTTGTACATTCGAGAAATACCTAAATGGCAAGGCTTTTCATAAGACAGGTATAGTAAAATAAAATTAGCTAACTAGTGAAATGTCTTTAATTAGTTCCCAAATAATTGATGCTTGTTTATATCTCTGATTCATAGCTTATAAGTATTTTCACTTAAACTGAGACAAAACTTTCTTAATGTATTTATCTCGTATTTCGTAAATCACTATTGAAAAGCTGTTTTGAAGTCATTTCAAGATGATCATTCAAAGATGAATCATCAGAAGATGATTTTTAAAAGGTTGATAAAAGGCTCACAGCGCTATTTCCTTACAAGATTAAAAGCAACTACTGAAGACTTGAAAGCAACTATAGGAGAACAAGAAAACACTCAATTCCAAGATAACCAAAGGCACATTGCAGAACAACTGGCAGCGAATGATTTTAAGTGTGAAGACTTGAATTCACAGCCATAAGAACACAAAGGTATTGAAGAAATTGTTGGATCTGCAATATCTTACTGTTGATAAATACCAAGGAATCAGAATATCAGAACGGAAGGCTTGCAATATCATCTAAGAGGTAAGACTTTGGGCCAATTATTTATAAGTCTTTGTTTAAGGAAAACATGTTCTAGTGACTGTGACTGCTTTTGGGAATCCACAGTTTGTGCCATGGTTGGATTTATTTCGCAAACTCAAAAGTAGTGTAAGGGATAACCAGAAGTCAAATAATAATATATTAATAATGGAAAGAAGGAAGAGGCTGGAGACCAAAGTTCAGAAGACGCTCCAAGTTCTAAGGAAGATATAGTTTGGCTGTTTTTGAATCACAGAGATACACAGTTAAAGCTGCCATGCACGTTAGGGATCAGAAGGCTGCAATGTACTAACATATATAATTATGCTTAATTATATACTCCCTCCATTACATAAAAAGTGTTGCGAAAAAATATTTCACATGAGTCAAGAAAATTATTAAATAATCTAATAAGTCTAGGCAAAATCAATCTATCACTTTCATAAGCCCATGCAATAAAGGAAAACCGACTTCGAGAACAAATCAACCTCTTGGTTTCTGATCAAATGTAATAACAAGTCTTATTATTTATAAATTACAATTATATGACCTAAAGACACATTTTTTTTAGTACTACCTCTATCTTTCATATAAGAATTAGTTGGGGATTGAATTTTCTTTCTTAGAGTCATGAAAAGGGTAAAAAGATTAGCGCTCTTATTTATCCTTCCCTCATCATTTTTCTTTATAGAGATCTAAGCCTGTTTCATTGAAGTTGAAATTACTTATTATGTGCCTCGTCTTAATGTCGACAAACTTTGTTGAGGATATGAATGCATTTAATTATTTTCCGCTGTAATAAACTCTTCTTTAGCTAAATTCTCTTCTCAATTGTCACCCGAAAAAAAAAAAAATTCTTCTCAAATGCGTTGGATCAAACTGCTGCATGTTTCACGGCAACAAGTGTGAAAAATGTCTATCAAAAGTCTTCACAAAAACATGTATCACAATTCTTAAGACTTCAGTTAATTGGGTGTATTATATCTAACAACCTTAACTTAGAGGTGCGTACATGCCACATTTGGCTTGTGAGTAAACCTCAAAATTACGTTTCATTTCACACGAAACAGCTTCTAAATATCTCAAACTTATTCAACATAAAAACACTAATATATATACATACACACATACTCTTTTAGTCCTATTTATAAGTCACTTCTTATATGTTTCACACAAAATAAAAAAAATCTTAAACTTTATCATTAACTCTCATTTAAAATTTAATAAATTTTTATTTTTATACTTATTTAATATACATGATACCCCATGAAAACAAAGTCAATACAATAATTGTAACATTTTGAATTTTTTGAATTAGGAAAAGCAGAAAATAAAATTCATTAAAATCAGTTAATGCCCAAATAAAATCAGAGAAAAATTATGAAATGTTGATTTTGAGGGCTTGGAAAATTTCATTCTCCAAAAATGGCTTAAATAATTTTAAAAGTGATTTCTCATTGCAAAATGGTTTATTTTCTTAGAAAATTCTAAGAAATATATTTTGAGATTTATATTTAAATTGAAAAATTTAGGATAATTATTTGAGATGATAAAGAGGTACTTTGGGGCATAAAATCCTTAAAATGAGTTGAGCATTAATTTCTAGAATTAAGGATTTTTTTTTGAAAAATTCAAGAAAAATAGCTAGGAGAAGATTATTGACCCGAAAATTTTATGAAAATTATTTTGGGGGTCAAGGAAGCTATTAGATAAGGAAAATCCATATAAAATATTATGGATTTATTTCTGGATTTATTTTATAATTACAGAAAAAAAATAGTGAAAGGATGGAAGTGAGGACAAAAACTTGTTGAAGGGTATGATAGTCATTTCTCACCCTTCTAATTTGATTAAAGCCATTAGCTCCTCCTTCAATCTTCCTTTCGATGGAAACCTGAGAGGATAGAGAGAGATTGAGAAGAAGAAGTCGGGAGGAAATTATTGGACGGGTTTCTCCTTAACAAACTCAATTATTTTTATATATTTTGATATCTTTTTTATTGGTTTTTGTCAATTTAATTAGTCTTTTTGGTATTATTTGATTATTAATTGATTTAATATGTTTTATTTTGAATTATCATTTTATAGTGATAAAATTGTCATATTTTGGTTTAATTGTAATTAATTGATTTTTAAGGATAATTAATGCGCATTATTTTTAAATTTTTGATTGCAGGTTTTTGGAAGAATTAAAAATAAAAATAAAAATAAAAATAAAGAAAGAAAAAATATTAAAAATAAATTAAAAAAGAAAAAAATAAATTAAAAAAAGACTTGGTAAAACGGTGCGTTTTACTGCCTGATCTAAATTCAAATTGATCATCATTCGGTCAGGGAGGCACACACGAGACAGAGCTGAGGGCAGGGACCAATGATGGTAGCGCGAACATAGTGGAGGACCAACGATGGCATGAGAACGAAGGACTGAAGTCACCAATCTCCGTCTCCTCCGCGTCTTCATCTTCCATCGATAGCATCACCTTCACCTTCTTCTCCGCGTCTTCTTCCTGGTGGCAGAGAGTGAGACGAGAGCAGGAGAGAGTGACAGAACCAGAACGAAGGACCAGAGGAGCTCGACGGCGACAAGGATCAGGGAGGGCGATGACGAGAGGGACCTTTAATCATTCTTCATTCTCCATACTCTTTGCTCTCGGCCAATCCCATCATCTTCCATGAATCCAAACATTCAAATCCTCCACCATCACCATTTCTTCCATCCCTGTTAAAATCTGTCACCATCAACCTCTTCTTCGCAGAATCAGAGGGGCGTCGCGCAACAGAGACAGAAGAGTTGAACAAAGAAGACAGAAATCATTCATCGTCCATTAGTCCATCGCCATCTTCTCCGTTCAGCTCCTTCTCCCTTCAGATTCCTCACTGTTCTGTCACTTTCTCGGTGGTCCTCCATGGCAACCTGTAGCAGAGTATTAATCATGGCATTCCTCACGGCAAACCGTGGCTAGCACTCTGTAATTCTCCAATCCGCAGGAGCTTGGATCTTCACACGGGAGTTTTAATTGCTTTAGCTTCCTGCCCAATAGTTGTTTAACAATTCTTAGGTCTTAGGATCGATTTTCTAATTATTAAAAAATTTGTATTGTTTAATTTGATTATATTTGGAGATTATTGTGACTGGATTACTACTTAGCATTTGATATTGAGCTGTTTATAGCTTTAATTTCAATTATAATGTTATGGTTATGACATTTGCATTAATTTGGAGTTAATATGTTGTGATTTTCTGAGATAGCTCGGAATCTTGGATCATAATGTCTCTTGCTAACTTTAATTTTGTTGTTTTGGATTTAAGAATTGTAATTAAACATTGGTTTTTTGCATCCTTAATTTTATTTTACTATTCTAGTTGTAGTTAGTAAGTTGGGATTTTGAAAAATATTTTGTGGCAATTCAAGATTTCGAAGTAGCTCAGTTGTTGGATTAAAAGGTTAATTATAATTCTTAATTTATTGTTTTAACTTCCGTATATGTTGAAGTGAAGATTGCTTGTGCTGTTGAGTTGGAGGATTGATTATTATTATTGTCTACTTGTGTGGTTTATTTTAATTCATTTACCATCATTTGCTTTAAAATTATTTTCATATAAAAACATAAAAAACAAGTATTTTAATTTCAATTTAATTCATGACATTTAGTTAACAATTCATCAAATCAAAATCTTTCTTGTAGTTGAGGTTCCTTGCATTTATTTATTAGGATTTAGTATCATTTGCGGCTCCTCAAAATGAATATGACCAAGATCATGCACTATATTGTATTAATTCGGTTAATTTTTAAAGCCAACTAACGCTTCGTGCTTCACTCCTCCATGCAAACCAATTAATCAATCAAGGTGAATCTCCTAAGCACTCTTCCATCGCTATTTTCTGCTTTGGGAGGCTAAATATGAAGTTGATGATGATTTGAGTTTGGGTTAAGTGAGAGAAGCCAGTGAATGAATTCAAAAAATGATAGGGGAGGAAGAGAAGTGCTCATTGATGATAATGGTACATGATTTTCAGTTTGCATGTCAGTTTGAAGATTGCATGTGTTGTTTTACTCCCTGTTTTGGCTGCAAGAAAACAGAGGTTATGGTCGCTGGTTTGAGATGAGAATGGGTTGATGATTATGAAGTATGTTTAATGGTTTGCATGTGGATTCCTTTCCCCTGTTTTGTGCTGGCCAAAAGCAGGGGTGATAGTCGCTGGTTTAGATGATGATTTCTGCTATTAATGGCGTCCGGTTCACTGGTTTTTGAGAGGAGGATATATGCACATAAATATATATAAGCTTGGATGGTGTTTATTTTGCATTTGTGATTATTGAGGCTGGTTCTAGAAATGCATTTTGAATCTGGAAAATTTCCAGATTTGTCATAATGTGAAGTTATGGTTGTGTTAGTGTTTAAATCGATTTGGTTTTGATTGGTTATGTTTATGAATACTGAATGCTTATGTATAGATGTTTAAATCATGTTTAGATTATTAAAAGTGTGATTGAGGATCCTTGGAGGATGGTTTACTTATTAGTTTTGAAGCTAGAAATTTTAGTTATTGATTTTGCTGTTCAAAACTTTTATTTGAAAGGATAGGATTCAATGGGTGGGGGTAGTGTTCGGGTTTTGATGAGAATGAGAGGAGTGGATTTAAGTATTGGAAGTACGTCTATATTTTTTTTTTTGAGCAAAAGGAAGTACGTCTATATAAATATATATATTTATACTGATTCTAGAGTCGTTTGGAGTAGTTTTGGAGGTTAAATTTATTAGGTATTAAATTAAAGTTGAAGGAATTATATGCGTAAATGTTTGAAGCAGTTAACTATTTTTAAAGATTCTAAATTAGTTAACAAGTACTGTTCTTTAATGTGGAAATTTCCAGATTTTACAAGGGGCTGTGTAAGTTATAACAAAAGAAAATAGATAATTAAAGGATTGTAAACGATTTTGAAGGTGTATAAATGTGTGTGTGAATAAAATATAGGTAATAGGAAAGGATTAATTGAGAAATGGTGATTGTGGAAGTTGTAACGTACTGTTAAAAAAAATCAAAAAAATCAATCAATTAATTAAAATAATATAATATTATTATATTAAAAAAAAAAAACAATACCCAGCTTTCCACTGACTTCGGTGGAAAAGCTGGGCAATTAGTCAAGAACAAAGACAACAAGGGGAGCAAGTATTAATTAAAGGAAGAAATAAGGGGGGTGGCATTAAATTGAAGAAGGAAAAAATGGGGGATGGGGTAGTTAGATAGTGAAGGAAAATAGGATAAAAGAGGAGGAGAGGAGACGGAAGAGGAAGAGAGAACGAAAGGAGAAAAGAGAGTGAGAAGCAGAGAGGAAAAGAGAGAGAAAGCTAAATTGCAGAGTACCTGACAGTTTTAGCTAGGGATCATTTAGGTACATAAAATTACTTCTTCTTGTCAAATTTTCTTTATGAATATTTCCTATATATTTATAACTTTATATTATTAGTATCATTATAATGTTTAGAGAAAATTTTACTGTTTGGGTATACAGTAAATATGGAGTTTTGACAATATATGACTTTAGAAATTTAAAGATCCATTATTAAGGAATTTTAATCGGTTTATTTTTGTTGAATGATTATTTTGAAAATTTTACACTAAGATTTTAGTTGAAAAATTTGTTATTTAGACTTGTAATATGTTTTTACCCATTAAATTTGAGTTAAATAATTTATTTGAGTTATTTAATATATTATTGAGGTTTTAATCAGTTTAAATATTGAATAAGTTAAAGATATATTTTTGAAATAATTTTTGAAGGCTTGAAAAATTGTAAATTGAGAATTTTTTAAAATTAGATAAAGTTACAATTTGTTTATAATTTAAAGAAGTTGTTTGGTTTGAGAAAACAATTTTAAATGAGATTATAATAAATAATTGAGAATTTTAATATAAAATATTTAGATTTTGGGTAATAAAAATATATTCACTTAAGTTGTTAAATTTAAATAGCCTTTTATGTAAATTATATTTTTCAAAATAATATTATATCCATTATAAATGCCTAGATTTGGGAGAGTTAATATATTTATGTAATTTTGGTTTAGAGGGTAGTCTTAGAATTTTAGAGTAGTTTTGGAGTAATTCTGAGTTTATATTAATAAATATTTATGTGCAATTTTGTAGACTTTTGAGAATTTTGAAGTAATCCTTGTGTGAATATTTGTAAGTTAAAGAGTATCAGGTAACTCTGAAAATTCTTTCTTATACATGTGAATTGTGTATGATTATATTGTATATTTACTAATTATTATATTATTGAAATATAATATTATGATTTTTTGTAAAATAAATGTTTTGGTATGTTACCTAATTTTATTAAGACTTGTTGCTAGTAATTATGATCAATATTTAAATATATTAATAGCTATGAAATTATTATGAGTTACTGTTAAATGGTATATGAATTTTATTGCTGTCTTATTTTTAATAATATATTTGAGAATATATTTATGATGTACCATTATTTGCATATGACATGCTTTGTTGGGTTAAGGATAGAAGGAGATTGCATGGATATAAATTACCACGTGGTATGCCATTGCTCGATGCACAGTGGATGGCACTTGTCAGGGCCCCTTCTTTCATATTTTCCTTTGGCCGAGAATTCATTGGAGTTGTGGGACATGTAACACCTCCCTATTCACAAAGGAGGGGAGCCATAGTCTGAGCTTGAGCTCTATATCTTTGGCCGGATATATCTCTAGTATCAGTGAGTTTGGAATAATTCAATAAAATGGATTAGTTCCTATCGGACTATGTGTTAGCCTATGGCTCCAGTCAGCGGTATAAGGGTGGACGGTGATATAAGGGAGGCAGCATATTGCATTATTTTTGGATATATTAAAAAAATGAAATTGAATTGAATGTACCAAATCCGTGATTTTTAATATACATATATACAGACATATAAACAGATTTTTGCTTTATCATATATGGTTTGCTTGTATAGGTTAGAATTTTAGTAGTTATTGAGACGTTTGATCTCACCCCCTATATTAACAATTTTCAGGCGAAGGATCTGGTAAAAATCAAGGGAAGGCACCAATAGAGTTAGCCGTGAAGGCTTTTGTGCTCCTCAAGCACATGCTATGTTATATTTTTATTTGCCATGACTACAAGACTTTAATAATTTATGTTGTTAAGTTATGTTAGAAATGTTTTGAAATTTTGACTTGTTTGTAGTGTTATAAATATGTATGGACTTTTACATTAAATATTTTGTTACATATATTGACATAATTATGTGAGGTGTTACAAAAGTAAGTGTGACTGTTTGGGTGTTGACCGAGAGGATGGTTGTACATTTTTATAATTAGAATGTTAAATAGGAAATATAATTTTAGAGGGGGAGTTTAAGGAGAAAAACTTAAGTGTTTTAAAGTGATCAAGCATTGTTAAGTATTAGCCTTTGGTATGTGTTGGAAATCTGGAAAATTTCCAGATTTGAAGTAAAAACATTTAAAAATTGATTTCAACATTTGTATGGGTATAAAATAATTTTAGGATTTTGGAGAAAGATCCTTGTGTAAATGCTTGAGGTAGTTAAGTATGATTAAAAGGTTTTAAAGAAAAGTAAGGAATAGACTAATAGTTATAGAATGAAAGCAATGGGAGAGAAATTTTATTGTTGAGGTTTCCAAATGGTAGATGGAAATTGCAAATGGATTGATTGATAGTCATGATGCTTGGAAATTATTTAAAGGTATGTATTTGGAAAATTCTCAATGGTACAGTTAATAGCTAAGGTATGGATTAAAATTAGTAATTGGTAGAAGTTATTAGAAAGTTTGTTGGAGGAATGCTAGACCAAAGTTTAAGAAGGTTAGTAGACAATTGGAAATTGGAATTGCTTGGCTTGGAAATGAGATAAAATCAATTGTGCGATTATATATATAGTTTGTGTCTCGGTCATGGATGCAAAATTAGTGAAGAGGGATTTTAATTAATTTCGCTTCATTGGGATTGGATGATTGGGGTACAAAAGGCACATTGTCCTTAAAAGTGATATATATATATAAAATATTTTTGATCAAGAAGACTAGTTACGAAAAAAGAAAAAAAAAAAGGTAAATGTTTGGAGTTACAAAAGAAAAGAAAATATATCAAAAGTTATATTATGGATATGAAAAGTTGTCCGGATCACCAACTATTAAATAAGGGTAGAGATTAAAGAGATTTGGGAAATTAAGAAAGTGATTCAATTTTGTAAACTGAAATTGGATCAAGTAGTAATATACCCTTATATATGTGATAGGTTTTGATATTTGTCTAAGCCCACTAAGAAAGCATAAGGAAAGGAGAACGGTAAGGTTTGAATTGGACAAAGGACAAAGGAGGCCAGATAGTAGTTCTTTCCTACCTTACACTTGTGTATGATTACTGCATGTCCGTTTGTGCCATATTGCTATTTGAAAGCATGAGAACATATAATCCTTAATTCCTTCTATGGATTATTTAGCCGTGATCATGTGTAGTTGATAGACATGGGGCAGTATCTGCCAATTATTTGCGCATTATTTATTCAGCTTGTCTATCTATCATTGTGCATAAATATTTAATTGCATTAGCTTGCAAGGTTATGTTCTACTTTGGCTTGTTTTTTGTGCTTTATGTAATTTGTATTTGTGTTTGATGAAAATTACTATTACGGGGATTCTTTAAAATCTTACCCTCCCTTTCATAATATACAACAAAGGCAAGTAGCTTTAAAGGAAACAAGATTGTAAGAGAAGAAGGTGGATAGTTGTGAAGGGCAAGAATGCCTATTTATTTTTGTACTTATATAGTAGCTTATTTTATTAGCGAAGTTAATTATACTGTTATATATATAATCACAGCAAATAACTAATATTGTTTTGTGTAGTTGCTCTCTTGCACCCTCTATAAAAAGGTGTTCGTTAAGTCTGTCACAAGTAAGTGTCATCGATCGAGATGACTTTTGTATATATCTATATATATTCACTACTAACTTGTAATGCCTGTTTCTAGCTGTTGGTAGCGTCCTGTTAGTTAATTAAGGCTTCAGATCTTTTATTAAGCTACATGAGAACAAGATTGGATTGTGAATCACTAGTCAGGCTTTCTGAAAGTATTGAATAAACAATCTTATATTTAGATTCAGTTTTTTTAATGATTTATATTTTTGGAAAAAAATTATCCCAGTTTTCCCAAGACAAAAACTTGGTGTTTAGTGATTCGTAGACATTAAAATAACTCTCTTAGTATATAAAAAGTAAAGTGTTGTAATAATAAATGAAGGGTACAATTATATAATTATATAAAAAATTTCTCTCTTGACTCTGTAAATAGGATCAAAAAATTTCTTTTTTTCCTTCCCTATAAATAGGATCAAAGGAGTAGGTGTTAATTAACTTGTAATTGATCGAGATTTTTTTAATTAAACTTTTTATGAAAATTAAAAGCTGTATTATTAACGTGGTTTTGAAGTCAGTTGTGATATTTTCCTTTAAGTAAATTAAGATGACATTACCAAAATAAAATACATATAAGTATGTATGTATGTGTATTATGGCCATTTGGTGTGAAATGGAGTGTGACTTCGATATAATACTACATCCAATCAATTAAAGTCTGCAGACGTTTGATATATTTGTGACGGATGGGGACAATACCTCGTTGCAAGATTCCTCCCACTACTGGCTTCTTTTGGAGGTAATCTGAATGAAATGGTGCAATGTGAAAATAAAAACGTGTTCCAAGAAGTGAATTTCACAGCTCACAAGTTGCTAGCACGTCATCTGCCTACACATGTAAATGGATGGTCTTTTTCGTTAAAGAAAAAAATAGATGTCATAATTAAAATTAGTCATATGGACTTTGCAATCAATTTTTTTAATCTTCATAATGATTCTAAGATTTTTTAAGTTTTACTGTTCTCCATCGTTTCACCTCACAAGTGTATTCCTTTGTTAATTATTTTTAGCTTCTCAAAATTGAATTTTAAATAGTAAGGTATTAAGAAAAATTCTCCTAATAAATTATAATTATATATGATACTATAATTGTTTATAAATTTACTCCCTCTATCACTTTATAAGGAACAACTACCATCCCTCTTTTGTTCCTAAATATAAGTGATATTTATAAGTTGTTTTAAGTTTTTGTAGCAAATTTCCTATTACTTATTTTAATATCTAATATATTTATTATCTTATTTCCCAAACCATCATATTTCTCCATCACACATTCTCTCTCTTTCATAATTCTCTTGATTTTAATAATTTTTTTATTTTTTTTCTTATACTCTCTCTCTCTTATAAATAAAGGTATTTTCAAGAAAGAACTTTAAATTTTTATTACCTATTTATCATTTTTAATTAGCTTTTTGTTCTACGTAACAGAGTCTAAAGTTTCTTGTAAAAAGGGACGAAGGGAGTAATTTTTAAGAAAAAATATTAAAAATAGGACTTTCTCTCGCTAGGCAATGTTTATTGTTCAATTATAAATTCAAAAAATTACATTATTATGTAGTTGAATAAATATTTTATTGCTCTTGACTAATTGGTTGTCTCATTAATCATTATTGAGATGCCCTTGAAGAGGTGTCAATAATTTAGGATTATAACTATGACAAACTCAATTATTTTTATATATTTTGGTATCTTTTATATGAGTTTTGTTAGCTTAATTGGTCCCTTTTTGCCTTAATTGATTTAATTTATTTTATTTTGAATTATTATTTTATAGGGGCAAAATTGTCATATTTTGGTTTAATGGTGAGTAATTGGTTTTTTGAGGACAACTAATGCTACTTTATTTTTAAATTTTGTTTGCAGGTTTTTGGAAGAATTAAAAATAAAAAAAGAAAAAAAAATAAAAAATAAAAAAGGGGAAAAAAATATAACAATAATAAAAGGGGAGAGCAAAACGCAACGTTTTGCCCTCCCCCAACCTAATATACTATAATTCCTCTTCATCTCCACAAGACCCACAAGACGAACACGGGAGTTGGGCGGCGAAAATAAAGGAAAAAAAATAGAGGAGAGCGGCGTGAACAGGGAGATAGAGACGCGCACGCGAGAGAGAGGCGAGGGAGCTGAGTGAGGTCTAGAGCTCGACGGCAAAACTCATCATCTTCTTCTTTTCTTCCCTCTAGAATCAACAGTGAGCAGTGAACCAGAGGGCGGCCAGCGAGCAGAACAGAGCTTGACGGTGCTATGGCCGACGGTATGAGGGAGCTGATTGAAGTAGATTCTGAAATTATGCGTGGCTAGAGTTCTATGATTCTTTAATTCAACGACAATGGCATGAGCTTGGATCATCAAAGGGGAGTTTAGTTACTTTAATTTCCTATCTAATAATTGTTTAATAATTCCTAGGTCTTAGGATAGTTATTCTGATTATTAGAAAATTTTTATTGTTTAATCTGATTATATTTGGAGAATTATTGTGACTGGATTATTGTTTAGCATTTGACATTGGGCTGTTTATAACTTTAATTTCAATTATAATGTTGTGGTTATGACATTTGTATTAATTTTAGAGTTAATATATTGTGATTTTCTAAGGTGGCTTGGAATCTTGGATCATATTGTCTCTTGCTAGCTTTAATTCCGTTGTTTTGGATTTAAGGGTTCTAATTAAGTATTGGTTTTAGCATTCTTAATCCCATTTTACTATTCTGGTTGCAGTTAGTAAGTTGGGATTTTAGGAAAATATTTTGTGGCAATTTGAGGTGGCTCGGTTGTTAGATTAAAAGCTTAATTATAATTCTAAATTCATTGTTTTAACTCCCATATCTTTTGGAGTGAGGATTGCCTGCGTTGTTGAATTGGAGAATTGATTATTATCATTGTTATTTGTGTGTTTCATTTTCATTTCTTTAATCTTCATTTATTTTAATTATTTTTATATAAAAACAAAAAAATATTTTAATTTCAATTTAATTCAAGGTGTTTACTTAGTAATTATCAAAGGGAAAATCCTAATTAAATCCTACTGAAATACTTAAATTTAAATTGAGGCCTACACTTTTAACAAATTCTTAATCAGGACATAAGACCTAATTAGGAATTGCTGAATATTGTTAAATGACTATAATGCCCCTCTTTAGTTAAAAATGAAAATTGATTATTTTATCCCTCTAAAGTGGTTCATCATCTCTTATTATTAATATTTAGACAAAAAAATATAAGTAATTTTTTAGTGTTTGAAATTTTGTAATATAACTAAAATCTTCAAAATATTTTCATAAAACATTTCAAATTATAATATAAGTAATCTTTAAATAAATATTTTTTTCTTTTCAGGTTGTAAATATTTATTGTAAAATATTTTAATTATAATAAAATTTAATATTAAATCGTAATCATTTACGTTTTCAGTTGGATCCAACATTGTTTAAATAAATAAAACTAACGTAAATTATAAGAATTGAAAATAAAAAATATTTATTTAAACTAAAAAAAATCATAAGAGATGAGGAACTACTTGGGAGAGGTAGATTAATCAAGTTTTCTTTTTAATTGAAGAAGGGCATTCTGGTTATTTAACAACATTCAGAAATCCCTAACTAGGTCTCATGACCTAATTAGGAATTTGTTAAAAGTGTAGGTCTAAATCTGAATTTAGGTATTTCGGCTGGATTTAATTGGGATTCTCCCATTATCAAATCAAAAATCCTTTTTATAATTTAGGTTACTTGCATTTATTTACTAGGATTTAATTTCGTTTTCGGCTCCTCAAAGTGAAATGACCCGAGTTTTGTACTATATTGCATTAATTCAGTTAATTTTTGGAGTAACTCCAAAGCGATAAATTAAGGGTAGTTAACTTCATTACACCTGTCACTTGGACGATATTCATCCATATGCTCTCTCATTCATTTAAACAATATAAATCTTCATTCACTGCGAGAAAACATTAAATATCTCATTCATTTTGTTTTACATGGAAAATATTCATCCACGTTGCTCTCATTGCTGAGGTTTTACATATGAACATTTGATCCTTGAGATTTAGAGAAGCTTTGAAAAGCATCGGATTTTTTTATATTAATAATAATAATAAACATCAAAGTCGAAGAATAAGATTCTAAGCGCGGAGAATTGAATAGGGAGAAAGGTCACTTACAATTTAATCTAATTTCCAAAATGTATATCACTTGTTCATTAGGATTTTATCTGTACATTTTTCTACACACTAATTGATCTGTGAGGCCAAGTGCCCTCTCCATCTCAAACACAATCATGATGAGAGCCTTTTTATTCCACCTGTTTAATTTCTTGGTAATGATTTGTTTTATTGTAATTTCTTAAAAAATTATGACAATTTATGCTAGAGTGTATTATATATCTTTCCGCTTGGTAAAATGTTGATTGAGTTGGATATGCAGAGTTTATAGTATCCCCTGTCTCGTTCTGGTTTGGAACCTCTCATCTTCTCATCCCATCCTCTTCCTTTCTCTTCCTCTTTTAACCATTAAATTAATATTTTAACGGATCAGATTTAAATCTTTTAAAACTATTATTAAAATGTTAAATTATAAAAATAAATAAATTATAAATTATAAACTATATTAAAATTTAATTTTAATGATTTGCAAGTGCACTAAATGTTTTTAAAATTTTTTATAAATAGTGTATAAAAAATAAAATCTAAACCATTGAAATATGTTAATCCAACAGTTGAAAAAAAGAAGAGGAGGAAAGAGGATAGGAAGAAAAGAGGAGAGGCTCTAAACCGGTCCGTTCTCCTTAAAATCATATATGATTTGTGCGCGTGTGCTCTCTGCTGGCTAAATAAAAAATACTCCTTCGGTATTTAATATAGGACCCAATTCTTAGTTAGTTTTGGTCCTAAATATAATACCCATTTATCATATTTATCAATTTTCTCTAAATTACCCTTATAGATACTCCCTCAACCATAATCAAGTAGAAGAGGGAGAGGGGGTATTAAGAAAGATGATTATGGTGTTTTAGGAAAAACGTGTCACATTTCTTATAATTAACTAACTTACCTAACTTCCTTAATCTAATCAAATTAGTTAAATAGGTCTTATATTAAGGATCGGAGGAGTATATGATTTTTCGATAGAATGTCATTTTATCTAAAAAAAGGTTTGTAATTATGGGAATGAAGAAAAAGCATGCGATCCTATATGCGAAGTCATAAAATGAAGGATTTGACATTTGTATATATAATATTAATGCGTGAGTTATCCTTTTTGTTCACTCAACAACCAGATTTTTTGCACAACGCGAACGAAGAAAATGAAGATGGGAAGATATTTAGGAGGCTTACCTTAACTGAAAATCACGCTTGCACGCAAAGGATCTCTTCCTCTCCGAAGTTCGCGAAGCTTTCTCTGTCTCTCTCTGGTTTGGGTGCGTCGAGCAGATGAGAATGAGGAGGCAAGTGTAGTTTGTTGGACCCATTTGCCCTTCAATGCTTTCCTTGTTTTCAATTTCACCCTTTCTCTATTTTTCCAAAATAATCTAATCATTCCATAAATTAATCCTTGATGCTTTGTATGGATTTTCTTTCTCGATTATATTAGCTTCTTTGGCCCATAAAATAAGTTTCACAAAATTTTTGGGTCAAAAAGTTAACTTTTAACTATTTTTAACAAATGTCACAGAATCATGGGAGAGAAAGCAACATTGCGGCGGCGAAATTAGGGAAGATAAGAAAATGTTTTTTATTTTCATACCAAAAAATAAAATCTATAATTTATATCTTTCTATTGTCATCATTATTGAATAGTTTCATTCGATTTTGTTTCCAAAAAGTTTTTTTATAAGATTGAAATGGGGGCACCAACTTTATGTTCACATGAAAATCCTTTTTTGATTGAATGATCCAGTTTTAAGAATAAATTTGGATGATATTTTCCTAGCGTGGAAGTAGTTACATTCATCTATGTGAAAACTGATGATTTTTTTTTTTGCTCAAAAAAACTGATTATATTTAAAATCTTAGGAAAGAAAAATACTTGTTTTTTGTATGAGTGATAAATTGATTGCTCCTGTAATCGCTGAGGAAGTAAATTAAAGATGATGTGTTCTTTATTGCTAATGGGTTTAATGCTTTGTATGATAAAAATGACATTTCTTCTATTTAATTTTTTTGCAGTTATTAACCCTTAATTAAAAGAAAAAATGGGGGCAAACTTGAGAGGCCAAAAATTGTATTAACCCTTAATTAAAAGAAAAAAATTACACATGTACCAAGTTAAAAATTGGGAAAAAAAAAAAGGTAATAGTTAAATCGTTTTCCCTTGAAAATAATTCACAGGCTTAAAATTACATGGAACTGTTAATTGCTTTTGCGAAAACAACGTCATTTTACGTGTTCTCAGATAACCCTCGTCCCTTAATTTTCTTGTTCTCAGGCATCGTTATAATTTTTTCCCCTTTTCTTTTCACAGAAATTTTTTTTTTCCCGTGTGTGATCGAAGACTGTTAATTTGTTATTGTATTTCTCCATGATAAGGAGACTTTCATAAGTTCTCACCTCCCATTCATTCTGGCAATAGTATGCCCAATTTCTCTGACAATAATATTATTTTCTTGAATTAATTTATCATAGCTTTCGATCTCATGTTTGCTTCCTATAATTTAATATATTAATATTTACAATTGTCCAAAAAATATATGTAAATTTACGCAATAAACTTTGTAATAATAAACTGTGTTACTAACAAATTATGAATACTATAACAATTAAAGCATTTCTTTAGTTGTCTATTTTACAAACCATGCATTAAAACATGTTGAGCATCTCTTCCTTCTTCAGACCATCGACATTCTTAGCAAGTTTTCGAAAAAATAGTAGGAAAAGGCTTCAATGTAATTGGCAAAATGTAAAATAGAAATAGTCATTTCTGAAAAATCTGTTATCTTCTTTTTCCATTTTGGTAGGTAAAATCACACAAAATTTCCATGATTACTAGGATTATGAATTCTTTGGAGTTACACTCTCTGTATTTGGCCTGCAAGGCTGATCATAAATGAACTAATGCAATGAAAATTAAAATGTAGTTCAAGAAGTGAAATTATACTTTCTAAAGAGAGAAAGGTTATGTTGGTCTCATAACTAACTCTTAATTAAAAGAAAAAAATGTAGGCAAATTTGAGGGACTAAAAATTGTACTAACCCTTGAGTAAAAGGAAAAAAAAAACTACACATGTACCAAATTAAAATTTGGAAAAAAAATATAGGTAATAGTTAAATCGTTTTCCGATCCCTTCGAAATAATTCACAGGCTAAAATTACACGGAACTATTAATTACTTTTGCAAAAACAACGTCGTTTTACGTGTTCTCTGATAACCCTCATCTACTTCTGAGGAAAAAAAAAACCCTCATGCCACGTTTGGCAGGAAGGAATTGGTGGGAGGGAAGGGGAAGTGGAGCTAGAATTCATATTTTAAAGTGTTAGGTAGAGTGGATCTCGGTTGCCCATGGAACCCAGGTCCATCAAAAATTATGGAAGTGGTTCCATCTCACCGCCGGTAGAACTGGTCCAGTTCCATTGGAACTGAAATTTGCGGACCACTTTACCTCTGAGAGATCTAGAGATGGCAGGGACGCTGGGGAGGCAGCGATGAGGGTACGACGACGACGATATTATCGCTGTCGGTCTCCGAAATTTGTCGTCATTGTCTGCTGCGAAATCGTGTACTCTCTTCCACATCTGTCCCGCGCTCTCTTTCAGACCCAATTTTGTTGCGAGTTCTTCCAGATCTGTCTCAAATCGCCGTGTTCTTCCATCTTCTGCCATCACCGTCGCAGTTGAAGCGTGTGCTTGCTGTGTAGGTGGTTCACGTTCGCCCTTTGTGGTAATCTGGAGAAAGATGCAGATTTTGGCGGAGAAGGAGCTTATTGTTGTCGGCAATTTTCCGTGATTTTTGCTGTCTTACCTTTTTAATTATGATTAATCCTTGCCATTTCAATCTAGAGTTTTTGTTTCTTGTCTATTTTTGATTGTATCTGACTAGGTGATTTGGTTTGGCTATTGATCTGACTCTGGTTAATGGCTGGCACTGATTCATGATGGTGGATGGTCTCTTTCATAGAAAAATTTCATATATCGATTAAAAATTATATCTCACTTCTATTGTCATACCAAACATACATTTAATTCCATTTCCACCCTTTTTTTCTGCTTTCACTTTTATTTCTACTTCCGCTTCCATCAAAAACTCTCATATGATACCAAACAGGGCGCTAACTCTCTTGTTCTCAGGTATCGTTATAATTTCTTTTTTTCCCTTTCTTTTCACAGACAAAAATATATTCTTTTTCCGTGTGATCGAAGACTGTTAATTTTTTAATGTATTTCTAGACTTTTATAAGTTCTCACCTCGCATTTATTCTGGCCATAGTATGCTCAATTTCTCTGACAATAATATTATTTTCTTGAATTAAATTAATTCACTAACAACTACAACTACTGATAGGCGTTATATTGTCGGGAAAATTACAATAAATTCCACCTAAAGGAATTAAATACAAAAAGGTCCTTTAAAATCATCAAATTATTTTCAAGTCCCAAGATATCTCATTACAATAAATTTTATTTGTTTAATTACCAAATTGCTCTTATTATTTTTTTTAAAGTTTGCATTGACAACTAAAAGAGCAATAATTGACAACTCAAGGTATAAGGATTAACAACTATCATGGCAGGTATTAACAACATATTTTCTCAATACATCACAAAATGTAATGTATGAGTTGTCAATTTTGCACCTTGAATTG
Organism: Neltuma alba; assembly: GCF_004799145.2. Taxonomy (NCBI): domain Eukaryota; kingdom Viridiplantae; phylum Streptophyta; class Magnoliopsida; order Fabales; family Fabaceae; genus Neltuma; species Neltuma alba. Next base: position 111,985 of record NW_021637061.1, read on the forward strand.
TCAACGACTGCTCTTTTAGTTATAATACAAACTTAAAAAAACAATTTGGTAATTAAACAAATAAATTCTCTTGCAACGAGGGAAGGGACTTCAGAATAATTTGATAATTTTAAGGGACTTTTTATATTTAATTCTCTTGAGTGGCACTTTGTTGCAATTTTCCCTATATTGTCTCTACACACTCATTTTGGCATAACAACCCTATTTAAAATCATAAGAATGTACGTAGATGCACCCTAGACGTTGTACCATTATTCATTAGTGCTAAAAGATAAATTTTTTTTTATAATATCAAGTATTAAAAATGAATTTATCTTAATTTATTCCAAAATTCAAATTAATATTCTTAGTAATTTTTTTTCCAAAAAAAAATTGCACGCCAACCTAGGTTATAGCTCGTGATTATCTATTTTTATTTAATGTCCTCCTACAAATATAATATATGAAAAAAATTGCAAGCCGTTATTTTCTTTATTTCCAAAGACTTCTTATATGCTTGTTTGTTTCTTTGTCATCTTGTCGCTGACGTTTACTTTGGGTAATCTCTAGCTATAGCCTATCAAACATGAGCACAAAATAACATAGTGATAACAAAATAAATTGGAAAAAAATTGCTGGGTAAAGGAAGATGATACATAATAAAATATCCATAAAGATATGCATGTGTGTGTAATTGTTTCGTATGAAATGGAAAGTGAAGGAACAATGTATCCACGCAAGCTTCTTCTTACTAGCATCCTTTTGCCATGTTCTCTCTTGTGTACTAATACAATAAAAATGAAAATGTGGTCTCTAAGAAGTGAAATTGAATTACACTTCATAGAGTGACAAAACTTACTCTTATCACTAATGTATATTTTGGGTTACTCTATGACTTATACAACGTAGTGATAATAAAAATATGGTCCTTAATGTGACAGCAAACCACTTATAGGGTCGAAGCTTCTCCCCATCACTAATATAATTTTTTTTCTTTTTCATTGCATCAACTTTTTTTGTGATAATTTATTGTTTGAAAAGTCAATGCATGTACCTATACTCTTGAGGAGAATGAATGAGTCATTTTTATCTAAGAAAAAGTAACTTCATAATTAAATTTAGTTATATGAATTTATTGTTCGCAATCAATTTGTCTAATCTCCAATTTCTAGATTAAGTAAGAAGAAACATTTTCGACACAAGTTTTCAATGAAGACTCGAAATACTGACTCTATCATAGCTTTCGATCTCATGTTTGCTTCCTATAATTTAATATATTAATATTTACAGTTGTCCAAAAAATATATGTAAATTTACGCAATAAACTTTGTGATAATAAATTGTGTTACTTACAAATTATAACAATTAGAGCATTTCTCTAGTTGTCTATTTTACAAACCATGCATTAAAACATGTTGAGCATCTCTTCCTTCTTCAGACCATCGACATTCTTAGCAAGTTTTCGAAATAATAGTAGGAAAGAAAAAGCTTCAATATAATTGGCAAAATGTAAAATAGAAATAGTCATTTCTGAAAAATCTGTTATCTTCTTTTTTTTTTTCATTTTGGTAGGCAAAATCACATAAGATTTCCATCATTGCTAGGATTATGAATTCTTTGGAGTTACACTCTCTGTATATGACCTACAAGGCTGACCATAAATGAACTAACGCAGTGAAAATGAAAATGTGGTTCAACAAGTGAAAGTATACTTTCTAAAGAGACAGGTTGTGTTGTTCTCATCATTAATGTATTTTATGGGGGTTATTAATAACCTATACAATAAAAATGATAATGAAAACATTATCCTTAGTTGATATGTGATAACGGACCACTTATAGGATCATAACTTTTCTTCACCACTAACGTACGTTTCTTAACTCCTTTGTTGCATCAACTTGTTTTAGGGAATTGTAAACCAAAAAACAAACTTGTTTTAGGGAATAAATATGGTTTGACTACTAATGAGTGCATTAATAAAGAACAAAATAAAGAATTAAATCATTAAATATCTTCTTGAATCATGAAAAGCACAAAAATTATGAAATATGGAGAAAAATTTTTTGTGAATTTATTATGAAGAGGAGGGAGTAGCATAGGAACATATACCAAATGGGTCCGTAGTCATTGAAACCTTAAATAATTAACTTGGATAAAAATTAAGGAACATAAAAGTGCTAGTTACAACACTGCTCTGAAATGAGAAACACGTCATATAAAGGTTAAAAAAAATTCAACAAATGATATCTCATATCTTCTTGATTAATTTATTGTTAAATGTTTACTTATGGGTACTTTTTTTTTAAATAATAATTTTATATAAATTTAACTATAAAATGATAAAGTAAATTCCCACTATCCACCACATGAGCGAGTAAAAAACAAAGATTTTTTTTGGGGTCTATTTCGTTTATGCTCAACTCTTTGTTAATTTGGATGTTGACCATAGTATTTTTCCAATGTCTTTATTTGGCCAGTCTCAATGAAATTGATTTGTTATTAATGGAACCGTTTTGGAAATCTTACCTTTTTAAAGGGCAAAAATTAGTGATTTGTGACTTAGGTTGTAGATCTATTTGAAAGTCAACTTAGCCATTCTTCACCTACAAGTTAATATGGGGTTTTTGTTTGACTATAGATTAATTAGATAATATAGTGAGATAATTAATGCAAACATTTTTTGGTAGAATTAATGCAATCATTTTATAGGCGAATATGTATGAAGGTCCTAAAAATGTTACTTCGGACTTAAAAATAAATTAAAGTCTTTTCTGTGAACAAAAGGTAAATTAAAGTTATTGGAATAAAGAAGGGTACAATAGGAAAGATATTGAGGAAATATTATTTGGAATTCTAAACAGACAAATAAAATGAAACGGGAATTGTTTTTTCAACATGGTTATAACATCAGGAAAAAAAAAACACTTCTAAAATTGTCAAAATTTTGTTAGGATCTTATCCTAGCTCCAGTCAAATTGTCAATTTTTTTTTTGTAAAATTATACGAGGCAATTCCTATTAGTCTCAATCTTAAATTGAGATTTCTTAAAATATACAGACAAAAATATATACTATTTTTCCACATACAAGAAGTTTCTTACAAAATAGAGTGAGACTTTACGGTGTATACTCCCAAGCCAAGCACGCCATGTACCTAAAAATGAGATATGGAAAGATATATTACATATTGTTGATCCAAACTTGCATATTGTGAATACCTAGTTGCATATAGTATCTTATTACATATCATAGATCCTAACTAAATATAATTGATTCAAAGTTGCATATTGGAGATTCTGATTGCATATGTGGATACCTGCTTGCATATAAGACCTTATTGCGTATCACGGGTTTGCATCCACTGATCACTACAAAAAAAACAGGGTATTAGCGACGGAATTTTATTCCGTCACTAATCCCTCACAAATCCCCTCACTAAAATTAGCCACGAAATTTAGTGACGGAAAATTTCCATCACTAAATTAGTGAAGGAAATTCCGTCACTAACTTAGAGACTAAATTTTGTCACAAGTCCGTCACTAATTTTATTTTAAATGATTAGTGACAGAAATTAGCGACGGAGGTTACCAATCTGTCACTAACTCTCATTTTGCGACAGACATTAGTGACAAAATTTTTCTGTCACTAATTTCCATCGCAATTCAGTTACTAATCCGTCACACAAAAATATAATATAAATATATAATAATTATTTTTTAAACTTATTATTAAAATAAAAATATAATATATCATAATTTTTAAATAATATATTATATAAAAATTAAAAAAATACAAATATTATAAAAGAAAATAAAAATAAAAATAAATAATATACTTATTATTTTATTAAATATTTGAATAAAAATATAAATTATTAGCAAATTTTCACTAAAATATAAAAATTAAATTCAAATAATTAACAATATATTAAATTATATAATATATATTAAATTATGTATATAATATTTATTATATATTTGTATTTGTTATTAGAAATATTATTTATATATTTATTTTTGCAAAAGAATTTGCAGATGCTTCTCAATTCAATTGGCAAAGGCTTCAGCACGCGTGTAGGAGGTCTTAGGTCTCAACCAATTTGTGACGTGGCGACGATGTGGACAAGGTGATGACGTAGCGACTCATAATGATGGACACGTGGCTATAACATGGACGCTATGATGACGTGGTTGCATGGGAGAGAGGACGAGTTGAGGTGGCGTCCAATGATAGACACGTGGCGATGATGTGGCAACATGGGGGGAGAGAGAGAGAGGAGTTGGTGAGGTGGTAGCCATTGATGATGTGGCGGCTCATAGTGATGGACACGTGGCAATGATGTGGTATTTTAAATTTACAAAATAAAAAAAATTTAGCGACGGATTAGTGACGGAAATTTCTGTCACCAATTTGTGATGGAATTTTCCATCACAAATCCATCATTATTTTGTGACAGAATTTTTGTGGGATATTCATCACTAATTAGCGATGGATTAGTAACAAAAAATTTCCATCACTAATTTTCCGTTGCTAATCTGTCAGTAATCTGTCGCTAATTAGCGACGGAATTTTAGATTTCGTCACTAATTATTTAGTGACAGTGGAATTAGTGACAGAATTTTTCTGTCGCTAACTGAATTTCGTCACTAATCCGTCACTAATCTGTCGCTAATTTTGATTAGTGACAGAAATTCCGTCGCTAATTTGATTTTTTTTGGTAATGGATCTAAATTTGTATATTGCTGACTCTAACTGTATATGTTATTATTTACATAAACAAATTCCTTCGTACAATACTCACAAACAAATTCTTATCTACAAATTAATATGATGAAAGTATGATCCATCGTATGTAATTGATAAGAATTTGTTTGTGAGTAGTGCACAAATGAATTTGTTCGTGTAAATAGAAACATATATGCTATTAAAATTAGTAATATGTAAATTTGGATCAATAACATACAATTAGGATCTGTGATATGCAATAAAGATCTCATATATAACTAGGCATCCACAATATATAATTAGAATTAGGCATATGCAACTTTGGATTAGCAATATGCAGTTAGAACCAGTGATATGCAGTAAGGTCTCATATGTGACTAGACATCCACATATGCAATTAGAATTATCAATGTACAACTTTGGATGAAGTATATGCAATTAGGATCCACGACATTTAATAGGATACTATATGTAACTAGGTATCCACAATATGCAATAAGAATATATGAAAGTTTGGACCAACAATATGCAATTAGAATCCATAATATGTAATAAGATCTTAAATGTAAAGAGGTATCAACCATATGCTATTAGGATCCTTCATATGCAATTAGCATTCATCAGGGCAATATGATCTTTTTTTACTACACTTACTGACATTTGAGGGGCCCACATCTTTATGTTTATTGTAGGTCCCATACTCCAATTTTTGTCAAAGAGGGATTTTTAACCAATTTTCCCTTTAAAAATGGACAATAAAATATAACAAAAAATTTATTTTATATAGATTAAAATTTATGTGCATTTGTTTGGTCTCCAAATACAAAATGTACCAAATATGACCAAAACATACTGCTTCAACAAAAAATAAAACATTACGCTTTTAGTAATAATTATCATCAAGAAAGTTCTTTTGTAAACTTAATCATATCCTCCCCATGAAGTGCATTAAACATAGTTTAGCTAAGGCGGGGGCTCGCGGCGACGAGAATATATCTCTCAATTCAAAAACATATGTAGTGATTAACCACTAAAATGATTACCAACAACGAAATTCAACCCTCATAATTCTAAACCAACCTGGACTAAAACTATTTAATCAAAATAATATATCTATACATAGATAGATATAAAATCTGTTTCTTATGAAATGGAGTGTGACTTAGAGATCCACTTACAAGTCAAGCACCCCATGTCTATAAATATGGGTGGTTAATATATAATATCTCTAATTATTGTGATACATGTGTGTGTGCGCGTTGTGAAGAGTAGGGACAATATGTCCACATACACATGCTTCTTTTCAGTAGTAGCCTTGTTTTGAAGGTACTCTTTATATATGGCCTACAAGACTGAGCATAAACGAAACAATGCAATGAAAATGAAAATATGGACCAAGAAGCGGAATCATACATTCTAAAGAGACAAAGGTTACACCCTTCTTGTCACTAATGTATTTTATGGGGTTACTTTATGATTCATACAATACAAAGGATAATAAAAATATGGCTGTTGATGTGTGATAATGAGCCGCTTGTAGGATCAAAGCTTTCACTCGTCACCAGTATAATTTTCTTAGCTCCTTCATTGCATCAACTGTTTGGGTACTGTTTCAATGTTTGAAAAGTCTACAATGCCATATGTGCCCAATTGACCACTAATAAGTACATTAATAAGGAACTAAATAGAAAATAAATAATTTAATATCTTCTTGAATTATGAAAATGACACAAACAGCAAAATATGTAAAGAAAATTTTTGTGACATTTATTATGAAATAAGTAAAATATCAGATGGGTCCACAGTCACTGGAAGCTTAAATAATTAACTTGGGCATAAATTAAGGAAGAAACATAGAAGTGCTATATTTAAAACACCAATCCCGAATGACAAACACGTCATATAAAGTTTGAAGCTATTCGACCAACGATATCTTATCTATTCTTGATTAATTTATAATTAAACGTTTACTTAAGGGTACTTTTTAAAATTAGAAATTTTATATAAATTTAATTGTAAAAAAATTAAGACTTTTCCCTCTTTCATTTATGTCCAACTCTTTGTTTGGTTGTTAACCGGAATATATTCTAGTTTAATGTTTTGCCAAAGTCTTTGTTTGACTAGCCTCAAAAAAATTAAACTGTTATTTGTATATCCATTTTGGAAATCCTACCTTTTTAAAGAGGAAAAAAATTAATGAACTGAGACTTTTCGAAACTAGAGGGCCGTCCCTGTTAAAATATACTTTTCCAGTTTCTGAAATTATTTTTCAGTTGAATTTTTGTTGCTAAGGGACATAAAAGGGGCTCTTTTATAACAATCTATGGAAAGTTGCACTATTTACAGGTGTATTAATATTAAACTTATGTTGGGGGATTTACTTAAATTTGGATATAATAATTTTCAAATCAAACCCTTTTAAATATAAGACTTTTTAAGCCTAGTCGAGGCATTCTACATTTTGAGCCAACTTGAAATAATGTATTTTAAATCTTAATTTTACAAAAACATACTGCTTCAAAGAAAAATAAAACATTGTAGGTTTTGCTAAGATTTTTATTTATAATCATTATCTTTATGAAATGCTTTAAAAAAATTGCAATAATAATGGTCTCTCCAGGTCTCTGTGGCGTAGAAAGTGGATTATGTGTTTGTGTCTCTTTATATATACATACAAAAATAAATACTCTTCGTGCCACATACTGTTGGCGGCAGCAAAGGAGGAACAGCAAATCCGGTTCGAGTCGCGTCACAAGGACACTGTCCTTGAGAGATATTCCGCAACCCCTCGGTGTAACAGGCAGCGGCACTCCCCAGGATCAAACGAACCCTTCCTGCGAAGCAAGGCAGCAGAACAGCGAAAGCAATTGTAACAGCAAACACCGCGGGAGAGAAGAGGAAGAGGATGGAACAGTGTATATTCACGCTGCCTGGACAATCCCTTATATAGGCGCGAATGGCCACATCACCGGAGGACGCATCCCTCTGTTTCGCCGAGCGGGTACGACCGAAGCAACGTAAGGTTCCGTTGGAGACGGAACAACGCGAACGTTGGTGCACACAACGTTCGCCTACACCCCGCGAGACGCGTCCGGTCGGCCACAAAACGAAACAGTAAGCCTCTTGACTTTTAACAGGTCCAAAATAAGGCTTTTTTGGTAAGCATAATTTTATTAAAAAATATTCAACAAAGTTTAAAATAATTTTCGTAAAATGAGGCTTTACCGCGTTTAATTCACGCGCAGGGGGGGGAATCGCCGGTTTACAACTGCGTTTCCCTCCTGGTGGCCTGTTGTTGTGTGCGCGAGGCCCACTTCCCTCTTGGCCCATTTACCCCCCCAAGGATGCTTGATCTCATTTATACACTTAGACTTCTTCTCATCTTTCCCATGTGGGACTTTATTTGACACACATATTGCATTATTTCACAACAATCCCCCACATGTGTCAAATAAAGAGCCAGAGTTACACACATGGGTATAATCATTGTATCTAGTGGTTCTTGCGACTATGAACTAGACCTAGACTGATAACACTTAGTACACAGAGATGCCAGTGAAGCCTGCTTCTATGAACTGTCATCTCTTCGGCGTGTACTAGAGGCATTAAAAGTCAGATTATACCCCCACATTTCCGCTGTTAACGACGGTTTTGCGCGTTATAACGGCCGTGCGCGTGCCTGGTGCATAACGAATGCTCTAGAGATTTTGCCATGATCTCATAGGAGCGGCCCCACTCCACATTCGTAGAGGTGATTTCATTTAAGTGTACCTGCACTGAATACACCATCCCGTAGGATTTGAAATCATTAAGAGCTTTGCTCAACCCTCCAATATGCAATCTAGCACTTTCTCGCACATCATAGGAAGGGACTAGTAATTTTGGTTTAGTGCTAGCAGTACTAACGAGCGACTTGTTCTTACCCATTGAACCTTCTTCATGGGATCACCAATCACAAAGGTTGGGTTGCCATCGCTGTCGTAATCATACTGGCTTTAGTCCCATTCCCCTCGATGTTTCGATAATTTGTTTCCTCCCTAGGGGTTTTGTTAATGGATCTGCTAGGTTCATTTCTGACCTCACAAAATCGATTGAGATCACCTCGTCCTTTAGCAGCTGCCTTAAAATATTGTGTCTCAATCGAATGTGTCTGCTTTTGCCATTAAATGTTTTATTTTTGGCCGTGGCTATTGATGCCTGGTTATCACAGTGTAATGATATTGATGGCGTTGGCTTGTCTCCCAATGGGATATTTGCTAAGAAGTTTTTCAACCACTCAGCCTCTGTACCAGCCAATTCCATAGCAACTAACTCAGAATCCCTTGAGGATCGAGTTATGATGCTTTGTTTGGCTGACTTCCAAGTGACAGCTCCACCACCAAATGTAAAAACATAACCGCTAGTGGACTTTGTCTCGTCTGAATCTGAGATCCAATTAGCATCACTGTATCCTTCTAATACAGCGGGAAATCCACTATATAGTATACCATAATTCATGGTACCCTTCAGATATCGTAATAATCTCTTCAGAGCTTCCCAATGTTCACTGCCTGGACAGTGAGTATATCTGCTCAATCTGCACACAGCATATGCTATGTCTGGCCTGGTATAATTCATCAAGTGCAACAGACTCCCAATAATCTGTGCATACATAGATTGAGCAATCGGATCTCCTTTATGCTTCTTTAGATGCACACTAGCATCATAAGGGGTACTCAAAGGAGTTTCATCATAATGTTCAAACTTTCTCAGTATTTTCTCAACATAATGTTCCTGAGAAAGTAAGATGCCATTTTCATTTCTTGTGATTTTAACACCTAGGATTATTTTTGCTTCACCCAGATCTTTCATATCAAAATTTGAATTAAGAAACATTTTTGTTTCAAGCACCACATTCATACTGGTTCCAAAAATAAGCATATCATCCACATATAAACAAATAATCACACAATCATTATTCATAACTTTGGTATAAACACATCTTTCTACTTCGACAGTAGAGAAACCACCACTCATTAAAACTTGATCTAACTTCTCATGCCATTGTTTGGGTGCTTGTTTTAAGCCATATAGAGATTTTACTAACTTACATACTTTGTTTTCTTGCCCAGGAACAGCACACCCTTCAGGTTGTACCATATAAATTTCCTCTTCTAAATCACCATTTAGAAATGCTGTTTTGACATCCATTTGATGTATAAATAGCTTATGAATTGATGCTAAAGCAATAAGGATTCTAACAGATGATATCCTTGTAACAGGAGAGAATGTATCAAAATAATCAATATTTTCCTTTTGGGTAAAACCCTTAGCTACAAGCCGTGCTTTGTATTTATCTATGGTTCCATCAGGAAAATATTTTTTCCTAAAGACCCATTTGCAACCTATAGGTTTTGCTCCTGAAGGCAAGTCTACCAAAACCCAAGTTTTATTTTTATTTAAGGAGTCTATTTCATCTTTAATTGCTTCTTTCCAAAACTCTGCATCCGGAGAAGAGATTGCTTCATAAAAGTTTCTAGGTTCATTTTGTACTAAAAATGTGTAAAAATCATCTCCAAAGGATGTTTCCTTTCTTGTCTTTTACTTCTCCGTAATTCTTCAGTCAAAACTTGATTTGTTTTTTCTTGGAAAGAGGCAGAAGGATTTTCAACACCTTTGGGAATATGCTCAACTTTTAATGGAAAAATGTTTTCAAAAAATTCAGCATCCTTTGTTTCAGTAATTGTGTTTTGATTCAAAACTAAAAAACGATAAGCAGCACTTTGTTGAGCATAACCAATAAACATACAGTCAACAGTTTTAGAACCAATTTTCCTTTTCTTAAAATCAGGCAATAAAACTTTTGCAAGGCACCCCCACACTTTCAAATATTTAAGATTAGGTACAAAACCTTTCCACAACTCATAAGGTGTTTTGTTAGTTTTCCTATGAGGTATTCTATTTTGTAAAAAGCAAGCAGATAACAAGGCTTCACCCCATAAGTTATCAGGTGCACCAGAACTCACAAGCAAAGCATTCATCATCTCTTTTAAAGTTCTATTTTTCCTTTCTGCAACTCCATTAGATTCAGGTGAGTAAGGAGGTGTTACTTCATGTATTATTCCCTCTTTTTCACAAAAATCATTTAGTAATAAATATTCTCCTCCTCTATCAGATCTAACTCTTTTAATTTTCCTACTTAGTTGATTTTCTACCTCTGCCTTATATAAGATAAATTTTTCAAAGGCTTCATCTTTATTTCTTAACAGGTACACCCTAGTGTATCTAGAATAATCATCAATGAAAGTGATATAGTATCTTTTACCACCTCTAGTCTCTGTTTGTTTCAAATCACCTAAATCAGTATGTATTAATGACAATAACTCAGTCTCTCTTTGTGTAGGAAAATGTGATTTTTTCGTCATTTTGGTTTCTGCACAAATTTCGCATTTACCAATATTATTACTTTTAGTTTCAGAAATTAATTTAAGGTGTTGCAACCTTTTGATGTATTTCCTATTAATATGCCCTAATCTAGCATGCCATAGATCATAAGAATCAACCAAGTAAACAGAAGAAGATGCATTATCATTCATATCGACACTCAGTACAAAGAGACCTTGATTACAGTAACCCTTCCCCACAAGAACATTGTTCTTTGTCATCACAATTTTGTCAGACTCAAATGACACTTTCACCCCAGCCTTTCCCAAGAGAGCCACAGAGATTAAATTTGCTCTCATATCGGGCACATACAGAACATCATTTAGCACTAGAGACTTCCCAGATGTGAGTTTCAGCACCACTTTTCCCTTTCCCTGAACCTTTGCAGTTCGGGAGTCAGCGAGATAAATTTGATCTTCCCCTTCTTCGAAGGAGGTATACATTTCCCTGTTTGCACATATGTGCTTGGTAGCCCCAGAGTCTACCACCCATTTTCTCACATCAGAGATGAGGAGGGCCTGAGAAAGCATTGCAGCAATTACTTCATCATTGTCGCTGTCATCTCCTTCAACCAAATTCACATTTGGCTTGGGAGGATTTTCATCCTTTTGAAAACTTCCCTTAGCCCTCTTCCTGCACTGTGCTGCATAATGTCCAGGTTTGCCACAAACAAAACAATTGCCCTTCTTCTTGAATTTGGAGTTAGTGCCTTTGGGTTTGTAATCAGGTTTCTTATTTTTCTGTTTCTTTGAGTTAGGGTCGTACCTCTTGTTGCGTGGTTTTGTTTCCACTAGGTTTGCTTTGGCAGCCGTCTCTTTCTCTTTCGCTGCTTGTATTGTCCTTCTGTTGGTATCTTCAATGATGATGTGAGTGATCAAGCCGGTAAGCGACAATTGTTTCTGTTTATGCTTGAGTTGTTGTTTGTAGTTGTTCCATGAGGTTGGTAGCTTTTCAATCAGGACCCAGCGATGAACTCGTCAGGAAGATTGATCTTTTCAGCCCGAAGTTCCTCCAGTAATTTGTGGTATTCATTGATTTGAAGCTTGATGTCTTTGTCATCGGTCATCTCCCACCTATAGAAGTTTCCGACCACAAATTTCTGCTTCCCAGCGTCCTCAGCAGTATATTTGAGAACCAATGATTCCCATATTTGCTTGGCCTCTTTGTAGACGCTGTAGATGTCAAACAGATCATTAGAGAGTGTACTGATCAAGGTGTGCCTGCATACTTTGTTGGCCTGGTGCCACATATCCTTCTGTCCTTGATCAGCATCTGCAGCAGGTTCTGATTGAGTTAGCGCATTGACAACTCCATGCATGTCCAGAATTGTGTAGACACGTTCTTGCCACCGCCTAAAGTTGCTTCCATCAAACATTTCTATCTTGGATGTGTCAGGGAATGGCCTAGGAAGCGGTATGGCTGCCGGGACGTTCAGGGGAACGCTGACAGGAACAGCACTGGAGCCAGCAGCGTCGTTGTTTGCAGCCATTGTTCAGGATATCTCTCAAGATTGTTGGCGGCAGCAAAGGAGGAACAGCAAATCCGGTTCGAGTCGCGTCACAAGGACACTGTCCTTGAGAGATATTCCGCAACCCCTCGGTGTAACAGGCAGCGGCACTCCCCAGGATCAAACGAACCCTTCCTGCGAAGCAAGGTAGCAGAACAGCGAAAGCAATTGTAACAGCAAACACCGCGGGAGAGAAGAGGAAGAGGATGGAACAGTGTATATTCACGCTGCCTGGACAGTCCCTTATATAGGCGCGAATGGCCACATCACCGGAGGACGCATCCCTCTGTTTCGCCGAGCGGGTACGACCGAAGCAACGTAAGGTTCCGTTGGAGACGGAACAACGCGAACGTTGGTGCACACAACGTTCGCCTACACCCCGCGAGACGCGTCCGGTCGGCCACAAAATGAAACAGTAAGCCTCTTGACTTTTAACAGGTCCAAAATAAGGCTTTTCTGGTAAGCATAATTTTATTAAAAAATATTCAACAAAGTTTAAAATAATTTTCGTAAAATGAGGCTTTACCGCGTTTAATTCACGCGCAGGGGGGGAAATCGCCGGTTTACAACTGCGTTTCCCTCCTGGTGGCCTGTTGTTGTGTGCGCGAGGCCCACTTCCCTCTTGGCCCATTTACCCCCCCAAGGATGCTTGATCTCATTTATACACTTAGACTTCTTCTCATCTTTCCCATGTGGGACTTTATTTGACACACATATTGCATTATTTCACAACACATACAATATATAAAATCTGTCAAAAATTAAAAGCTACATTATTTACATGTGTTTTTAAGTCAAATGTGGTATTTTCGTCTGGGTAAACTAAAATGATTTTACATAAATAACGTCCTTAATATATAATACATCCCATTATTGTGAAGAGTAGGGACAGTCCACATACACATGCTTCTTCCAATTTATAACGTTCTTTTGGAGCTACATATGCTCTCTATATATGGCCTATAAGACTGACCATAAATAAAACCATGTAATGAAAATGAAAATATGGCCAAAAAGCGAAATTGTACTTTTTCAAGAGACAAAATATTACATTCTTCTCATCACTAATGTATTGTAAGGGGTTACTTTATGAGCTATAAAATGTATAAAGAACAATGATCATTGATGTGTGATAAGGAATTTTGAGGATCCAACTTTTAATAATCACAAGCAAACGTATTTTCCTTAGCTCATTTATTGCATCAACTTTTTTTGAGAACAGCTTTAATGTTTGAAAAGTCTATTAAGCCAAGTGTTTAATGAGTAGTGCTCTTTAAATAAACATTGTTTGACCAATAATGAGTGCATTAATAAGGAACGAAATAGCAAATAAATAATTTAATATCTTCTTGAATTATGAAAATGACTTGATTTATGAAATATGTGGGAAAAAAACTTTTTGTGACATTTATTGTGAAATATGTAAAATATTACATGGCCGCTTGGTCATTAAAAACATTAGACAATTAACTTGGGCATAAATTAAGGAAGAAGCATAAAAGTGCTACTTACAACACCATTCTGTCATGAGAAACATGTCACATAAAGATTGAAACAATTTAACAAATGATCTTATTTATTCTTTATTAATTTATAATTAAATGTTTGCTTAAGGGTGCTTTTTTAAGATTATTAATTTTATATAATTTAATTATATAAAATAAAGTATTCTCGCTATCTACCATCACCAAGTATAATTCAAGCTCAACTTTTTGTTTGGTTGTTAATCAAAATATATTCTGATTGGGAAAAGTAATCTATAGGTCCTTATGGTTTTTTTTATTTTGAATTAAGTTCTTAAAAGTTTTTTCCCCTTTTTATGGGATCCTTCGACTTTCTACCATCATTTCCTTTAATCCTTCTGTTAAATAAATGCTAACACCGTTAAAAATTTCAGTTATGGAGCACTGACCACTGCATCTTCTCTTGCCTTTCTCCTCTCCTTCATCGTCCTTGTTCGGAGAAATATGTATGGGTCACATAATATTCCCAAGGCCTCCATAAAGTGAAAATATAGAAAACGAGAAATAACTCCTAGACGAGGGGCATCTTCCATCAATGAATCATAATAAAAACCAAAGCAAATTGGACGGAGCTTGTCGCACTTATATCTCACACCCAAAACTTATCCTCTTTTGTTCATTTCCTCAATCAAATTTGCTAAAATATGCTAACAGGTTACCATTTCGTGACAATTATGTAAAATCTAATTATTCTTGTGAGGACTCAAATAAAAAAGAGATATAGAAGAAGGACCTTACATGTGACATGATTGTTGTATATATGCACTGTATGTGTATAGGTCTCCCCTGTTTTAGTAATAGGAAAACAGGGCTATTTTGAGGCACGATATCTGTAAGTGATGGAACAAATTGAACATGGCTACAGCTACTGCTTTTCAAATTTCTGTATTGAGGAGAATTAGAAATTAAAGGCGGGTTGTCTGTATTAGTATTATTTCCAGAAGAGAGTAGTCTTCCATCTCCCACACTTTCTGCTAGAATATCATAGTCAAATCCCGAAGCTCCAACAGCAGCAAATAGATCACTACTCCATTTAGTTCACAGTTCGAATAGGTCTAGGGACATTGATTTCTTTTGGTTCATAGATACCTACACACATCTAAAGTAGTTGGTTTCATTAATATTCATTAAACTAAGATGTCCACAAACCCCAGAAAGTTAAGGTTAGACCGGAACATGATTCAACAATAAATATTGTCTGATAATGCTGGATGGTTCCAAACAGGGGTCAAGCTAAATGATGAAGAGGCTAGACGGTAAAGGATAATATGTCCAAGGAGGGAAGAATGCTTGGTCAGACAGCTATGGTGGGAAGGGAGAGGAGGAGATGAGTGGGTGAGTGATTCCTACCGGCAATATTTAACAGTGTGAGCAGATGTTTAACAGTAAGGACTAACACATTTAACCATAAAAAATTAAAGGATCTAATAAAAAGAAAAAAAATCTTAAGGACCTAATTCAAAATCAATCCAAACTATAAGGATCTGCAAATTAATGATCCCTAATGGCTATACGAGTGTTTAAAGGATTCATCGCAACTATATAAACAAGTAGCGGGTCTATCTGAAGTAATTTAATTAAGCTATTTTTAATGTAAGGAACAATTTTAATAATTTGCAACGTAATCTACTTCAAAAGTTTCTTGGTAGATATATATCACACATAGGACTACTCAGACTTTATCATCATCAAAATAAGGTTGTTGGGTTATTCGGAAGGGCCCTTGAGCCCCTCCCGCATAGTTCTCCATCATTCTTAATTTATCTAAGATTAATATTTATGCTCTTTTGGTAACACCCCTATACTGAATCCTCTTCTTCTTCCTCTGTTCTACAAGTCGCTGCCATGCGTGTGTGCAGAGAGCCGTCCCCCTTCTTTCTTCTTCTGTGGTGCGTCGGTTGTGTGGGGTATGCTCAAAACTCTTCTCCTTCCTCTGTTCTTCAGATTTCTACCATATATGTATGTGTGCAGAGCGTTGTCTTTACCCACTCTGCTATGTTGTGTGTGTGGTTGGGATTTGAGAGCTTTGGTCCTTCTTCCTTTTCGATTTTTCATAAGGTTATACTTTGGGTCTGAAAATTTTCTTTTCTGCAGCTGAACGTGGAAGGAGGGGACGAATTTGGGGTTTCACTTAGTCGAAGCATTGATGGAGGAGATCCACTTGGCATTCTATAGTGTTTTTCTTAAATTTTGCAAGAGACATGAGGTAGAGTGCGTGCTGTTTATTCCGCTTTTGTGATGAATTTTGTGATTTTATGAAGACGCTGAATTGAGGAATGCTTTGGACGCTATATTGATGCTTGTTTTATGATTCATTTTCTTAAATTTACACGAACTGTTCGCTGAAATGTGTGATATATGAATTCAAGGTCTAAGGTAATGGAAGACGTCTCTTTTAAGCTTTATGGGGTTACAGTTACAAGTTAAGATGATATGGAGTAAGTTGCAAATTTTGAAGTACACTTTGAGGCTACGGATGATTATCATTTTATTTTCGGTTAAATTGAATGTGAGTTTAGTGTATGTCTTTGAATTGAGGACTAGCTATAAATTTTTCTTTAACGTAGTATAGGGCATTTCAAGCAAAGGAATCTTGGCAAGAAATGTTTAAAACGTTTATTGTAGGGCTGGGAAATGCTGCACATCAGTGAATAGTGTCCCAATATATAAATAAATTTTCTTTTATCAAAAGATTGTTTTGAATAACTCTAACTCTAATGTCGATTATTTCCCTATTTGAAGTATATTCATTATATTGGCTTTGGGAGCAGAGTTAGATTTATTCTATAATTGATTAACCCCATGTTTTAGACATAATGATATTATTTCATTTTATCACAGTGAAATATTTGATCTATGCGATGCACGTTTATGGTGAAAAGATTTTTTTAATGGAAAATATGACGGGTTATGTTGAAAAGAGGTCAAATGATTGAATTCAGAATGTTGGTTGTTAACGGCAATCCCATTACTCCTAGCTAATATGCGACAGACAACGCACATGTATTCATGCTTATTATCCATTCGAATAAAGCCTTACTAAAGAATGAGTTTTGAGATTCTTTTTTTTTTTATTGATTTCTATAAATAAATTGTTTTATCATATAATTGATTTTCTATTTAATAATTTTGTATATAAGTCCCATAACATAGAAATTGAGGATACTTGATACGTGAATATCATATATATATATAGTCAAAATGTTTACTACATATTGGAACTTCCTTAGTTAAGAAATAAGTGCTTTTCACTGGTAAATTTTTTTGGTCTCAGATGGCATAGCTGGCCTTGTACCTCTAATTTACCAGTGAAGAGCTGTTGAAGCTTGGAAATTTGTTTTGATCACTCTTGGTCCTTGAGCTCTTCACACACACACATGTAATATCTCAAATTTTGTGGATTTTATTAAATCATGACGAAGGAAAATTTTTTTAGAGAAATTGTTGAGGTTAAGACACTTAAAATATGGTCTAAATGATTATAAAGGTAAATTTGCAAATTTAAGACCTATTTTTCAGAAAATTCAAAAAAAAAGTTAGAGGCTTACATTTGAGCCGAAAATTTTCAAAAACTTATTTTATGAGGTAAAGAACCTAATTAAGGCAAAACATCTTTAAAATGAGTTAATGATTAATTTCTGAAATCAAATGCTATTTTCTTGAAAAATTCAAGAAAAATAGTTGGAAATTGATTTTTGACCTGGAATTTTTATGGAAATTATTTTACGTCTCAAGGAAACTATTAGATAAAGAAAATCCATATAAAATATTGTGGAATAATTTCTGAATTTATTTTATAATTTCAGAATTATAGAGGAAGTATAGACTTAGTAATGAGGAATTAAGTGAAGGGCATAATGAACATTTCACATGCCCTTAAAGGCCAACAGCCTGCCTTCTTCTCGGTTTCGTCTGAGACCGAAAGATGAGAGAGAGAGAGAGAGTTTAGAGAACCGGGGGAGACCTAGAGAAGGAGAGGGTGACGGAAGAGTGACCGGAGGTGGTTTCTGTTGGATGCAATCCGTGCTGTCAACCAAGGTGAGTCTCCAGAACTTCCTTCTACTCGTTTCCTTCGATCTGTGGCTTAATAAGGTGCAATGATTGAGTGAGAAAGTCTGGTTAGTGAGAGAAAGTAAACGAATGGAGAGGAGGATCGGTGAGTTTATGTTTTATGATAAGATTTAAGCGTATGATGGTAGTTTTGCATGTGTGTTCTTCGGTCTAAATGTTCTTCTCCTCGTCTCTGTTTTCTGAATCCGAAGCAGGGGCTCAATTTTTGGAGCTATGGATGCTGGCTTCTGAGGTTTTGGGAAGAAAGAAATTTGATGTTGATATATATATATATATGTATGAAAATGAGGTTGCTTTGGTTTGCATATGTTTCTTTTTCGGTCTACATGAGCTGATTCTTACTGCATGTGACCTTTGCTTCTGGTTTATGGCTGGCCGAATTTAGTTTATAAGATTTTGAAGTCGAAGTCTTTACTTGCTTCTCGGTGCTGTCAAACTTATGGGTAGATTAGAATCTTGATGATGATATTTGGGTGAAAATCTTGGAGGGTGGTTCGGACTCCATGTGAATGATTTTTCTGGTTTATGACTGTCTAAAAATTGGGTCTGTGATCTTAAAATTAAACTATATATTCTGTTTTTATTTTTACTGTCGGTTTTGATGAAATTGAAGAGAGATTATGCGATATACATATATATGGGACTGCACAACGTTGACTCCTTTTGGTGAGTTGGTGATTATTTTGGGAGTATATTTTAATGTGGAAAATGTCAGACTTGCTGGATGTGGCGTGATGTTAATGTTGGGATGTGGGAGCTGAAACTAAATCACATGGCAATTATTTAATTATATATGTAGATATATGGAAAGTATTTTCGGTAAAGTGGGTTTCAAGAGGAAATGTAATTTGAAATTAGGGGACTTCTAAATGGTGGATAGAATGATGTTTACGAAGCTGGAATTTCATAGCAGTAAGAAAGGAATGCTGTAATTATAAATTTTAAGCACCTTGAAAATTTTCAAGGGTGCTAATTCATTGTTGGAAGACTTGGAACAAATGATCTAGTTACACATATATGTCTCGGCCTATGTAGGAATTTGGGGAATGTGCTGGAATTTTGTAATTTAGAGCCTAAAAATGAATTCTTCAACTCAAGAAGAGAAGATAAGCAAAACAAATTGTGAAGTATAAGGGAAATAGATAATTTTATATAATTGATTATAAGGAATTCAAGCGATAATGAATATGTTATTTCAATACAATAGTTAAGCATTTATATACTTGTTAATAAATATATATATATATATCATTGACTATATAATATATAGGATTTGATATTTGTCCAAGTCCATTGAGAAAGGAGCCAAGAAGAAAGCAAGGGGAAGGTAGTACGGAAGAAAAAGAAAAAGATAGTAACTCTTTTCTTTTCTTGTAAGTGTGCATTGATTGCCGCATGCTTGGATGTGTCATTATGCTAATTGTGCATGAGAACATGTAGATTGCCTTTACATGATATAATTTGTCATGAAAACATGCGCTGGTTTCCATTTATTTTGGAATGTGGGCGCGATAGTTAGCAATCAGCTATGTAAGTGCATGATGTTTGTGCATCATTGATTATAGTTGGTCGCAAGGTGTTGTTCTCTCTAGCCTAGGTACCGTGTTTATTTGTGATCTTGTATGATTACATAAAGAAATTTTGTCACTATTGAGATTCTTTAGAATCTCATCCCTTCTTCCATGTCATACAGCAAAAGCAAGTACTTCTAAGGATAAAGGAGTAGTAATTGGTGGAGATTGAAGGTGATGGGAGTTGAAGATCTTTTGTGTATACATTTTGCTTAAAATGCTTCTTATATTTTACTATTTCGGAGTGAGGATATAATGTATATATATTTTGTTATGTAAATATTCCTCCATGAGGAGGTAACTAAAGGTAGATAAACTATAGTGACCGCCATTGATAAGAATGGCCTATATGTTGATATATAATTATTATTATGCCCAAATTGTGTATATGAGTATATGTACTCTTTTGTATGGGCCAGCGGGTTGGGTATTGAATGTTAAGCCCTGCCAATTATATATTTAATTAGTTACAGGTTGATTTGAACGTAAGTAAAAGGAAAAAAAAAAAAATTCTTTTTCCGAGGATGAAACCTAGCACTTAGTGGTTTAAGGTTGACGAAAATAATCCTACTAGTGGAGGTAAGGTGTTACAATATATATACACACTTATGTATGTATGTAAATTTCATCGTTGGTGCTCCATGTAGACTATAAGATGGATCCATGCCGTATTTATACTTTGTTGGTAGGGAGCGTAGCTCCATTTTGAAGTCCATTTTGGTTGCTCAGTACTGTTACAAAATTTTCTGGATGTCCCATTTACAGAGAAAATTTTGCCAAAATTTCCACAAGTGGGTTGTGATTTTGTGAAACGAAACATCTCTCTAAGAACTTTATTCAAGGCTTAAGGGATGCGTGATCTCCCCTGTATCTACAAGCAGGTATTTGTGTTTGCAAACATGTATGAGAACTCTATATATTCAAGGCTTAAGGGATGTATGATCTCTCATATTTTGAAGAGGTAACATCTTAATTTTACATGGTTGCTTCTATTTGTCATATCAGCTAATGGGGTTACCGCAAGTTCAATTTTGTGTTGGCAGGAAGTTCCAGAAAATCCTTATGAGAGGCACTTAAGATCAGAACTTATCCCAGCAAATAAAAGAGATAGGAAAAACAATGCTTGCAAAGGCAAATTGCAACTAATTAAAGCTGGAGAAAGTTTCATCAATATTCCAACGTCTACCATCCCATCCAAGTGGTATGAAGAAGCTGAGAAGAATTAATGCTCGAGCCCTATTACTATTGGACTTAACTGGAGGAATCTTAGATACCATAGTATTTATCATTTCTCTGTAATGAATAGTCATTTCATCCATGTTCTGGCAAGTTTTGATGCTGAAGAATTAATCATGCATGAGCTGATGCGGCGGAATGACTTGCATGTATGGGGAACGAAGTTAGAAGTGGAAATAACAATCGGTTAAATATATTTCAGTTAACATCCCTGTTTGTATCATTTAATTTGAGTATCTTTCTTTAAGCGTAAAATTGTCAATTTGGTCGGCTGTTCCCAGATATTATTTGTTTATACAATATGTATATGTATATTATTCCTTTTAATATGTAATTTTTTAAGTAATGGGTTTAAGTTTTTTAACAGTAACATTTATAAAATTATCTTTACTTAAATTTTTAAGGGAGAATGACAAAAAAAGAAGCTAGAAATTACAAATCCCAAATCAGGTTTGGTAACACAATTTTATTTGGTATTGACATGTCGGAATTTGCAAATGACAATAAATTTTTATTGACATTCCTTATTTGGTATTTACAAAATTTCAGTTTTTTTTTTTGTCATTGTCCCAATTTTTAACCTATTTAAATAAAAAATATTCAAAATATATAACTAAAATAAGTAAATCTGAATCATTCCAAATCAATCCTAATATTTTATATTGATCATGAGTGCAGTATGAGATTCTGGAGTCTGGAGTCAAGTAGGGTAGGACCCAAAAAGTAAAAAGAGCTAGTGATGAAAAGAAGGTTGGATGGAAATATTAATATTGCAGGCGAAGAATAAATGGCAAGCTAGCTTTGAAGGACCATAAGTTTTCTTACGTACATGAAATAGGCCAAAAAATTCTTCTGTCATTGAGGTGTGATACAGATATCTATCTCCCCACCCCAATAATTAATTTAATTATATTAATGGCAGGATAGATGACTTAAAAGTCACATTGACTTTTAAAACTAGGAAAACATTCTTATCATATATAATTAAAAATAATTTTTTAAGCCAATCTAACGCTACAGCTTAATTTCAAAGAGTTTTGGCTGCAGGCTGTAATTAATTGGAAAGATAATCCGTGAAACAAATGGAGCCGAAGTCTTGAAAGGCGTAGTATCTTGCTTTTTACCCTTTATATCTTAATTTTTAATATGTAATTTTTTTCTTGATAAATCATTATTATGTAGTAATTATTATTCGTTGAAACTTAACTTACGAATGAGACTTGTGGGAGTCACAAAAGCTTGACACGGTAATAAGAGGTGGAAGACTCATGCCTCCATGTGCTCTCTTTTGAAAAGAAAAAAATTGAAAAAGATCGTCTTTAATACAGACAAACACACATCCGAAATAAAATGGGGGAAAATTACCAATGAGACTTATATTTATATATATATATATGAGTCATATGAATTTATGAAAATACTCTTATACTCTTTGGGACTCTAATGTAATTACATTCTCATGTAAAATGACAAAAATGCTCTTTATACCCCCTGTTGGTGAATGATGAGATAATCATGCACTTATTATAATGTACATAATGTTGCAATCATTCTTCTGGGCCTTATATCGATATAAGATATCTTCTAAAAAGTTTCTATATAATTCTAAATATAAGTTACTACCCCCGGTCTAAAATATAAGAGCTAGTTAACTAATTTGAGTAGATTAAAAAAATAAGTTGAGTTAGTTATTTGTAATAAATAGATATTGTCTTTCCTAAAATATTATTGCTAATCAAGTTTATTCACTAGAACCACCATTATTAGAAGAAATATCTTGGAAAAAAATAAATAAGTATAAGAGACAAAGTGGATTAAAGTCTTATATTTAGAACCAAAATAAAAGCGAAATAAGGCCTTATATTAAATACTGGAGGTAGTATTTTGCAAAATATAGTCTGCTTAATTTTGTTGCTTGTTCTGTTGTTCTGGACCGACCGACTTATTTGATTGATTTGAGCTCAGCTCAAATTTTCTCAATATGATGCGCCGGCCTTTTATGTACTTTTTGTAATATCTTTTTAATAAATTTGTCTTTTAGTAAAAAAAAAGAAGAAGTTATTTTGCAAAAATACAACAGCACTAAATTCCTTTTTTTTTAAATATATATAAATGTCGTTGTTAAATGTATTGTAAAGAAAGATTATATAAGAAAGAAATGTAGGGCAATAAAAATAGATTGATTTTAGTTCGAAGGTAATTAATGTTGAAACTTGCTTAAATCTTATGAGTGTATAAGTTGGGCTGTATTTATTGGTCTAACTATCAATCCCGGAGAAAACCATCCCATCCATCTCTTGTAACAGAAGTCAAGCCAAGCCTGCCTATCAATATCATATATTATGGTACGTATTAATTTCTCCAGCTATCTTGCCATATCTTCAACCACAACATTTAATATATATCCATCTACTTGATTAAATCTTATGAGTGTATAAGTTGGGCTGTATTTATTGGCCTAACTATCAATCCCCGAGAAAACCATCCCACCCATCTCTTGTAACAGAAGTCAAGCCAAGCCAAGCCTGCCTATCGATATCATATATTATGGTACGTATTAATTTCTCCAGCTAGCTTGCCATATATCCAACCACAACATTTAATATATATCCATCTACTCCCTTGGCAAGCAAAAAAAAAAAAAATCCATCTACTTCCCTAGTCTCATTTATAATTTGAAGAGATACCTTTTTTAATGGTTTTATTTATAAGTTATACCTTTTTATTTTTGACATGGATATATAATTTTGTTTTTCATTTATTATTGTGTATATTGTTATATTATGGGAAAGTTTATATGTATTAAAAAGAGATAGAGTTAGGATGTTATTAAATTTTAAGACAATGTTAACAAGATTAAGATTTTTTTTATGTTGCAATAAATCATGCTCGAAGTAACTTATAAATAAAATCAGAAGAGTAAATTTTCTCACTTGCATTCCTTTCGAGTCGTCAAAGTGATCCCTCATACTTTGCATCTTATCCAAATCCTTTTCTTTCTTCCCGTTTTTAAATCGAAGTCTAGGTGAATCAAGTATCAAGAATTCACCAAGGTCATAACCTCTTTTTAAATTCAAACAACAGTGACAAAATACAAATTATCCACTAACAAAGTTTTCACACAAGAAGATTTAAACCCATCAAACAAAGTCAAATCCTTTCTTATTGACCCAACATCCGAATCCCTTTTTATCTTCATGTTAAAAACGCAATTTATATCTTCAATGTATTTCAGTATTGCCCTGAGCTCCTGAGGGTCGAAGTAGGCAAAGATTCCCTGCCGGCAGAACAGCAGTTTGAAATATATCCCCAGTTTCCTACAATTTAATATATTAATATATGCAATAAAATTTGTAATAACAAATTGTGTTATCTACAGGTTGAGTTCATAGCATGGCCATTAAAACATTTCTAGCCGTGCATACTAGGATTTTTTATTATTTACAAATCTTCACATATTTACAAGTGAATTTAGATTATTTTTGTATTAATTTATTCTAATTTCATAAGTTATTTATCCTTTTAAAGTTGGAAACCAAACTTCAAAATTTATAACTTAATAAAACAAGAAACACTTAGATCCACTTATAAATTTAAGAGGATGATTTGTAAATGTAATAAGTAGGTTTGTCAATCAATTTGTAAAATTTGTCAATCAATTTATAAATGTAAGAGTTTGACTCGTAAATATAAAAATTTGACTTACAAATATTCAAGAATTAAATTTTTTCAAAAGTTTACTTGTAAATTAATTTGAGGAATTGAATTATAATCAAGTTAAACATTAAATAATTAAATAAAATCGTTTTCAAAAGTTAAGTTTCAATTAATTACTACATAAAATCGTTTATCAAGAAAAAATCACATGTTACAAATTAAAATAAAAGGGTAGAAAGCGAGATACTGATGTACTTATTGAGAGAATTTTAATCTTCATACTTTTGATCCGTTAAAAATTATTCTCAAATCTAAATAAATTTAAGGATACTTTGAGTTACGCCAAAAATATAAAAAGAATTTGGCTGCTTTTGCTTTGTGCACTATCTCTCCAGTGAATTACAGTCGCAACTCTTGAAATTAATATGTGTGTGTCCACAAATGTGTGGTTAGATTATCTTAAAAAAAATATTTGTTACTACATGAAATAAATACTCCCCTTTATAAGATTTTAATTTTTGAATTGGTTTGGTCCTTTTGGTAACATTAAGTTTGGAGTTGTTTGAACAATAACTATATTTTTATCAATTTTACTCCTAATTAATTCTATTATATCTCATTATCTTTCGCTTTTTTCTCACTTACCCTCATAAGCAAGGGCATAATTGAAAAAAAGTGCATTCATTATATATTTATTATTTTTAACTTATTTTAACAAATTTTTTAAACTACACAATTCGGTTATTATGATTTTATAAAAGAGATCGGAGGGAGTATCTAATAATCAAATTGTATGGTTTAAAAAATCTCTTAAAAGTAGTTAAAAATAATAAATTTGTAAGAAACATATATATATTTTTAAAATTTGCCCTTATTTTATAAGAGGATAAGTTAGAGAGAAAAATAGTAAGAAAAAAGATGAAAGAGAATATGTATAGCCTTTGGGGAAAAATAATGAGAGAATATAGTTAACTGGGGATAAAATTGATAAAAATATATTGAATGTTCGTACAAATTCAAATTAAATTTTATAAAAAATCAAACCAATTCGAAAATTAGATAAATATAGGAGTGGAGTCTGGAGGAGCATCAGTTTCTTCAGCTGCCCTGCATCGTGACTTCTAAGTCTGCTTTAAATTCTAGCCTGCCATTGGTACAATTAATCAGTTAGTTGACATGTCAATATCCACATTTACGACAGAAGTTTTTTTGGGGCCAATTTCATGTAAAGCCAGCTTGCCATTAATTCTTCACCTGCAATGTTAATACTTCATCTAACCTTTCTCCTCAATAGCATTTTTTTGGGTCCTACGCTACTTAACTCCAGAGTCTCATCCATGGTATCACCTACAATGTTGTTAAATTTGCGAATTTAAATAAACTTATGATAAGGATGTAAACCTAGATAATAAACTCATAAGAGTTTATTCTTATTAATAAATTATTATCAAAAGTATATAATTAAACAATTCAAATATAAAAAATGACATCAATTTCATTTAAATATATTTTAAATACAAATAATTGAAATTAAATTCATCAACATTCATATTACTTATTCAACAAAAAAAATTATAAAATTGATATATATAAAGTCACTAAACATAACCAAATCCAAAAGTTTAGTATAAATTTAATGGCTTGTTTGGTTTACTGAATCTAGGAGAATGTAATGTAATGTATTACAATGTAATAGAATATAATGTAATGATAATTACATGAGTTTGTTTGGTACGTCATTAAGAAAAAATAATACATAGATATACAAATATTTGATTGGATTACCAAAAAGATGGGAATGGATAAAAATAATGTACCAAAAGACAAAATTACCCTTACTGACTTATATGAATTAGTCTGTTTTCCCAAAATATGCTTTTGCAAGGCGAGTTACAGTTTCGGGGAAAAAATAAAATAAAATTGAGTTAATCATTTTTCATTCAAACAAAAAATATCAATTTAAAAAGTTTGTTAACGAATTAACGTTGATTTGATGGGTGTGACCTGCGACAAAAATCATAAAACATACCAGCAAGATGGTTTGAAGAAGTTTCTTGTTTAATGGGAATAGGTCCACAAGTCTTTTGAATAAGTAAGAGTGTCATCTTGACATGCACATGATATATTCAATAATGGTTCATTGTTTCTAGCAAAGAAACGGAACAGAACGCACACAAAGTAAATGTTGAAGAAAGAGTGAAAGAGAATCCACACAGACAAGAAGCAAAGAACTTACCTCGCCATAGATTCCCTAGAACAATGACAATCAAGCAGCGACGGTTTAGTGCGGCAGTGAAGAAGACAATGATAGCAGTAAAAATATAGTGGGTGGCGATTGATAGGGTTTATGTTCCTTATTTCAGCAAGTGCAATCTAGTCAATTTGAAATTTTATAATCCTGATGCATCCACTTGAGGTAATCATGATTACAAAATGTAGTCTTCTTTACATTACAAAACCCAACCAAACGTTTGAATTAGTTCGCTGTATTAGGATTACATGTAATGTCTAGGGTTCCCATTTGGTGCTCATCAGGTGATGAGCACCCAATGCTCATCACCTGATGGGCAATTTGGACCGTCCAGATCTAATCTGGACTATCCAGATTTAATATTATTAAATAATTATTTTAAAATAGAAAAAAATTATATTTTTAAAGAATGATATTTAAGAAATTATCTTTATTTTTTACCCAATACCTATTAAAATAATTATTTTTAAAAATAAAAATAGATCTGGACGGTCCAGATCTTATGAGCATTGAGTGCTCATCAGTTTGGTGCTCATCAGTTTATGTAAATCCGTAATGTCTATTCATGAAATTGAACCAAACGGGATATAAGAGTTTGTTGATACGATTTCACAAGTTAAAAGCATAAAAATATTAAACTTGGTGAGTAAACTCATAAATTCAACTAATCTTACAACTCATGAGTTTAAGAAACAAGTTGACCTACTTTTGTAAGCTAAAAATATAAAGACGTTAAATTCAGAAAGTCAACTCGCAAGTTTTATAATAATGGTCACTAGTGCTCATTATCGATATGATATATTCGAATTTATTTTGAATAATTCAGAGTTTTTTATTTTATTTTTATATCCTGAATATTTTTATTTTAATTGGCTAAAATTTTAAAATAAAATAATCTTACACATGTTACTCTTAAAAACCATAAATTCATTATTTAAAAATTGCATATTAAAAGGAATTGAGGAGATGAGGGAGAGAGTGTGTATGGACGCAAAAGTATCTGATAAGGGATTGAAAAAAGTGACAGTATGACAGATTCATCATTTACCATTTACCATTTATCTTTTATATTTGATTAGATTTTATCTTCTCACATCTCCCTCACTCCCAACCAGGACCACTCTTGCGGATCAAATAACAATGTTTCCAAACATGTTATTTTTTACACTATTTCAGAAACTCAGGAATTAGTCATATGAATATGTAAAATACAGAGCATTTTGAATACTAACAAAGTACTCAATTTCAAGTGACTAAATAAAATTCCATAGTCAATCTCATAAATATATATATATAGAATTTGATAAAAGTCGCATGTACAACTTGGATACAATGCACTACACGCATTTAGAAGAGTTATTTTTCTTTGAGTTTGATAAAATTAAAATTTAAATAATCCTATCAAATATCATTTATTGTTTTAAATTACTTAGTGGAACAAGATTTATTGTTGTCTGTGAACTTAAATTACGAAAAGCAAACACAAATGATTGTTAGTACTATATATATTTAGACATATTTTTCCCTCATATCTTAATTTAATAAAAAAAATTTCCAGAAAAAAACTAATTCATTCTTCTTACACTTGCATGGTTGGAAAAAAAAATCTTCTTACACTTAAATCCTAATAGAATATGTGAAAAATATCAAAATAATAAAATTAAAGTTGCGGAGAATCAATGAAACGTATGAAGAAAACTGTTAAAAAACTTTAAAAAAAAAATGAATGCACAAAGTTTATAAGGGCGGCTTAATGCTACTACTCTAGTCTTAAATATAACTTACTTGTAGGAAAAAGTTTTAATATTAATTGTAAATCACTTGTAACATATTTAATACTTGTAAAAATGATGCATTTTTTTAACAAATTTATTATCTTTTTATAAATATCGATATACTTTGTATACTAGTCACTACCACAGACTAATAAATACTTGACGTCAAATACGTAATAGTTATAAACAAAACCGTCAAAAAAAAGTAAGGCGCTAATTAGAAAAACAATACTTGAGTTATTTTCCTTTTTCTTAAATGTTATTCATTACAATTGTATTTAGCTATTTAAATTTTATTTGATTCATTTATTTTTTCTCTTTTGAGGAAAAGGATAATCATTCAAACCGCTGAATAAACTTGTGAGATAAATTATATATAGCTTATAGCTTATATTTGTAGGCGGCAGCACCACACTTCTCACAACAATGTTTTGCAATGTTTTTGGGTTTCAAGGAGTCTAGATTATTTGAATTACAAGTTTTTGAAGCAGGAACCCCTCCTTGCATAAAAATGATTATTGGGCTTCTTTTTTATTTTTATTTTTTATCCACGCAAGCGTTGAAAACTTGAGAAATGAAGAAAGCATTAACATCAATTAAACATGAGATATGAAATAATGAAGAAAAGATGTTAAAATGAAATACCAATGGAAAGGAATCTCAATTTACTGCTCTAACTTGCATCACTTACAGATACACGAGATGTTTGTGTGTGGAATATTAATTTGTATATTATACATACTAATTATGTCTTGTTAAATTTGTTTTGTATATCTAATATTAATGCGTGTTCTTTTTCATTCTGACATTCTTCTACCCCTCATAAAAAGTTGAAGCTCACAATTTTACATTTAAAAAGGTTTTGAAGGTGGTGATTTGTGCCACAAGACCCAATACTATGTCATTCAACTGAAATAAGTAGAAGATTTAACCTTTTAATAACGCGTGTCTCTAATTTCGAAGTAGTGTTATAAGTAGCACTTTGATATTTCTTGTTCCTTCCTAATTACACACACAAGAGGTAAGATATCATTGGTATGAATGAGGTATGGTATGACTTGTCATGAAATTTTTTTATCTCTCATTTACTTGTTGATAACATTGATCCTTGACATTCAAAATATACTTTATTCCCTGTAGCTTTATCTTTTTAAATGTATGAACTTAAATTTAAATGATTTAAAAATTTCAGGACTTAATTTTAACGAAATCAAAATTATAAGGACTAATTTATATTGAATTGAGATTGCAATGATATGGGCATCTATGTTCATATGAATGCAACGCTCTTCAATTCCTTATTATGATGATAACTCAATCAAAGCACAATCCTTAAGTTCAGTGCCCCGAAGCTAAATAGTATATGTCTTATTTAGTGACAGTTGTATGATACTCCTCTGGTCCTAAATATAAGACCTCTTTCATAGTGTAAATTACACTACAAATATGGTCTTATATTTAGGACTGGAGGAGTAACTGATAAATTTGCCAGCTTTTTCAATATGTACTCCCTTATAAGATATAAGGTCCAAAAAAAAATCCCTTATAAGATATTATTTCTCTATATAAGATATATATATTCTTCCTTTTTTCACTATGTAATTTTTTAAGTAATGGCTTTAAGTTTTTAAGAGTAACATTTATAAGATTATCTTTATTTTAAATTTTTAACAAATTTTATTTAACCTATTAAGATAAAAAATTATTCAAAATATAAAACTAAAATAAGTAAATCTGAATCATTCAAAATCAATTCCAATATTTTATATTGATTATGAGTGCAAGATGAGACTCTAGAGCCAAGTAGGGTAGTAGGACCCAAAAAATAAAATGCCAGCGAGAAGGTTAGATGGAAATATTACTATTGCTGGTGAAGACTCAATGGCAAGCTAGCTTCTGTCATGAATGTGTGATATTGATATCTATCTGCCCACAATTATTAATTAACTTGATTATATTAACGGTAGGATAGACATAGAACTTGGAAGTTACAATTTAGGAGCTGTTTGCCTGTTTAGGACTTAAAATAATCACTTTTATATTTTTTTTAATGAATAATCACTTTTATATTTTATAACATAAAATTCCTCTTACATATGTATTTTTTGTATCATAAAAACTATTTTTAAGCTAATCTAGCACTACAGCTTAATTTTTTTAATATGTAATGTTTTTCTGATAAGCCATTATTAGGAAGGGGGACTTGTGGGACTTGCAAAAGCTTGACTTGGGAATGGGACGTGATTCCCAAGTCAAGCTTCCGTGAGTCCCACGTGTGGCCTTTTGGAAGTTAGTTTCAATTAATTACTACATAAAATTGTTTATCAGGAAAAAATCACCTATTAAAAATTCTTACGAAAAGGAAGAAAGAGATACTCTGCGTTTGAAGAATTCGGCTGCCTTTGCTTCACGCACTACCTTTCCAAAATTAATTACAGCCTCAACTCTTAAAATTAATATTCACAAATGCATGTTTAGATTAGCTCGAAAAAATTTTTTTACTACATGAAATAGATATTCCCACTTGTTATATCCATAGGATTCTAATTTTTGAACTAGTTTGGTTTTCTTTATAAGATCCAGTTTGGGGTTGTTTGAACGATAAATATATTTTTACCAATTTCATCCCCAATTAATTTTATTATCTCTTATTATTTTTTTCTCTTTCATAATTTTTCTTGCTATTTCTCTTTCCCACTTACCCTCTTGTAATTAAGGTAATATATGAAATAAAATGCATTCCTTACATATTTATTACTTTTAACTTAATTTAACAAATTTTTTAAACCACACAATTGGGTTGTTATGATTTTACTTTAAAGAAAAAGGACCAGATGGTATATTTAATAACTGCATTGTGTGGTTTAAAAAATATTTTAAAATTAATTAAAAGTAATAAATATGTAAGGTATCATATTACGAGGTCTGCAGTTGTGCACACCAGACGCGGTATTTAATCAATCACAACATTTTTAATAAAATATTAACCCCTCATTTGAGAAGCTGCTAGTAAATACAAACTTTGCTTCTATAATTCGATAATGTCTGGAGAATGGAGAAAACAATAGTTTCAAGGAAATTAACCAGCGAAGGTCAAAACATCTGATTTTGCTGCATGAAGATAGCACATTATTTGTTCAAACCAGATGATGAGCATTTTAAGCTCATCAAATCTGGACCATTTATATCTGATTTGAACAGTCCAAATTTAAAATATTTAGTTAATTATTTTTAAATAGAAAAGACTATTTTTTTTGAAAGATTAATAATTAAGAAATTATCTCTATTTTAGATTATATACATATTAAAATAATTATTTTAAATAAATAGAAATAAAAAAGAAATCAAATTTGGAGTATCCAAATAAGATATAAATGTTCCAGATCTGATGAGCTCAAGGTGCTTATCCTGAAACTAGTTCAACCAAATTAAAATCATTTATGCGAAGTATAATAATGATTGATGATTGATAAGCCCATGTGCTAAACATGAAACAAGACAACAATAATAAAATGAAAATAAAATCTGAATAAGCTAATTAACCTATGCCGTTAATGCTTCCGAATACTAATTAATTAAGGAAAAAGGGAATATGACTAATGAACATTAAAAAAATCCTTGATATATATACAAGTGAGGGTTTAGATACTCCAGAAATGGCAACACTCTTATATCCCTTGATGAATCATAACAGCCCAGCTCATATGAATCTAATAGATTCCCAATTCTTTGTTATTCTTACATATACCAACTCTTATAAAATTGATCCAATGGGTCATAATTTATTAAGGAATGGATTCATCAAGCAAAATAATATTGATATCCCAAACGCAAACACAAACAAAAGCGCAAGAAAGAATCAAAGTTTCTATTAAAATCTACGAAATAATTTTGAAAGAAATGGACTCACATTATAATGTACGTTCTTAAATATACAACCTTCCCATGTGTAAGCATACAATTAAAAGTCGTGTATTAGTTGTGTTCATCTTGACATAGTATCAAAACACAAGGACCATCGAACTACAGAGAAAACCCTAATTTATATGACAAATCAACCCATATTACATATAAAAGTAATTAATCCTTTTCATAAATTTGGGTTAAAAAAATTAAATTGTTCATCGATCCAAATAATTAACTCACACTGCCAACTAATGGTACGCAGATGACCTTTCAAACAATGCTGGGAGCAATAACAATGGATGATCGGAAAGTATAAACAACGCCTCAGGTCAAGAAAATCGCAAGCAAAAGGCGTTAAAAATAAAATTTGATCTATTAACATAAATAACAGCTTTGCATGTAAGTGTTAAAGAAAAACAGGTAGTCGATTGCCAGCCCTTCTCTCTCTGTTATTTTTTTTCTTTTTAGTTTAAAAGCGAAAAATTAAAAATTGGATCAGTTCAAATCTCATCGTCTTGACGATAACACATCTCAAACGATGATTATTCATTAATGATTATCTTTAGTTTTTTCTTTGATGTCTTCTAACTAGCATTCTTTTGGGATAATCTCTAGCGAACGAAAGGATAATCTCTAGCGAACGAAAGAAATTAACGTTGCTTCATGTGCAATGGTGTGTGACTTTGAGGCCTATTTCAATGAATTAAAGTCTATAGAGTTTTGATATATATGTTTGTGAAGAGTAGGGAAAATAAGTCCCCATATGCTTCTTCCAAGTAATAACGTCATTCTGAAGGTATTATCTATACATGGCCCACAAGACTAAACATAAATCAAATAATGCAATGAAAACACAAATGAGGTCTAATAAGACTAAACATAAATCAAATAATACAATGAAAATAAAAATGAGGTCTAATAAATGAAAGGGAAAATCCTAACTAAATCCTGCTGAAATACTTAAATTTAAATTGAGGCCTACACTTTTAACAAATTCTTAATCAGGACATAAAACCTAATTAGGAATTGCTGAATATTGTTAAATAACTATAATGGCCCTCTTTAGTTAAAAATGAAAATTAATTATTTATCCCTCTAAAGTGGTTCATCATCTCTTATTATTAATATTTAGCAAAAAAATATAAATAATTTTTTAGTGTTTGAAATTTTGTAATATAACTAAAATCTTAAAAATATTTTCATAAAACATTTCAAATTATAATATAAGTAATCTTTAAATAAATATTTTTTTCGGGTCGTAAATATTTATTTTAAAATTTTAAAATATTTTAATTATAATAAAAATTTAATATTAAATTGTAATCATTTACGTTTTCAGTTGGATCCAACATTGTTTAAATAAATAAAACTAACGTAAATTATAAAAACTGAAAATTAAAAAAATTTATTTAAACTTTACTTATATTTATAATTTTACTTATATTTGTAATTTAACATGTTTTATTAAAATATTTTTAATAGTGTAAGTTATATACACAAATTTCAAACATTGTAAAATTACTTATATGTTTTTTGGTCTAAAAAAAATCATAAGAGATGAAGAATTACTTGGGAGAGGTATATTAATCAAATTTTCTTTTTAATTGAAGAAGGGCATTCTGGTTATTTAACAACATTTAGAAATCCCTAATCAGGTCTCATGACCTGATTAGGAATTTGCTAAAAGTGCAGGCCTAAATCTGAATTTAGGTATTTCGGCTGGATTTAATTGGGATTCTCCCTAAATGAAATCATATTTCCTAAAAGGACAAAGGTTCTTTTCAATACTAACGTAGTTTGTAAAGTTGCTCTATCACCCATGAAATGCAATGATAATGAAAATACCGTCATTAATGTGGTAACAAACTATTTTTCGGATCAAAGTTTTAATTTTCCTTATCACTAACATGATTTTCTTTCTCTTTCATTGTATTAACTTCTTTTGCGGACCACTTAATATTTAAAAAGTCTACCATGCCTCTGCTTAGTGAGTGCTCTCTAAATAAATATTATTTGAACACTAATGAGTGTGCAGAAATGTTGGCAAAAGAATATATCTTAGCTTCTTGAAATATGAAAATGACACTTATTATGAAACGTGCAAAAAAAATTTTTGTGAAATAATTTTTATTATGAAATGGAGGGAGTAGCTTAGCAGCATATACCAAATGGGTCCTTAGTCATTGAAACCTTAAATAATTAAGAAAGGAACATAAAAGTTTTACAACTCTATTTTTAATGAGAAACCCATCTTACAACCGTTGAAACTGCGACCAATGATATCTTATATCTTTTTTAATTAATTTATAATTAAATATTTACTTAAGTATATCTTTTTAGAATTAGTAAGTTTATAAAAACGCTATATTATAAAAAAATAAAGTTTATTCTCGCTATCCACCGTGACCAGGTGAAAAAATAAAAGATTTTCTGCCTCTTCCATTTATGCTTGCTCCTTGTTTGCTGACCCAACATCTTTAATTATTTTGTAGTTCATTTAGCACCTAAGATATTTTTCTAGATGCGTTCCACACTTTACATCTAAAGACAAAACTGTACCACAAATGTTTTAGGATACTGAATGAATCTTAGCCTTTAGTGTATTACCAATGTCTTTGTTTGGCTAGTCTCAAAGAAATTAATTAAGCTCTTATTTATATGTTTAAAAAGTGAAATTGAAAGATTAAGTGGAAATTTCTAAATTTTTTAATAAATTTAGAAGTTCCTTAAATTGGTCGAAGATATTCTTAGAACATGTTTACGGCACATTTTCTAGGATTTAGATTTATATTATACATTGTTTTTTTTTTCATTTCTTTTTTGTACGCAGCACTTTCATACCATCAAGTCAAATGATGTAATTTTGAATTTATGGTCATCTACCGAATTTCTCTGTTTTGTTTTTTTGACATGTTAAGTGAGTGTTACTTAATTTAAAATTTCAAATTAACGCAATTTTTTTTGCCTTTAGACTCAACAAATATGCACATCTTAGCTTTTTTTTTTAATGGCTTGCGTGCTTTCTCAATTTGATCTTTATTGTAATATATGGTGTTTCATTTTTAGCCTGTCTATGCGCGCGCACTATATCTTTCTTCTTTCTAAATTAATTATCAACAAAAATTAGGACTGTTCACGGGATGGTTCAGGACCGGGATAAGCCCGCCCTAGTTTCGTCCCGATGAATAGTAATGAGACAACAAAATTGTCCCGTGTCCCGTCCCGTCCCAGTATTGTCCCGGTCTTGGTCGAGACGGGAAGGGACGGGATCGGGACGTCCCAATATAATTTTTTTAAAAATTTTTTGAGTTGTTGGGCACCATAAAATCTGATTGTTTTTTTAATTGTAGTTTTTTGGGCTTAACCCTTGTAAAAACATCTTTTTGTTTTCTTTTTTATTTCTTTAGGTACTCTCAAACAAAAGCTCAAAATATTACATATAATAGTCATTAAAAACTCTAAATAAAAGTTTTGAACACAATAAAAACTTGTTGAAAATTCTATTCATCAGTAGTCCCAAATCATCAACAAATATAAAAGCTTTAAATAAATGGGTCCATAATTCTATACAATGGTCTCAAATCTTAAAAAAATATTAAAAAATTATATTATATAAATATGATAAAAAAATAAAAGGAACCGGAACGGAATGACCTCGTCCCTTGTCCCAGTCTCTTTTTTTGTCCCGTCCCGGTTTGTCC
The DNA here is from genome assembly GCF_004799145.2 of Neltuma alba. NCBI lineage: Eukaryota > Viridiplantae > Streptophyta > Magnoliopsida > Fabales > Fabaceae > Neltuma > Neltuma alba. The sequence goes on from NW_021637061.1 coordinate 148,309, forward strand.
CGTTCTGAAAAATTTCGGGACAGGTCTGTCCTATCCTAATAAGACCGGGATCGCAGCAGGCCGACCAGGATGGGCCAATGTTGAACACCCCTAAACAAAATAACTAATTTTCTTAAAAGAATTAACTAATAGTTTTCAAATAGTTTCATACTTTACTATAGCTAATTTTTTATACTGATTATTTCATATTTTATATTCAGGAAAAAGTAGATAATCTCTAAAATTTCATTCATGTTTTGCTTTATGCTCATGAAATGTTAAAGGATATCAAAACCAATAAAAAATTTCAAGTACGCCAATTGTTTTGTTTCTTTGACGTCTTCTCGGCTAACGTTTTTTGTGGGTAATCTTAATCCGCAACCTATCAACCTTAATTATATTCATACAAACTACACCAGCCTTAATTTTGTTAGAATATTATCCTTCAGTATACTTTTTCAAAATGCTTTTAAAAAAATTGCACATAATGATCCCTTCAAGTTTGTGACGTAGAAAGTGGATTATCAAAGTGAGTGGTTGCCTTTCAAAACGTACATAAAAAATTACATACTCTTTTTGCCACAAACAAAATATAAAATCTGTAGAACAAATTAAAAGCTGCATTATTTATGTGTTTATGAATTCAATCGTGGTATTTTTCCTCTGGGTAAACTAAAATGATATCACCTCTACAAAAGTTGTTTCCTGTGAAATGATGTGACTTTGATGTCTACTCACAACAAGTCGAGAACTCCAATTAATAAATAATGGGCTCGTTGTATATAATACATCCAATTAATTAGAATCTATAGACTTTTGATATATGTGGTTGTCAACGCTAGGGACAATATGTTCACACAAGCTTCTTCCCACTAGCTACTTTCCACATATATGGCCTAGACTGACTATAAATGAAAATGAAGGGGCAAAGGTTCCTTTCATTATGAATGTTTTTTCAATTTTTTAAGCCTGATATTTAATATTTTATAAAATTAGTATTATAATATTTTACAAATTAAATTTTCTTTGATTTTGTCAGTACTGAAGTTAATTAAGTTAAATTTCATTTAATTACATGATCATCAATTCGATTCAAAATTGTGAAAATAAAAAGGGTAGAAAGATAAACACACAGTAAAAAGATAAATCCACAACAAAAAAAGATATACACGATTCAGCTTTGAAGTCTTTGGTTATTTTTGTGAATGCGAAAAGTATAACAAATAAATATGACATCTTTATAGTTAAATTTAAAACAGTGAGAACGTTTAATATATTACGACATCAAATCCATAAAAAGGAATATCTAAATATATTAATAATAATTATTAAACCTCAGAAATATATTTTTGCAATTTTTCATCTCCAGAAAATGAAAAACAATTATAATAAAATGTAGCTAAATACTTTGGGAAGAATGAAGTTTATTTTGGAATAACTGGAGAAATCTTTTGGATATAACTTATATAATAGATATCCCCATAATTTCACAAGAAAATTTCCAAAACTTTTAGATTTAATTATTATCTTTATTTACTTTTCAATGTACTCACATTTTCTTTTATCTTTATTTTCTTTTATTTTTCTTTTTTGGGTTATGATAATTTAATCAAGGAATAACGTGACGTTAAAATATATTTATTTACGGAATTTTCATCCGCTCCAGAGGAACAATGCATTTTGTTAGCTTGACTTGACTTGATTCGGAATCGGACAGGTATAAAACGATATGTGTGTTAGTTCCTGGTTGCGCCAGATCTGATGAGTTTGATATGATCAATATGGGAAAACCTTCCTCCTTTGTCCTCCTCATCATCTTGCTTCTTTGCTTTACAGTCACCTTAGCTTCCATTGATACAAACATCAATACTGACAAATTTGCACTTCTTACTCTTAAATCCTTTATCACCTCTGATCCATATGATTTCTTAGCTAATTGGTCTGTCTCTTCTTCTCCATGCAGTTGGGCTGGTATCACATGCGATACTCAGCATGAAAGGGTCCGTTCCGTGAATCTTAGTGGCATGAAACTTAAGGGCACCATACCTCCACAACTAGGAAATCTCTCACTCCTTGTTGAACTTGATCTCAATAAAAACAGCTTTCACGGTCAAATCCCTCAAGACTTAGTTCGATTACGTCAATTGAGACTATTCAACTTGAGTTATAATGACTTTCATGGACAAGTTCCAACATCGATAGGAGATTTATCTATGCTTGAGCAGTTAAGTTTTCGAAATAACAGTCTCAATGGATTTATTCCATTATCTCTGTTCAACCTATCAAGGTTGGAGACTTTAGATTGGAATTCCAATCTCATTGAAGGTACCATTCCGCCTGAGATAGGAAGTCTAAAGCACTTGAAGAAGTTACAGCTTTCAAGCAACAAACTTTCAGGAGCAATTCCTCAAACAGTTTCCAACTTGTCTTCGCTTGAGTTGCTTTGGTTGTCTTCTAATAGTTTGTCAGGTATGTTTAGACTATTTTTTATGTTTATACCTGTGTTTGCTCAAAACTAGTCTATTTAATTATGAGGATATAAATCCTCAACCATCATGTGTTTGGGTTAGTCCCGATTTTTTTTTTTTTGGATATGTTTGCCCAATTCTTATCAGTTTTTGTTTTTTAAAAAATATAGTCAGTCGATGTTCTTTTCAATAAATCACGAATTAGAGCTCAAGTAGATAGAATATTTGTTCTCAAAATTTCATAAGAGCTAGCATGTCCATAGTAAAAGAATACTGCTATTATGTCATTTAGAAAGCCTAGAATGATTGTTTTTACCAAAATGATTTACAATCCAGGGATCTGGAGCACTCATTTTGACTTGGGCCATCTAAATTATATTTACGTTTACTATTTATTAATTAATTATCATTTCTTTAAAAAAATATTGTATTTAAATAATAGTTTTTTTCTTATGTATGTTACTTATTACAAATAAAAATACTAAAAATGAACAAATAGATATAAAAAAAATTATGCTCACGGTTTCGTATATGAACTATCTATATTATTAAATTGATGACATGATATTGAACTTTGAGGGATTACAAGCTTAAGTTCTTTTTATTTTCGCTTCTTTTTTCTTTACCAATGATCTAAAGAAATATTTAGCTTTGAATCAAATATTAGGTGTGTTGAACGTGGTTTTTCTTGAATGATGCTTCATTCTCAAAATTGAAGTTAGTTATTTATAAGGTAAGGTGACAAAACATAGCATTCAATTTTTCATTATTAATATTGAATGATTCAGTACTACTAAATATTTTTTTGTTAATCTATGAAAATTTATATCATTGTGAAAGAATTCTTTTTTAAATTCTTAGGAATTATTTAGATCATGTCGGATTAGTGAATGGGTTGATTTTTGTCACCACGCACCTATAATCTTGATTGACCTGTGAATTTTCTTTTTTTGGCCATGGCCTATGGATTTGATCTTGAATTGTTCCTATATAGGACTTATTTAGCTAGTAATGCATTCACTTTCTGAAAATAATTATGATGGCTTATCATCAATTTTTGAAAATATATGTTTTAAAAATTTCTTGAGGCGTTTTTTCAAATTCGGCACGCCTCGATCATAACAAACATATTTGGAACATTTAATTTTGATTCAGATCATCTAAATTATATTTTAATTTTATAATTTATTGGTAATAATTATTTGTATAAAAGTCTGTAAAGTTAGCAAAAAGAATTTCAGAGTCTCCCAACAAACGTGTGCTCGTTTTGATAGGAATGATGAAAAGGAAGGGTAAATTGGATTTCAATATATCCATTAGTCTTGATCACCATGAATCTATCAAAATTTGTCAAATTGGAATAGCCCAATATGTTCTTCGACAGTAAGCCAACCAACTTTCTCGACAAATCACATGTCCAAATTATCTATTCTATGGTTAATAGCCCAGCCAAATTGGAAGGGTTATTCCTTTTTGAGCCAAATTGTAGATGTGGTTTAATTTATTATTTAGAATATATTTGAGTTATTTCTAAAAAAATGTGCAAGTCTTACCATATGTGTTTTTTTTAAATACAGATTTATCTAATGTACATAGTAACTTATTATAAATAAAAATTGTTACTAATATTATTCTCTTTTTTCCTTCTGATATTTGAAGGGAGCATCCCAAATGAGATTGGGGATCTTTCACAGCTAAAAAAGTTGTATCTTGTGAATAATCACCTTGCAGGTTCAATACCATCTTCATTATTCAACAATTCAGTGCTGCAAGACTTCCGACTTGCAAAAAATAACTTATCTGGAAGTCTCCCAACAAATTTGTGTTTCGGGCTTCCGAAACTTGAAACATTATGTGTCCAGGAAAATGATTTGTCTGGGGAGATACCCTCCATTTGGCATCAGTGCAAGGAATTGGCAAATTTGGAGTTGGCGGATAACAAATTCAATCCAGGAACCATTCCAAGTGAGATTGGAAATTTGACCAAACTTCAGTGGCTATATCTTCGCGGAAACAACTTGAAAGGTAAGAGTTTTCATTATATGATTGTTTTAAATTTTGTTGTTAGATTACTTTTAAAGACATGAAACTTGATTCTTTCTCTCAATCCCAAAATCACTGTGCTTTCTTTTATATAAAAGTTTCACAAAAATGTCAAAAATTGAAATAAAATATTGAATAATTGAAAATCATGCAAGGCCAAAGAGAAGGACTTAGTTGGGGTTCAATGTTCTTCTTGTAGCCTCTTGTTTTCCATGTTCTGCTGCATTGTCTTGTCGGTGACTAGTTTTCATTATAGTCTATCATCTGAAATTCTCAACGAATCACACAATGACCTGCTGAGAAAGCAAAGCCTCATGCCTTACATAAAACATAATATAAGTTATCCTTTAAGAGTCATGCCTTTTTTAAAAAAATAATTGTAGTTATATGTTGGCGTTATTTTAAAAACCGAGCGAGTCTTAAACATGCAAAGGAAATATAGTTTAAAAAAACGATAAAACATACACACACAACTCCATCAACATTTCTTCTTTAAAAGAAAGTATATCTACAATACAACCCCTTTGCAAGTAAGCTTGATCTAACCATCCCTTAACTTTACACTTTAACATATTTTTTATTTATTATTTATATATAATTTTTACACATATCTAAAAGTGAAAAACATGGGAGCCCGAAGAGAAGGACTTATAGTTGGGTTTCAATGTTTCTTTGATCCTGCTGAGAAAGAAAAACCTCATGCCTTACATAAAAAATAATATATTATCATTTAAGAGTCATGTCTTTTTTTAAATAATTTTAGTTAATTACGTAATAGTGTTATTTTTAAAAATGAGTAGGTCTTTAGCATGCAAAGGAAATATAATTTAAAAAAATGATAAAACATTCCGAATAGTCTGAAAACGGTGTGTGTGTGTGTGTTTATATGGAATCTTGCATATATTCCATATATATATATATATGTATGTGTGTGTCTGTGTGTATGTATGTAATACGCACACAATTCCATCAACATTTCTCCTTTAAAAGAAAGGATCCTACAATAAACCCTCTTAACCTTGCACTTTAACAAATTTTTTATTTTTTATTTATGCTTATTCTACATTTCCTGCAAAATTTTTAACCGAAACTGGTTTAAGAGTGAAAATTATAGTATACAGTGCTTTGGTGAGAAAATTCATTTACTATTTATACTATATTATCTCAGGAATGTGTAACTGGAAGTATTTTAACTCCTTAAATAATGAAAGCTAAAACTGCCTATAAAGAATTCATCATATTCAAAGCTAGAGCCTTGAAAGTATTAAATCATTTATATGAAAGCTATAAATAATTTGATTACTTATTTTAAATGGGTGAAATTAATTACATAATCTATCTTTAGCATTTCTTCTTTGAAAGAAATTTTACTGTTTGATTTGTCATTGATATTAGAAGAGTCCCTTTTAAATTGCATTCCAATAAAAAGTAAATTATTTTGTAATAATTTTAAGGCTCTAATTAACACAACTCCATTCATCATTTATATCGTTAAATGTGAATTCATGAAATTCCTAGTCAACTAATTAACAAATATTTTGTATCCGTTTATAGGTAATTTGCCAGAAGAAATGTGTCATCATCTCCCTTTACTTGAAGTCTTTGATGTTGATAATAATCAATTAGAGGGAAGCATTCCGAAATCAATAAGTAACTGCACATCTTTGAAAAAATTATATTTGGATATGAACTCATTTTCAGGTATGCACATCTTCTCTTCTTTATAGTATTTTTCTCTAAAATAAGATTTTGTTTTTCATCACTTCATTTATATTGTTCATCCAAGTTAATATAAATAAGCTAAGATGATAAAGAAATAAAACAACGTGACACTGTGTGTCCCAATTTTCTTGGGTATCTTTGCGCGCATTGCTTATAAGTTTTTATTTTTGTTTTCAAAAATGTAGTCGTCGATATTCTTTTCAATAAATCACGCATTAGAACTGAAGTAGAGAGAACATTTGTTCTCGAAATTTCATAAGAGCTAGTATGGGAATAATAAAGAATACTGCTATTATGTCATTTGGAATGTCTAAAAGGATTGTGTTTTTCAAAATGATGAAGGCTTACGACCCACGGATCTGGAACATTCAGTTTTGATTTGGGCCATCTAAGTTATATTTTAGTTTTATTATTAATTAATTAATCAATCATTATTTCTTTCAAAAATGAGTAATTTTTTTTTGTATTTTACTCTTCTGAATTGAAATGAGTATTACTTGAAATTAATTAAAAAAAACCTAATTCAAAATTTGATAAAAGTACAGGGACTATCATATATATTTTTCCAACTTTTTAAGTACTCAGCATATAATGTGCCCACATGCCTCATGTGAAAAATAATAAAACAACGAGATAAAATTTGTAAATTCGCTCACTCATGTAATTTTTTATTTTTCAAATTCATTAATTTCAAATTAAATGATTTTTATCAACAAAAAATTAAATAATTATCCAATATACTAATCATGTTACCTCAAGTGTCATTTATAATCTTCATAATTTTTTATTTTAAATTTTTTTAAAAGAGTTGAAATTAATGAAACAAATAATTTTTTTTGTATTTTACTCTTCTGAATTGAAATGAGTTTTACTTGAAATTCTTTTGTTATATTCAAGGCAAGGCAAGTTCTCGACTTATTTTTAGACATGCCCGAGTTAGTATTAATATTTGAAAGTTTTCGTATGGTGGGATAAGTTTATTTAATGCTAAAGACAGAGAAGTTTGCAATTGTGTTTTTCCTTATTTATTACAATAAACAAGAAATTTATTTAAATAAACTAAGTATAAAATATCAATTGTGAATAATTTAAAAGAATTTAATTTAAAATTTTAAATGCAATAATTCAATAAACACTAGTTCAACCATATTTGAGCTTAAGCTAGTTTAGAAGAAAAAAATTCAAAAAAATAAATGAGAATACGAGATGTTTTAAATAGTCTGACAAATAATTAATTGTATTATTTTAAATCATTCATATTGAAGTGGAACTATTCAGCATCTTCAATTCTTTAAAAAATTAAATAAAGCTTTTAAAAAAAATTATCCACAAATAATTTCTTAATAATTATTTTACTTTGAAATTTAAAAGAAGGATGAAAAATCAACATGAGGGAGAAAGCGTGGGGGCTTACATTAAAAAATGTGGAATTATTAAACATTACGTGGAACTTTTTTGTTCAGCAAAGTATACTTAATAATTTCTCACTAAAACTGCACAAAATAAATTCCTTCATCAGAGATAAATTGCTGAAAAAATAGTTTAATGCTTTATGCCGTACATGATTAATTGGCAATGCATAAAGGTTATATAGCTAAACTTAATGTACTCATTTGCGATATTAAAACGTAAGAAATTTGATGGTTAGAGGAACTTTGCCTTTTTCCTTTTTAATATTTATGCATGGATTAATCAGTATAGCACAGATGTTCAAGTTTTTGAAATTACTACGTAAGACACGTGAAGTTTCTTTATTATTTATGTATATTATATGCAAACAATATTACAATGCCAAAATAAAGAAAAGGTAAGATCATGGACTGATGGGACCACTTGATATATTTAACATGTGAAAAACAATTTTTGTTAACATTTTATTCTTAATCTACTACATCATTAATATACTTTGCTCAATAAAATGACTTCACCATATATAATTTGTCTAGGAATCATTCCAAGTGAGATTGGAAATTTGACAAACCTCCAACTTCTTGCTCTTACCGAGAACATTTTGCAAGGTAAGAATTTTAATTATATGATTGTCTTAGATCGTGTGTGTTTTTGTTTTTGTTTTCATCTCTCAAATGAAAAATAATTTTTAAATGCGATTTTGCTTTTCATTTCTTTCATTCATGTTAAAGAATCATGAGAAGCTTACTAAAGATTTTGCATTCATAATAGAAATGCTTGAAAAGAGAAATAAAATATAATTTTAGATCATTAAAAAAATTTAGAGAAGGCCTGTAAAAACCGGTCTGAAAAACTGTGGACTATCAGTATGTGATGTGGTATAGTAATCTTCAAGGATACCTCCCAATTTTTACCCCAGCAAAAATGTCTTTAAAAAGAGAAATAAAATATAATTTTGGATCAATAGAATAAGTATGCGTTCGCTATCAATATAATGTTTGTTTTTATTTGACAATCATAATATTTCTAATTCTCTCGTCAACATATACATAACTCATATCTTATCCATTTTTACATTAAAACGGGTGAAATTCCATCTTTAATTTTATGCTTTATCGCCAAAATGTGCAACTAAAAGTATTTTAATTCCTTAAAGAAAAACTAAAATTTCAGCCCTTTTTTTGGCCTATGATGAATTCATCCTCAGATCTTAAAGTTAGAGCCTTTTTAAATACTTCAATAACTATAATACAAAATATAAATAATTTGGATGCTCCTTTTAGATTAGGTGAGATTAATTCCATAGTCTCTGATCTTCAGCGATTCTTCTTTGAAACAAATTTAACATCCAATTGGTTATTAATATTGGAAGAGTTCTTTTAAACTACGGTGCAATAAAAAATAAATTTTAAGCATCTAATTACCAAAATTTCATTTATTATTTATATGCTTGTGTACCGACGAATTTATTAGGAACATGCTTGCCATACTACCAAGTAATTAACAAATATTTTATATTTATTTATAGGTGAAATTCATTCATTTCTTTGGAACATGTCTTCTTTGAGATCTATTGGCCTTAGCCAAAATCATTTAAAGGGTAATTTGCCAGAAGAAATGTGTCATCATCTCCCCTTACTTGAACTCTTTGGTGTTGCTGATAATCAATTAGAGGGAAGAATTCCACAATCAATAAGCAACTGCACATCTTTGAAAAAATTGTATTTGGATATGAACTCATTTACAGGTACGCACTTATTTGGGTGTTTTCTTTTCTTTTTAATATTTTTCTCTAAAATGAGATCTTGTTTTTCTCTAAAATCCCAATCATGAATATATGGATGTTGTGAAATTTGCAACACAGAGAAAAAGAAATCCTCACATGTACTATTTGATGACAAAACTCCAAACCATACAATATTTTTTATCAAGATTTTTTCTGTCTCTTAATTACTTTAATTTTTTTTTCTCATCTTAATATTTAAATAATATTAAAATACAGATAAGCTTGGAGTTAGTTTTACTTAGTTATTATATATATAAATTGTAACAATTCAACATTGTTAAATTGTAATTAAAATTATAATATTTTTAAAAAATTACAACATAATAACTAAAAATGTGCTATAAACAAAAATTATCATGATAAGTATAAAATATCAATTACAAATTATACAATAAATGCAACTCATAAAATGCTTGTTCAACCAAATTTAAATGCAACATACATGCTTATTATATGCCAGTATCTTTTTTTTTTTTTAAAGATTTTTATCTGTTTCCCAACAACTTTTATCTTATTTTATTTTTCCTCTCTATGTAGAGTACGTTTTTTTTTCCATCTCTTATGCTTCTTTTTCAATTTTTTATTTTTCAAATTCGTTCATTTCAAACTAAATACTTATTCCATAATTAAAGTACAAAAATTTTATTTTTCAAAAGAAATACTAGTAATTTCACCTTAATTATAATTTATGATTTTCTTAATTTTTTATTTTGCAAATTTTTACAAATACTTCAACAAATATTATTAAAAACACCGTTTTTAATAATATTTGATAATTTCTTTTTTTTTTCCCATACACACACAAAAACACACGGTAACAACTCTATCGTTTAAATAAAATTAAAATTATATTGATGTTTTCTTAAAAAGTCACAGCATATGAATTAAAAATTTGAAATAAACCTAGATTTTTTTAAATAGATATAAAAATCAATTACAATTTATAATATAGAAATCAAATAAAAATTAAAATATAGCTCAAACTGATGAAGAATAATACGAGATATTTTAATTGTTCAACAAGTAGAAGAACGGTTATGCACATTGTGAAATAAAATAAAGCTTTTCGAGTTAAAGTGTTTCACATAATAATTTCTCACAGGGATAAATTGCCGAACAAGTAGTTTAATGCTATAGGCAACACATAATTGATTGGCAGCGCGCAGAAAACTAACAGCAGGAGCCAAAGCGAACAACCGGGGGGAAAAAAAACATTCATAGCATGCAACCTAACACCAGGTCAAAAAAAAAAAAAAAAAAAAACACCTAACACAACTTACCAAAGAAACCATGCACTCAAAATAACCTAGCATACAACCTACCAAAGAAACAAAACAACACTTAACAAAGAACAACAAGCAACAAGTAGTTAGCCAATCCCAGTCGTAGCTAAAGAGTCACAATTAGAAAGCTCAAAATCTTCACAGCTCTATTGCCCTTGCGAGAAACCAAAGACAAAGACCAGTTCTGCAGTTTAGCATGACATCTTCATAGCTCCACTCGCATCCCTTGAATTCAGAAGCTCTCAATCTGTGAAACAGCTCTTGATAATCAGTTTCAACTATCACCTTCTTTCCTTCCCACCTCTGACTGCAATTTAAAGCTCCCAAAATGGTCGAGGTTTTTGCAATAAGAGCTGAATATGCCTTCACCTTCATTCCCAAACCCTACAGAAGCAGTCATATCAAATAACTTGAAAGAAGCATCCACATTCTCAGGTGCCCTCCAAATTCTCGCTCTTTCAACACCATTTCGCTCCATCTTATGTCTCCCCCTTTCTTTTTGAGCCTCATCATAATCTCTAACTAGTCTCAACAACCTTGCTGCACATCTGATAGCATCCACCTCGGTACCTTCAAAAATATGCCTGCACCTAGCTTTCCAAATTTTCCAGCAGGTGGTAGCAAAAAGAGTGATACTAAATCATCATGTCCCATCTTCTGATTCATCGATTCCTCCATCCACCTGGCCATATTACACATCCTTGATTTATTGAATCTCAGTGACAAATTTGACCCAAACTAACATTTCTCAACCTATGGACATAAAAATAAAGCATGCTTAATTGATTCCACCTGACATCTGCAAATATCACAGGCAGGTGTACTGGAGCATTTTCTTCTAAGAAGAGCTTCCTTGGTGGCCAAAGCTCCACTCACTACTCTCCACATAAAATGAGCTACTTTGGAGGATCTTCAGGTTCCATAATTGATTCTACAACTGTTTAGATACCTTAGAGGTGCCTCCCGGATCTCTCAATCTTCTATCACCTTCTCTGCCCAAAGCTACCCTATACCCCAACTTCACAGAGTAATTACCATCTCTGCTTATCATTCACAGACACTTACCTGCCAAATTTGATCCAAGAATATTAATAAAGTTAATGAGAACTTTATCTTCATCACTGAACCAATCTTTCATTCCTTCAAACACCAAGAATTATTTCTAATTAAGCTCTTCACAGTCAAACTCTTTTCTTCATCTAAATCTCTGGAAGCCAATGCATACCCATTAACCTCAGGAATATAATCCAATTGTCAACAAAAACTCTGATGCTGTCTCCAGTCCTTACTCTTCAACAGAGATCCTTTTTTATTAAAGCTCTTTCTTCTAAGATGTTGGACCAACCCCTAGAGGATCTATAACCTTGCTTTGCTTGCAAAACATGACTATCCGAAAAATACAAACTATTGAAAATCCTATACCATAAAGCATCTGGATTTTGAACCAACCTCCATGTAGCATTAGTAAGGAGAACTTTGTTAAACAACTCTAGATTCCTGAAACCCATTCTCCCCTTGCTTTTTGCAAAGCTTAGTGATTTCCAAGATTTCCGATGTATTCTATCTTCTTGTTCATACTATCCAATTCAACACAAACCTTCTTTGGAAATCTGAAATAGGACATAGGACACCCAGGTATTATACTTGCTACTGCCTTAATCATCACTTCCCTCCCTGCAAATGTCAACAAATTTTGTTTCTATCCCTATAACTTCAAACTAAGCTTGTTTTTAACAAACAAAAGAGTCTCTGACTTTGACTTTCCCCATATCATTGGCACTTCCAGATATTTACTAGGATGATCACATGCTTTAATCCTCGAAACCTCATATACTTCCTTCTTAACATCCTCACTTGTATTCTTTGAAAAAAAACAAACAGGGCCTATCAAAATTTAGTGCTTGTCCTGAAGTCTTACAGTAGCAATCTAATATGCCTTTCAACACCTTACAATTCTGCTTTCTTGCACTCACAAAAAATAAAGCATCATCAAGGAAAAAAATTAGTGAGACAATATTGGACACTTTCATGTGAAGAACAAATTGTTAGTTGCCTTAGGTCCACTTCAAAATAAATCGAATTAATGTAATATAGTTCATAATTTGGATTGTATTCACTTTAGGGAGCCTTTAAAGAAATTCCTAAGTAGCTAAATATGCAAAAATACAAAAATTGACTTGGAAAAGGATTGATTTTTTTTTAACTAACTATTTGGAAAAAATTATAAGATGCAAAAAGAGTAAAATATTTTTGGGTTTTTAGTTTATAAAAATAGTATGAGTGAAATGAAATATGAAAATCAACAGGTGATAACAATGAAATGGCAATCCTCTAGCACAATGGTTTAGGCTATCATTAATTCAATTAATTTGGGAGTTACTAGCTTCAAAAGACTCTAGGGGCCACCCGTTAGACTCCATTTAATGACAATAATCAATACCAAGCCACCTTGAGTACTAAATTTCCAAGATTAAACTAATTAAGCACAACTAACAGAGAGAATCAAAGATAGCAATTAATACTTTTGATCTAATAACCAATCCACCTTGAATTATCACTAAATATTCACAATAATTTTAAAACATAGTCTGAGCCAGTACAATATAAAGAAATTAAGGCTAATTAGAACATAATGTCAAATCCTAATATGAGATTTAAAAGCTACAACCGATCTCCAAACAAAATAAATCATCACAAATATCCAAACATTATAAAAGTCATCCTAAGACTAGAAATCACTAATACAATCAAAGGAGTAAAGATTGGAAGAGCTAAAACTCCCATTTGAAGTTCCAAGTTCAAGCCATCACTAGTGACCTGGTGGATTGAGGGTTTTAGATACACCTAGCCTTCATTATAGAAACCACCCATTGATATGAAGCTCTAGCCATGGCAGAACAGGTGGAGAGAGGAAGATTCGGTGAAGAGTGATGGGAAAAGGAAATGATGATGATGATAGACTGTGAAGAGAGAAGTCACAATTACTACATAAAGGAGAAGAAGATGAGATGATGGAATTGGTTTTGTTGAAAACTCTTTTCCTCTCTGGGCCAAAGTGATTTAACTTGCACAAATTCTTAATGATCACCTGAAGAATAATTCAATTAAAATTACAAATCACATAATTATTATCAATTAATAGCAATTAAGCACATGATTCCTAAAATGCCGTTAGCACTCAACTGTGCCAAATAATCATTATTTAAGCCATAAAAGTGTCCTAAAACTTGCAAAATAAACCATGAAAGCATATATAAAATATGGATTCATCACCTTGCCAGCCTTATTCCTCTTCAATTTTCCATTCTCAACATTTTTTGAATCATAGAACATCAGTTGCAAGAATAAAAATATAGGGAGAAAAAGGGTCTTCCTATCTAATACCTCTTTCCATCCTTAAATCTGCAATCTTCTTCCCAGAAACTACCGAATTGAAGCTAACTAACCTGATACATTCCGTAACCCATGCTATCCATTTCTCTCCAAAGCCCATTTTCCTCATTACTTCTTCCATAAAACACCAATCAAGCCTATCATAAGCTTTACTCATATCTATTTTAACAGCCATTTTCATTTTTCTTCCCTTTTTTAATTTTTCAAATAATGGAAAGTTTTACGGGCTATGAAAGGTTATCTTGAATTAGTCTTTCAGCTACAAATGCTCTTTGATGTTCAGAAATAATTCTCATTAACAGTCTACTTGACCTATGTGGCAGGACCTTTGAAACAATTTTGTAGACAAAATTGCAAAGTCCTATAGTTCTAAATTGTCCCATATTCTTAGCATGATCTTTGGGTATAAGAACCACATTTGTACAATTCAACTTTCTTAAACTTGTTATGGGGGTGTTTGGGTGGAAATAAAATAATGGTTTTAAAAGTGATTTTACAGTATAAGAAGTAAATATGTAAAGGAATTTGTCTCGATTTGCTGAAAATATTTTTTAAAAGAATTGTCATGGTTTTCCAAAGTGTTATGAAAAAAAATCACAGACCCTATCAACCACTTCTTTACTCACCGCCCGAGAGGAAGATTGACAGAGCGTACCTGAATAACCATAAGGAGCCAGAGCTTTGGAGCTATTCAATTGATAAGTAGCAGATTTTATTTCCTCTATAGTGACCTTTGCTTCTAATCTTTCCCTCTCCTTCTGTGACATAACCATATTAACATAAGAAAGAGCCTCCTCCATATCGCAGCTCCCCTCTAATGCAAAAAGCTTCGTGTAAAAGTCTATAAAAGCATCATGTTTTTCTTTTCTTCTTCTAAATATTTACCATTATTCCCTGTCAATCTAACCACTTAATTCTTTATTCTTCTCTGTATTGTACAAGAATGAAAGAATTTTCAATTTCTATCACCTGCTTGAAGCAACTAACTCTTGATCTCTGCCACCAAAACTTCTTTTCCCTATCCCAAGCCTCTTCAATTTGCTTCAGTGAAGATTCAGCTTCCATCCTTCTTTCCATCTTAAGCACACCCTTATTACACTCAGTTAACTAAGCAGGAAGTTGCTCTACCACTTTTTTGAGTATTAGGAAAAACCTCTTTTCCCCACTTAATCAGTACTTCCCTACAATTGTTCAACCTTTCCACTTACACATCCACACAGCAACTATCATTTCCTTCAGACCACCATCCTTTCTGTATAACAGAAAGAAATTCCTTATGTTCGGCCTGGCAAGCTTTAAACCTAAACACTTTTTGAATTTTGTTATATTTATAGTCAGTCAAAGACTAACAAATAATGATCTAAACCTATTGGATTCACATGAATCAACACTGTTTTGGAATTCACCCCTAAAATCCATATTTCCAACTGCTATGTCAATTCGTTCTTTCACATACCCTTCATCTAACCTCTTATTACTCTAAGTGAAATTTGATCCTTGATGACCTAAATCCACTAATTGACAATCTGAAAGCATGCACTAGAAATAAAAAACCCTCCTTATATCTACTGGTAATGGTTCCCACTTCTCATTGCTTGAAACCACATCATTAAAATCTCCAATGCAAAGCTAACACCAGTTAATCCTTCTTGCTATCCCCTCGTCACATCCCAAACCAACCTATTTTCCTCATCCGGATATGCACCATAAACAAATGTTACATATTTCGGGACATGAGTCAATGAAGACTTTAAAGAAGCATGAATTAAATCCTTCAAGCTTGACAAAATATTAACAATCACATCTCTCATCTACCACAGAGCCAAACCACCTTCCTTTGCCCTTGGCTCCACATAAAATTCCTCCACCATTCTGCACATCTGTTTAATTCTACCAATCTTTTCTTCTTGATCTTTGTTTCCATTAGGAAGGTTATAGAAGGTCTATGTCTAGCGAATTCTTCCTTTAATTTCTTAAATGTCAAGGCTCTTTCCAGACCTTAATAGCTCCATGCTAGGATCTTCATGGCCTCTTGGTGGCTGTTTTAGGCCAACCACCAAGAACTTTAGCACAATTTATCATACTTTGACTCAAAAGGCTCTCCACCGTCTCCATTTATACTAAACCAGAACCTCCTTGACTCCTCCCTCCTCCTCTCCTACCTCCCTTACTCATTTGGCGTTTAATCAAATTAATACTACCACTACCTCTTTTCTTTTTGATAATTTGTTTGTTTTTCACAGATTCAATAGGATTACTTTCAAAACACAACTTTCTTCTCTTACTCGATTGCAATCCAATTCCTCCCCCAATCCTCTCTTCAACTTTACCTTCTTCAAACAAGCAATAACCTCTGACAACATCTCCGTCAACCACAATTGCTTTCAAAAGATCCTCCCTACTCTTCACTTCCACACTCCGAGCCTTCATGTTATTAGAGTTAAATTTTAGAACACTACCAGTTATCTCTGCTCCCTTCAACTTCTTCAAATCAATCCTTCTTTCTGCCAACTCAACGTTAGTAAGTTCTCCTTTCTTTGTAAAGCTCATATCACTTCACAATCCTTCTCCCCTACAAACTTCTCCAGAACATCCTTCCCTTTCTTCCTTACATCAATTCGAAACTTGGTAATTACAGGAGAATCTCTTCTTGTAAAAGCTTCATCATATTCCACCCATCCTTCTCTGCAAACTCTAATAAATTATTTTTGGCAGTTTGCACACTCAACCAACTACCAAATTTCCCGTCGGAGCTCAAGCCTTTCTCACTTAACAATACACAACTTCTAAAGTCATGTCTGATTCTGCCATATCTGAAACAAAAAGATTTGTAAGCATCCATGCCTTGCTTTAATCCATATACGATCTTTATCTGGTCGAGGCGTCCACATTCCAGTAAGAAGCTACGGATGAACGAATCATTCTTTCTTGTATCTTCTACCATCACAACATCACCAATTAGCGATCTAAGAGTTACAGCATTCTCAATATCCATAGCTCCCTGTGTTAAGTCATGGAACTGAATCCAAAAAGGGCAGTTCTCAAAATCAACCTCGCTACTTATCA
The DNA here is from genome assembly GCF_004799145.2 of Neltuma alba. NCBI lineage: Eukaryota > Viridiplantae > Streptophyta > Magnoliopsida > Fabales > Fabaceae > Neltuma > Neltuma alba. Next base: position 165,459 of record NW_021637061.1, read on the forward strand.
TATCCTCTTCCCAAGGATGAACATTAAGCAAAACACCTTGTATCGACCATGGCCTTCCATTCAGAACACACAGATAATCGGATCTATGTTTGAATTCAAATATGAACATATGCTTATCAACATCCAATATCTCCATACCCTCATCCTTGATCAGATTCCGGCCCTTTTTGATCATATGAACCGTTGTGATTCTATTCAAATTCTTCTCAGTCGCCAATCTCCCTACCAATGGACCTCCATTAATCTTCCGTTGCTCTTTTTTCCTCCATATCAATTTCACCTCCATCTCACCATCCTTCTGACACACACCACTCGTACTTACTTCCACCATTGCAAAAACCCACACATCCACCAAAAACTCCTTACGCCTTCACCAGGCCCTCACAAATTTATGTCACAATAATGCGTCATAGCATAATCACTCTTTGAAACTCCGTCAAAATGGATGATGGAGCAAAATTCCCTCTGAAAAGCAAGATCAACGATAAATGGCCGTAACCAACTCGCGCAGAGGAGAGAGAAAAAGCTCTTATGTGGGAGAGGGAATTTTGTCCTTTTTAAACCAAATTTAAACTCAAACTAAAGAGAAACTGTTCCATGGTCAATTATATGTGAAATTAAGTAAAGCTTTTTTACAGAAAAATTTTTTTATATAATAAGTTTTGAATAATTATTAAATATGAAATTAGAAAAATACATAAAATCAACAGAATGGAGAAAGCATGCAATATGCATATGTGTGCGTAGATGGGTGTGCCCAAAATCAACATGTGCACTTGTTCTCTCTCTTTATTCCAGAGTAAATTCTTTATCTCTTTAAATTCTATTTTTATGTTTTATTTTTAAATTCATTAATTCTAAATTAAATATTTATTCAACAATTACAGTATAACAATTTTTATTTTTTAAGAGATTATACAAGTCATTTCACAGTAATTTTAACTATGATTTTCTTAATTTTTCTTATTTCAAAAACCACAGCATAAGAATTAAAAATTTTCAATAAACAAAAAATTATTTAGCTAAGTATAAAATAATTAAAATTATAACATAAAAATTAAATAAAAAATTTAAATATAACTCAAACTGATGAACAATAATACGAGATATTATTTTCAATTGTTCAACAAGTAAATTTCTTCATTTAAATTCATTTTTGTTTAATTGAGAAAAAATTCATTTTTTTAAAGAAGAATTATTCTACACGTTGTGAAATTAAATTAATATTTTCAAATTAGCTCTGTTGAGTACAGTATAAACAATATTTTTTTAAAATTCAACTGTACCAGCACAAATTCTTGGAGAGATAAATTAGTGAAAAAGGAGATTAAAATGATATTGTTATGTCTCATTTTTATTTTTTCTTTTTTTAATCATTTTCTTGAATAGAATAAATCTAAAATGACATTTTGTTTTCCACAAAATATAATATTTGAGTACTCTGTACCATATGGTTTATACTCTGTTCATTTAAAAAGCCAAACATCATATATATGAGCCGCACATGCTATGCACGCGCACTAGCATATTCTACAGCTCCCCTCCTGTACCTTAATTAAAGAATATATCCTTTTACTGTTTAATTTTCTTTTGTAAGTTTTTTTTTTCAATTTTTTTTCTATTTCGTAAATTCGTTAATATCCTATCAAATCATTATTCAATTATATGGAAGTCATGATTTCCATCATTTTTTTTATGATCAGGTTTTGTACATGAAGCACAACCTAACTTGATAAACTTAATGTGTCAAATTGGACGCTATATCATTCGAAAGGACCTACTCCTTTTAATATATTCAACATTTCAACATTCACCTATATCATTCAATATATTTTTCCATGTTATCCACAAACAATATTACCTGTTTCGGTTTCTTTTTACAAATCAATTTTTTTTTTTGCAGGTTTTATACCCAAGGACATAGGCAATCTTAAACTTGAAGCCATAGATTTGGGATCAAATAATTTGAGTGGACCTATTCCTTTCAGTATATTCAACATTTCAACATTGAAATACTTGGGCCTTGGTGGTAATTCCCTCTCTAGCCTTCTTCCATCATATTTAGGGATCGGCCTTCCCAACTTGGAGCACTTACTACTACATGATAATGAGATAATTGGACAAATTCCAAAGAGCATATCAAATGCTTCTATGCTCATTCAATTAGATTTGTCATTGAATAAATTAAATGGAGCTATACCCGATGTCATTGGAAATTTAAAAAACTTGCTTGACTTAGCTTTGCATGGGAATGATTTGATTGGGTTGATTCCAGACACAGTTAGCAACTTACATAACCTTCAAAGTTTAATTCTCAACAACAACAGATTGCAAGGTTCCATTATAAATGAACTTTGCCAACTCAAGAATCTAAGTAAGCTGAATCTTGCCAACAACATGTTTTCGGGAGCAATTCCGAAATGTCTTGGGAATACTTCTTTGCAACAGTTGGATTTTAGCTCTAATATATTGATTTCTCATATACCCTCTTCTCTTTGGAGTCTCAAAGATATTTTGGTTTTAGACATATCTTCCAATGCATTGAGTGGAATAATTTCACCGGAGGTATCAAACTTGAGAGCAATCACACTATTGAATTTGTCAAGGAACCAAATTTCAGGAAGCATCCCTACAACTATGGGTGGGTTGATAACTTTGCAAAGCCTATCTTTGGCTCACAACAAATTACAAGGGTCTATACCTGGATCACTAAGAGGCATGATAAGTATTGAGTCAATAGATCTATCTCATAATTATTTGTCTGGTGTGATTCCAAAGTCCTTAGAGTCACTACTCTATCTTAAATCTATTAATCTTTCCTACAATTTATTGGATGGAGAAATTCCAAATGGTGGTCCTTTTCAAAATTTCACTGCTCAATCTTTTATGATGAACAAAGGCCTTTGTGGAAAATCCCAACTACAAGTCCAACCATGTAGGAGAGGAAACAAGCACATATCAAACAAAGTGATGCTGGTGATAAAATGCTTAGTGCCTATCATGGTTGTCATTTTGGTTGTTATAGGCATTGTCTTTCTAAAACATAATAGAGATGACGGTAACTATGCAACCAAAAGGGATTTAACAAATTTGGGTGCACCAACTAGGATATCCTATTATGAGCTTCTACATGGAACAAATGGATTTGATGAGAGTAATCTTCTTGGCTCTGGAAGTTTTGGATCAGTATACAAAGCAATTCTTCCAAATGAAAAGATAGTTGCTGTCAAAGTTTTTAACATAGACATGGAAGAAGCATTAAGAAGTTTTGATATTGAATGTCTTGCCCTATGCAATTTACGCCACCGGAATCTCGTTAAGATTATTAGTTGTTGCTCAAATGATGCTTTCAAGTCTCTAGTCATGGAATTCATGTCAAATGGAAGTCTTGATAGATGGTTGTACTCTCATAACTACTGTCTAGATATCCTTCAAAGGTTGAATATAATGGTTGATGTTGCAGCTGCATTAGAGTATCTTCATCATGGTACTTCTACTCCGATTGTTCATTGTGACATAAAACCAAGCAATGTTTTGTTGGATGAAGATATGGTGGCTCATGTTAGTGATTTTGGTGTAGCTAAACTATTAGGTGAAGGACAACTTGAAATATATACAAAAACATTGGCTACAGTTGGCTATATGGCACCAGGTAATAGTTTAATAGTAATGTTTCAGTTCAATTATGTTATTTTTTTTAATTATTCTATGTGAAATTTTATATTATACAATCATTGACATAAATTTTCCATTCCTATTTGCAAAAATTTGTATTAGCTTTATAAAAGTAAAGTTTAACGGCAAACCTTATGTTCTCTTTTGATGCATAGAGTATGGATCAAAAGGAGTGGTTTCTTTCAAAGGAGATGTGTATAGCTATGGTATCATGCTAATGGAGATGTTTACAAGGAAGAAGCCAACTGATGAAATGTTTGTTGAAGGTCTTGATTTGAAAGATTGGGTTAGCAAATCAACACCACATTCAATTATCAATATTCTAGATGCCAATTTGCTACATAAAGGGAATCCAAATATCAGCAATATATTGCCACATATATCATCAATTTTTGAGTTGGCATTAAGTTGTTGCACTAAAGTACCTGAAGCACGAATTATGATGACTGATGTTGTGGTCTCATTGAAAAAGATAAGGTCATATTTACGTAAAATGTTAGGAAGGCGCCACTAGTTCAATAACCTATATATAGAAGTTTTAGTTACCGTTTCTTTTATCCTTTGGTTCATTTTGTCTATGAAACATGCCATATGTTAAAATGGCAATGATTTATATGTTTGTTATATTAATATATGAAGTCTCTACATTTTTTATTTATTTTCCTTTTTCTTATATTTTATTCATTACAGTTGTGTTTAGCAATTTAAATTGCATTTGACTCATTTATTTTTTTCTTCTAAGAAAATAGATTATAATTCAAAACGTTGAATAAACTTCTGAGATAAATTACACAATTTATAAGGGTTTTATCTTTTCTGTAAGGAATGAACAAATGTGAACACTATATTTTTGCAATGTTTTTGGGTTTCAAGGAGTCTAGATTATTTGAATAACAAGTTTTTGAAGAAGGGATCCCTTTTCTTCCATAGAAATGGTTATTGGGCTTCTATTTTATTTTCATTTTTTCATTCATGCAAGCATTCAAAACTTGAGAAATGAAGCTAAGAAAGCATTAACATCAATTAAACATGGAAATATTAAATGAAAAAAATGTTGAAATCAAAATTCCAATGGGAAGAATTCTCAATTTACTGCTCTAATCAGCATCACTTAACAGATACAGTGACAAAAAGCTTATGGAGCATAGATAGCGTATGGAGCTTTTGAGGGATGTTCTATGTTTTTTCCCTAATCTTGTCCGTCAAGCTTAAGAATGGAGCAAGGGTTTGTGTGTGGAATATTAATTTGTATATTATACCTATTGTATCTAAAAATTTTATTAGTATTTATTCTAATTAGATGTATAATAGTCATACGAGTAGTGTTTAAAGGATTAATCACAACTATGTAAGCATGTGGTGAGTCTATCTAAGTAACTTTAATTTAACTATTTTTGGTGTAAGGAATAAGTCTAATAATTTGCAACACAATTTATTTCAACAGTTTCTTGGTGGATATATATAACCCATGGGGCTACTCCCTAAGATTTTATTATCATCAAAATACGGTAGTCAGGTTTATTTGGAAGGGCCCTTGAGCCTCTCCCGCGCAATACTTCATCGTTCATTATTTAACTAGGATAAATAATTATTCTTTTTGGTAACATCCATACTAATTATGTTGTTGCGTCTTGTTAAATTTGTTTTGCATATCTAATATTAATATGTGTTCTTTTTCTTTTTTTTCTTTTTGATCAAGAATATGTGTTCTTTTTCATTCTGGCATTCTTATACCTTTCATAAAAAATTGAAACTCACATTTTTACCGTTAAAAAGGTTTTGAAGAAGGTGTTTAATTAGTACCACAAGACCGAACTATTTGCGTTTAATTTTACGATAAGAAAATAAAAAATCACAAGCATACAATTTTTTTGGCCAACCACAAACAATACAACTGAAAATTGAACACGTCAATTTTTTGATCATCTGAATTCCCTCTTGTGCCCACAACTAGGGGAACTCACTAACTATCAATTTTTGAAATTTCATATGAGAGAATACAGAAAGATTAGTTGTGGGCAATTTTGTCTTTCGAAAATTATATTTTAATATGTGGTCCTTTAAAATAATTCTAACTTTTATGATCCTCTACACTAAATATTTTTCTCTACAAGTCCTTTGTTCTAATTTTCCCTTTTCTCTTTTCACTAACATTTGTTCTTACGTTAAATTTGGAGAAAAAAGAGAAAGGGATCTGACTGATATGTTGATGTCTATAGGTTATTTTCATCTGCATTATAAAATATATAAGAGTTAAAGGAAAAAAAAACAATTCAGTATTTCTACATTCATTTGTATCCAACCAGAAAAGCTTTTTGTTTTTATTAGATTGATTGATTTCTTGATGATGAAGCTTAAAATAGTAGTATTAAAGATGAATCCAAGGCCCACCCCAACCACGATATTTCTTAGACAAGATTTCTGATTTGTTTTTGTTTTTCCTTATTCTATGTTTTTTTTTGTTGTATTTTCTTCGTTTTGTAGCCCGATTTGTCTATGCATTTCACTTTTTAAATGTTTAATAAATTGCTTTGAATCAACGAAATCTCTAACTAATTAAAATTACCAGACATTCAGTCAAATCCCAATCAAGATTTTGAAAGTTTAAAGTTTAAATTTAAAGTGACCTTCATTTCAAAATTAAGATCAAGAAAAATTCCTACTAAAAATGTGAATTTGAAATGACAATTTATTGCGAATAGAAATAATTCAATTAAATGAGATTTGAATATAATGAATTAAATGTGGAGCATCCTAATCAAATGGGAATTCAATCGGAGGCTCCAATGGAAAAATTTATTAATTAAAGTCCCCATTTCAAATTGTATTTATTAATTGAATGATAGAGAAAATTAAGGAATTAGGGCATATAAAAATGTAAGATTTATTTCATGTAGAATTAAAAGATGATTTTATATTCAGTTATATGGGATTTGTACATATTAAATTAAATACGGATTTAGATTATATGTTTTTTTATCAAAATTGCTTTATCATAATATAATGATATAAGAAATAAATTATTGATAGAAATTATAATTATGATTATAAATTATAATGATATATGCAACAATTTAAATTATATTTAAATTCTTTAAAAATCTTTAAAATATGAAATCCAATTAAATATGTAGAATCACTACTCCTTTTGTTTTATATTGATATTGTTGATATGCTGCACTTTGATAGTTTTTTATTTTACATTTTTAATATTCTTTTCATAAAATCAATTAGAGTTAAATTCAATTTTATTTTCATACTCAACAAAAGAATATTGTGATATTATTTACTTTTTATTTGGATATATGGATTTATGCTGCTGTAATCGTATTCCCTAAATGTTAGAATGTTAGCATACACTTTTATTAATTAATACAGTTTTGTTGAGATTTTCTTCCATTTACATTTCTAAAAAAATTAATATAGTTTTGTTAAGATTTCTGTCCATTAACATTACTAAAATCACCATAATGAATTAATTCTAGTTAATCAAACAATTTTATTTGAGCGTAATGAATTAAACCTATTCAAATGGGAATTTAATTGGAGGTTGCGATGAAAAAATTTATTAATTAAAACCCCCCCCCCTCATTTCAAATTATATGGATTAATTGAATTGAATGATAAATAAAATCAAGGAGTTAGGGCATCTAAAATCGTAAATTTTATTGCATATAGAATTAAAAGATGATTTCAATGTCTATTGTGGGATCCAAGAATATTCAATTATATGAGATTTGTGCATATTAAATTAAATACAGTGCATTATAATTATAATTAAATGAGAATTCAATTGGACAATCAAATAGAGAAATTAAAATCCCCATTTCAAACTGTATGGATTAATTGAATGGTAGAGAACATTAAGGAAACTCTTAAATTAAAACCAAGGTAATGAAGTAAATTGATTTTCAAACAGATTTCTCTAATTAATCCATAGATCCCTTTGGTGTGCATGATATTAATTACGTCATCCTTTTGACCTATTAATTTTCATTGTGAAGACTATAACATGATAAAAAAGGCAACGCTCCCTACCTTCACTCTATAATTTAACTATGGAATATGGATATTCATCTTCATAGTCATACATTTTACATGCTCGGATATATAGTAATTAAATTTTATTGATTTGACAAAATTATGTCTACATTTAAGGTGCGGTTTCATCCATATTTATCCAATTGTGAGGTCTTCTTATCATACTAAACCAAATCAAATTGAAATAGTCTCTCCCTCTGTTGAAACTATAACACTTTAGACACACTTTGAGACACAGTATTCATGGGAAGGTCTAGAAAGAAGGTTGATTGCACAAGACAATCTTGCCCTACAGGTTAGATTATCTATTCATTTTTAAAGCATTTATACTACATCATTTCCGATTCATAACGCAATAGTGTTGTTGCTCCTAATGTAATTACCATACTCATTGGTTGCGTTATATTTTCTTCTTAGATGTGCTCACCTTCAATATTTACAGGGGGAATTAGTCATGGAGAATGCTCTAACACACTCAAATTATGCATAATAAGAGAAAGAGATCTAGACACTTAGCAACTATAGAGGGGACATCAGAATTTGCACAGGGTAGTAGACCAAATCCCAATATAGACATATACAACCAACTTGACATTACTCAGTTAGAACAATTTACTCCTATTGCAAGTAACTCCATAGATATGATGCCTACTCATCAACCATTGTCTTTAACTCAATGTCCAGAAAGTTCATCTTTGGCCATGCCAACTTTAGAAAGGATTCCATTAAAAGATATAACTAATTCCACAGTGATAAGTGATTCACAATGCCGAGGTAATCACAAAGACACAACACATGAACACCATACACAACCTACAGATCCATCCAATCTGAGGTTAAAAAGTGGTAACAAAGTAGGTGTCAATCGTTCTTAGCTTCAAAACATTACCAAATTAGCAACTAATCTTTCGTCTGTCCTTGATAATGCTGCTGCATCAGGTTATAACTAAGATCTCACATTTATATATATATAATTATATATGTATATGTTTGTGTATGTATATCTTTTTTGCATTAAACTATTCTATTACTAGGTTTCATTTTTAAAATATTTGCTGATGACGATGATGATATCTCCAATTGTAGTGACATTGATGTTCTAGACATAAATGACTATGATGAGCTTGATATATCTCCAGAAGGCCATATTGATGAAGGAGATCTAGTTTATGCATGTCAGTATTGTGGTGCTTTGATGTGGTTTGATGAATGGCTTAAGAGAGCTCCTGCTAATGAATATCCATATATTGTTCTCAATTTGTTGTTGCCATGGAAAAATTTTGGTACCTCTTATGCAACCTCCACTAGAAATGCTTCATCGACTTTTCTTCTATAAGGAAAGCCCACAGTCAAAGCATTTTCTATCAAATATAAGGGCCAATAATAACATGTTTTGTTTCACTTCAATGGGAGATAAGATAAACCACTCTAATAACAACACTTGAGCAGCTCCATACTCTTTCATTATGTCCGGAAAAAATTACCACTTTTTAAGAACCTTACTACCTCCTGAGGGTTCTCAGCCACTCTATTCTCAACTCTACATATATGACACTAAAAATGAAATATATAACAGAATATCAGCTGTGAGGTATGCCCATATTCTTTAACAAGTTTAATGGTTGTGAGTTAGAATTTCAGGGTTTCATTGTCTTCCCAAATATGCTACATTTGGTTTCGATGTACACACTACTATTTTTAAATTTTAGTTTTTTAATTTTAATTGGAATATGATTATAGACAAACTCCTTCATTATATAAGCTCTTTCTTTAGCATTCTAATATTACAATTTGGCAGAGATTTTTGCTCCATTATTAGTGTGCGTAGTATTAAAATCAATTTTTTTATATAATTTATAAGCCATTGCTTTTTATCTACGTATTAGTTCAGACACATAATTAATATTATTTTTTGACTGTTCTGATTGATATTCAATCGATGAATTTATTAATTGAGTTGATTGATGCATATGACGTGCTTTGGTGTGGTATCACATTGTTCCATACTTTAATTCTTTTTTTTTTAATTTTCAATTAAAAACCTTAAATATGTTTTTAAACAAAATTAACTTCCTTGACTCATATCTAAGAAATTGTGCGAAAATTTAAACACCTTCGTAGATATTATGCAATCAATACTTGTGTGTGGTGTATATATACACATTTTGATGTTTTATTCTGTGCGAAAATTTATATAATTATTTCACTATAATGATACATGTCATAACTAAAAGATTTTTATATAAATTCAGTTATTTGGAAATTTAAAATCCAATTAAATTACCTTATTGTTTTGTATTGATCTTTTATTGATATAAATGTGATATCTTTCATCTATGAAAATAATAGTTTCACAGACATTAAACTATCCAAATGTTGTACTCTTTTTTTCTAAGTAGTAATTTGTTGAAAATGAATTTTCTATACGTACTGAGTGTGTGTAAATGCATTCAAATTGAATTAATTTTATGTTTAATAGTTTAACAATTAAGAATTAATTTGACTCAAACTAAGTATTTAGTAATTTAATTTAGCAGATTTTTATATTACACAGGATGTGATACTAACCTTCTTGCCTCCTTATCTTTTTTTTTTTTGGGATAAATTCTTGCCTCCTTATCTCCTTAAACATTGTTCGCAGGTTATAAAATAGAATTTTGAAATGTGATTTTTACAAATGTATAAATTATTTGTATTTGTATTCTCACTAAATATGTATCTCTTACGTGCAGTAAGCACTGTGATAGATCTACAATTAATGAAAGAATCACACAAGAAATAAAAGACTGTCTTCACAAACACAACACTGTTGTGATCAATTATAGGATGGCATATGAAATTCTCAAGTGTGAACAGCATGCTAATGTTAGCATTTGTCTAATTAAGAATTCAGATCATGAAAGTAGGAACTATGATATGCCAATAGCATTTGAGGTTGCTGCCTTGCTGGTCGGAGACTTTGATAGATCATATTTCAAGAGACATAATTGTTGAGAAAAGAGCTGGAGTGTTGAAGAGAATTGATGAACTTCGCAAAGCATACCTTCCTTTACAGTATCCTATTATTTTCCACTATAGAAATAATGGTTATGATTTAGGAAAAATTACAAATAAAGACCACTGGATATGTAAAATTATGATTTGGGACCCTTAATTTGAAAAATAGCAAATAAGGACCTGGTCTCATTTTTGCAAATATGAAATCATGGTGAAATATCTGAAATACCTCTTAGCCAAATGACAAGTTGACTATAAGAAATGACAAGTTCACTTTAGCGAATAACAATATCAGCAGACCAAATCACAACTTGGCTGAGGGTATGTCAAATGACGAGTTGACTGTGGGAAATGACAAGTTTACTTTAGCGAACAACAATTTCAGTAGACTAAATCACAGTTTGGCTAAGGGGCATTTCAAACATTTCACCCACATTTCATATTTGCAAAAATAGGACCCGGTCCTTATTTACTATTTTCCAAATTCAAGGTTCCAAATCATAATTTTACATATTCGGGGGTCTTTATTTGTAATTTCTCCTATGATTTAACCATCCAACATAATGAAAATAACCTTCAGCGTGCTAAGAAAAAAAACTTACTCCATGAGAATATTTGTCTTTTAGGTTGATGGATAGAAATAATGAACAATCTGTTCTACTTCACTCTAAAAGATTACTTCAATACTTCATTGTTGATGGATTTTCAATAGTAGAAAGTGACAAACTTAATTATATTCATAGTTATCAAAAAGAACTATGAGTTGATATGTATAAAGGTCTCAGTGATGCATTGACTAGGGGTGAGACAAATCCTTCTCGCATAGGAAAAATGATCATACTTCCATCCTCATTTACTGGAGGTGCTAGATATATGATACAAAACTTTCAAGATGCAATGGCAATATGTAGATCCATGGGTTATCTTGACCTATTTTTAACTTTCACATGCAATCTAGCATGGCCTGAAGTGAAGAGATTCTGCAAAGGAAAAAAAATTGAATCTTGTTGATAGACTAGATATACTATGCAGAATTTTCAAGTTGAAGTTGGAGGCACTGATGAAAACTATCAAGGAACAAGAGATTTTTGGAAAAGTAAAAGCAGGTAACACCAAAATGTATTACCATTTAGTAGGGAGTGTAAACTATATTTTACTATTGATCAACTATAATTAATCGTTTTATTATTTACCAACCTTTCAATTACTAGGTTTTATATATTAATAATAAGTATGTGTGTTTCATATATCATTATAGGGTGCATATTTCATTACTTATAAGGATTACATTATATACATTATTCACCTTTGTGCAAATGTGAATTGTACTATGATTGGAATATATTCAAATAGGCATGTTATTATGATGGTATAGAACAAATCATAACATTAAATAATATTATTTTTTCACTGTTGCAGAAATTTATACAATTGAGTTTCAGAAGAGGGGTCTACCATATGCTCATATTATTCTATTTTTGGATCCTTCAGACAAACCAACCACTCCTGATGACATGGATAGAATTATTTGTGTAGAAATACCAAACAAAGAGAGAGATCCAATGCTATATGATCTTGTCAGTAACTACATGATTCATGGACTGTATAGGCCTTTCAATAAGAAATCTCCTTGCATGAAAGATGGAAAATGTTCCAAGTACTTTCCTAAGAAATTTGTCAATCATACCACAATAGACAAAGAGGGTTACCCTACATAGAGGAGAAGGAATGATGGTAGGAGCATCAATGAGAAGGGCGCCACTAGATAATAGATATGTCGTTCCTTACAATACGAATTTGTTAAGACTGTTCCATGCTCACCTTAATGTTGAGAAAACAAACCAAACAAGCGCCATAAAATATTTGTTTAAGTATGTCAGCAAAGGAAGCGAACAAGTCATTATAGGCATCTATAACAATGATCAATCAAATAATAATGGAGACAATGGTTTTGATCAGATCTGTCATTACTTGAATTGCATATATGTTTCTTCTTGTGAAGGTGCATGGCAGATTTTTTTCATTTGATATCATCATAGATATCCTTCTGTTGAGCGGTTGAGTTTTCATTTACCAAATTAGCAAACAGTTTTTTATACAAGTAAAGATTCAGTTACCTCATTGGTTCACAAACCTAGAGTTAAAGAATCGATGTTTCTTGCATGGATGGAGTAGAATCTAGAAGATACATTTGCAAGGAAACTAACATATATTGAGTTACCACATTATTATACATTTAATAAGCAAAAGTAGATTTGGAAGCTTAAAGAAAGGGGCTTTGCTATTGGACGATTGGCACATGCATCACCTGCTTAAGGCGAAATATATATCTTAGAATACTATTAATAAAAGTGAAGGGACCTAGCAATTATGAACAGATAAGAACTGTAGATCATATTGTTTATCCAACTTTTAGGTCTACTTGCTATGCCCTCGGATTGATTAACGATGATCAGGAGTTTGTTGATGCAATAAAAGAGGCATCATTGTGGGCTATGGGACGTTATCTTAGTAGATTCTTTGTGTCAATGCTTCTAAGTCATTGCATATCACAACCACACATTGTGTGGGAGCAAACTAAAATCTCTTATGTGAAGACATGTTGTATGTACCACGAAATAATCCATGATGTCAAGGTAAATTCAACTATGCAATTACTTTTTATGCAATTGACATAAATATAGTGTTTGCTTTGCCTTTTTATGATTTATAACATTATCGTTGTTCTAATAAAATAGATTTAAATATTAGTGATGATGACAAGCATGAAGCAGGCTTAATTGAGATAGAGAAGCTATTACAAATGAATGGAACATCTCTTCATGATTACCCATTAATGCCACTTGCAACAGCTACTGAATATTTTGATACCAGAAATCATTTAATATTTGCAAGAATTAAATTTTGACAGAGAAACATGTCAAAGAGAAGTGATTGCGTTGCTAGAATTACTAAGAGATAAGTAGAATAATATATTCAACCAAGTAATGAATGTAACAAACCACCTACTGATGGGTTCTTCTTTGTGTATGGTTTTGGAGGTACTAGAAAAACATTCTTATGGAACGCACTAATAGCATGGATTAGAGTACAAGGAGGAGTAGTGATTAATGTGGCTTCAAGTGGAATAACTACAACTTTACTACTTTTAAGCAGAACTGCACATTCAAGACTTCCAATTCCAATTGATATTAAAGATTCTATGTGCAACATATCCCAAAGTTCAACATTGAGTGAGCTTATTAGGTGTGCCAAATTGATTATTTGGGATAAAGCCCTAGTGGTGAAACATTTTTATATAGAAGCTGTTGATAGGACATTCAGAGATATAATGAAGTGTAATCATCCTTTTAGAAGCAAATGTATTGTCATGAGAGGAGATTTTAGACAAATATTGCCTGTCATCCCAAAAGGTAGTTGTGTAGATGTTGTTAACACAAGCATCAACTCTTCCTATCTATGGAATCATTGCAACTTATTCCAACTTATCAAGAATATGCGATTATCTTCAAGTTCATCCATAGATAATTCAAAGTTGAAATTATTTTCAAACTGGCTTTTGGATATCGGTGATGGTCGCATTGGTTTACCTTATGATGGTATGGCAGAGATAGAAGTCCCTAATGATTTTTTAATTATGGACTGTCATGATCCTCTGCAGTTGATTGTCAAAGTCACATATCCTGATCTCTTACATCATTTGGCTAATTATGAATATCTCACTAATAGGGCTATTTTGACACCGACAATTGAAGTAGCTGAACAAATTAATGACTATATGTACTCCTTATTGCTTGGTGAGCCTGTTGAATATTTCAGCTCTGATTCTATGAGTACAGCTAATCAAGGTTGTGCATCATTTCAAGAGTTGTATAGTACTAAATTTTTTAATACAATAAAATGCTCTGGCTTACCTCCACATAGACTTGCAATGAAAGTTGGAGTTCCTATAGTGCTGGTGAGAAACATAGATCAAGCTACAAGACTTTGTAATGGCATAAGATTGAAGATCACATTTCTTGGTAAACACTTTATTAAGGCAATAGCTCTTAATGGTACAAGCATAGGTTATAATCTAGACTATTATTAACAATGACAAGAAGGTAGTTTCCTATCATACTATCATTTGCTATGACGATCAACAAAAGTCAGAGATAATCAATGACTAATGTTGGCTTATACCTACGTAGACTTGTCTTCACACATGGTCAATTATATGTTGCTCTGTCAAGGGTTAAGCCTATGGATGGCATCAAGATTTTAATTCTTGATTCACACAAAAACCCAACAAACAAGATGACTAATGTTGTCTACAGAGGAATATTTCAAAACATCATGTGAAGCTTATTGGTGATTAAATGTTTCTTTACATCTTCAAATTTATGCGATCAATTTTTTTGCTTATTAATTAAGATCCCCTTGACACCTAAAGTGTTGGATGTGCATAACACTACCAGAAGGCACATAAATGATTACTTTAAGGAGATGACATTACTCACCATGGAATAATTTTTTCGCAATTAAAATGATAGTGCTTTCTCAAAAAACAAAAGTACTCCAGCTCCTAGCTATCTTTAACAGATACATGTCACTCCTAGAATCTAATTGATTAGTTATGTTTGCTCTTATGTGTGCTGATATTTTCAAATACATTATCTTGCTCTTCCAACACGACAATGATATGGATGCATAGCTCTACTTATTGGTGCTTCGTGGTGTAATTTTTAAAAATATTTTTTCTTATGATTCACAAGTAAGCAAATAGCACAGTTGATTAGGTTGATAATGCCTTAATAAAGGGTTCGTGACCTTTTAATTAGCAACTAAAACCCATGCTGTTATTTTCAAAAGTTATCAAAGTTTTATCTTTAATGTATTACTTTATAAGGTTAAAAAAAAATTTTATTTCTTTTTTGTTAATTTTGTTGGTACTTTCAGGTTACTTTTGTATATCCCTTTTTATGTTTTAAAAAATTATTTTCATTAATTTTATGACATAACATCTATGCTCAAAATTTGTGGGCATTGTAAAATTATGACAAAATTATTCATAATTGCACGGGAGAGTTTTCTAGTTTTAAACCTAAATTAGCTGCCTACTGCTGAACGCTTCATATTCCTTTTAACACACACACACACACACACACACACACACGTATGCACGCATGTGTGCGCGCGCACACACCCACACACACACACTCTCTCTCTCTCTATTTTTAATCTTGATAGACTATTTGAAGTCCTCTTTCATGCATTTATCAAAAGGGGCAATTACACACATAGACAGAGCGTATGTAATTTACAAATAGATTAAAAAAAAACTTGAACAATCTTGTATTAGTATACGAACAAATACAATAACATTATTTATAAATATCTAATTATTAATTATAAGAATTTAATAATATGTAATTTGAATTGTCTAGCATATCTTTAAGCCATAAGGTAGCCTTTTGGTGGCCTGTAATCTAAAGGAAATGAGGTGATCGCTTCGCTAATGTATAGAATCAAGATAGTAATAAATTCTAGAACATTTTAAGATCATATTCAAGGAGGTTGTGTATTTACACTACTACAAAAAGGTCCATTTTCGTCTGAAATTGAAAATAGATAAAAATAGGGCCCTATACCCATCTGTTAGGCCAAAACAGACGGGTATGGGCCTCCATACTCGTTTGGCCTTGTGAACCAGATGAATATGGGCCCCTATATTCATCTGGTACACTGGCTAGATGAATATGGGCCTCCTATATTCGTTTAGTAGGTGGACCAAATAAATAGTGTCCACCATAACCAGACGAATACCATATTCGTCTGGTCCTGTGGACCAGACGAGTATGGGCCCTATTTTAGGGCTCATCCACTACCCAGCCTCTTTTTTCGCTTATTCTCACCTTTTACTCCCCCTAAAAAACACTATACTCTCTCTTTTAGCTCACCACCTCCATTTTCACCCTCTCTTTCAATTTTATTCCTTTAGTTTCAGCTCCAAACTCTATTTCCCCAACCTTTAACTCCTACCCATTTCTCTAAAACCCCCCAACTTGGCCCCCATCCCCACAACTCCTACCTCTCAGCCCCCCATTTCGATCTCCCCACCCCAATACCCATTCCCCCCCACCGTAACTCCAACACATCAGTGCCCCCCACACCACCCTGGCCCCCCGTGGCCCCTCCGTAAACCCCACAATTGTGGCCCCCGTGGTTCCCCCTCTCCTGTAAACCCCTACTCCTGTGGTTTCCCTCTAACCCCACCCCCAGCCCCCGTCCCTAACACCCTTCCCCCAATGTGTCTTACCAACCCTGACCCCCGTGTCTCCCCCCAAACATCCCCCCAACCTTTAGTTGCTCCCCTCGACACAACAGCTCCCCCTTTGCCAATTGAAGGTTGACTCCTCTCCCTCATTTCATATTTTCTTTATCTCTTTCTTCTTCTTTTTTCTTTTTACTCACATTTTGTTTCCTTGTGTGTTTCCAGCTCATGTGGGTAGTTTGCAGCTCTCCCTCATTTTTCATTCTTCACTTCATAGGTAAGTTAGATATCTTTTTAAGGATTAATTGATCGTATATATTGCTTTTGTTGCTGTTTGATGAACCTGTTGGAATTAGGAGCCTTGTGATTGTATTGTAATTTAGATTTTTGATGAAATGCAAATGTATAACCAATGGAATGGAATTGAGTTTTTGATTTTATATTATTTGGTTTTTTGTTTTCATTATATCCATGAATTATGAAGAAGGAGTGGTTTTAAATATTTTGTTGTAGTAGTTATGGTGTTTGATGAAATGGCTATCTGCATGAATTATATGAATTTGTGCTAGAAACAATTAATAATGATTAGATTAAATAAATTGGTGAGTTAAATAGAAAAATACACCTTTTATTTATTGCAAAAAAATTTTTTTGGATGATAAATTTTATTTGTGAAAATGAATAAAATTTGCTTATGGTAGCATACAAAATTTTATAAGCGCCAAATTGTTCATCTTTAGATAAATCATCATGCAAACATTATCAATATTATTAATACATAAAATAAATGTTTATGTTAAAATACTGACTATGTAATTAATAAAATTTATTTCTTTGTTTATAAAATTTTTAATATTAGATAATATTTTATTTCTTGTAAAAGGTTTTAATTTAGGAAAAATACAATGATTGGTCCTCATAGTTTACCTTCATTTTGCTTTTGGTCCCTAAAGTTTCAAACCGGAGCTTTTGGTCCCTTAAGTTTGCTCCGTTTAAAACCGTTAGTCCCTCTAATTTAAAAGGGACTTGGTGTTTGTATTAATGGTGTTAATTATGTTGACGTGTCTTTTGACACCGTTTAATTTGCTGACATGGCATGTTGACTAGGCAATAAGGCTTAGTGATTAGTTTGCTAACCTGGATTTGTGATTTTAAAAAAACAAGAAAAAACAAAACAATACCCACACTTGAAACAAAACGCATGCACATGATTGACTGGGAAATAAACAAAGATGGTTAAAGGCTGAAGGAAAAAAGAAGAAAGAGCTAGGTCAAGTTGGACCCACAATCGGAGAAGCCCTACGAGGCCATCACTGGTGCAGTTGACTCCGGCGATTGTGGGCGAAGGTCAGTGAAGGTCACAGGAGTGTTGTCGTCTGCATTTCATTTTGTTGAAGGTTAAGGATTCTTCTTGTTAGTTTGTTCGAAAAGAGCATGAGCAATGGTCTGTTGTGGTGTGCTCTTTGAATGCTCTGTTTTTATTATTATTGGTTCCATAATCAATAGAGCTTTGGTGCTATGTTTTTTCGTGGTTTATTCTTTGATGATTAGTTTTTCTTATTAGTTTTATATTGTAGATCGCATATAGAAAGTAAAGAGATGACTGATTTTTGTGGTTCTTCCATATCTTGCACAATGATAAAATGTGCTTTGTTTTAGTAAATGACAATAGTAAAATTCATGATTCAATTCTTTGGTTATAGTATATGCTTTGTCTTTTTTTTTTTTTTAAATAATCATGGGTTTGCTTTGCCTTTCTTTCCACCATTTATCTTATGTTGAATCATACAAACTATTCATGGAGTCTCCTCCCTGTTATTATGCTTGCAAGTGTTCCCACATTCTTCTTCGTGCTCTCACAATTCCTTCTTCCTCATCATTCTGTTTTTGCGACAGATGGGAGTACTCGAATACATACCCGAGCATAGAAGTTCTACGTGATTTTTCCAATGTGTATTTTCTTTTTCAGGAATGGTATCTAAATACTAATATAGTAATATGTGCAATTTTACTAGCCTTCTTGAATATGTATTTGAAAACTGATCTTCTCAAATACATATTCAAGAACTGAACTTTTTGTTATTGTTTCATATTTAAGAACAACCCTTCTCGATAGCTAACCGGCTCTCTATAATATATTCAAGAATTAGAGTAAATTAAACGGTGGTAGTTAATTTTCAGGTCTAAGTCACCCACCCATATAATCACAAATTTATTTTTAAAAAAAGGATTTCCAGGTCATAAGTCCATATAGCATGCCACGTCAGCAAATTAAACAGTGTTAAAAGACAAGTCAGTATAATTAACACCGTTAACACAAACACCAAGTCCTTTTTAAACTAGAGGGACTAACAGTTTTAAACGGAGCAAACTTGAGGGACCAAAAGCTTCGGTTTGAAACTTCAGGGACCAAAAGCAAAATGGAGGTAAACTATGAGGACCAATCGTTGTATTAACCCATTTATGTTCCTTATTTGTAAATTTTTTAAATTGCTTAATTTGCAAGATTAAATTGTTGAAATTAGTTGAGTTGCTTTAATTTTCTTGGAATTGGGCTGAATGGAATTAATGTATTGTTGATTTTTGGTCTTGAATTAAATTAAAATTTTTAGGATTACCTATATATTAACAGAATGGATTGTAGTTGGATGAGTGCTTTGAGAACATCTAAGGAGTATGAGAATGGGGTAGAAGAATTCATTGAATTTACTAAAATTTATTGAGCGTAAGTATATGATGTTGTCTATGATGATTTCGGGACCAAAACAACCGAGGAACAATATCAACATCTACTTGGCACCTTTGATTTTAAAGACTTAAAGAAATTGTGGGAGGAAGGTGTGGATGTGTTTGATGCACATAAGCAAGTGTCCTTTAAGCTGTATGCAATTATCTTCATGACGATAAATGACTTTCCTGCCTATGGAAACTTGTCAAGATGCAGTATAAAGGGACATAAAGTGTGTCTTATATGTGAAGCGGACACATAATACTACCAACTTAAGCATGGAAGGAAAACAGTTTATCTTGGTCATAGGAGGTTTATTGATCGGTTCTATCCATACCGTAGATTAAAAAAGGTTTTTAATGGTTCACTAGAGCATGGATTAGCTCCAAAGCCATTAACTGGAGAGGAAATTTATTGTAAGGTGGAAAGAATTGATGTCATGTTTGGTAAGAATAAGAGGATTGTAGGTAAGAAGAACATTTGGAAAAAGAGGTCCATATTCTTTGATATTTCATATTGGTATAATCTCGATGTTAGACATAGTTTTGATATGATGCATGTGGAGAAAAACGTTTGTGATAGCCTTATTGGTACTCTTTTGCACATACCAGGAAAAATGAAGGATGGAATCAATACGAGACAAGAGTTGGCTGAAATGGGAATAAGAGAATGGTTACATCTGTAACTAAAAGAGAGTGGTAAGAGGGCTTATTTGGAGCCAATAGCACACACATTGTTGAAAGCAGAGAAAACTAGCTTGTACTGATGTTTGCATAACATTAAGGTGCCGCAAGGTTATTCTTTAAATGTGAACAAGCTTATCTCGGTGGATGATTTAAAGTTAGTTGGAATGAAATCTCATGATTACCATGTATTGATGTAGCAACGATTACCACTGGCTATTCAAGGTATTATGAAAGATGATGTGAAAACCACAATAACTAGACTGTATATTTTTTTCAATGCTATCTGTAGCAAAGTCATTAATACAGAGAAGTTAGATGAATTGAAAAATGAGGGGTATGTTATTCTGTGTCAGCTAGAAATGTATTTTCCTCTAGTATTTTTTGATATCATGGTACATTTGATAGTATATTTAGTAAGAGAGGTAAGGCTCTATTTGTATCCATTTCAGAGATATATGAAAGTCTTAAAAGATTATTCTAAGAATTCTTATCGACCTAAGGTATCAATTGTTGAAAGATATTTAGCTAAAGAGGCCATGGACTTTTGCAAAGGATAACTATCTGGGGTGGAGGCATAAGCTTGACATGACGATGGGATAGGTAAGGGAACTCGAGGCTCAAAGTAAAGAGCATTGGCTGTGAAGAACTGTTCCAAGTGCACTTATACATTTTAAATAATATGAAAGAAGTTCAACTATACTTAGATATCCATAAGCAGATTTTAAAAGACCAATATCCAAAGAAAAGCGATAGACAGATAGCTAATAAGCATAACAAGACATTTATTATATGGTTTAAGGAACAAGTTTGGAGGGAGACAAATGTTTCTGACACAATAAAATGGTTAGCTTGGGGGCTTTGATTTGACGTCACCATTTGGAGTGGATATGATATAAATGGGTATTCCTTCTACACAAAAGCTCAAGATGAGAAAAGTACTGTGCAAAACAGTAGGGTAATTGTAATATCTCAAATTTTATGGATTTAAGCAAAGTAGGATGAAGGAGAAAATTTTAGAGAAATTGTTGAGATTAAGACTCTTAAATTATGGTCTAAATAATTATAAAGTTAATTTTAGTAATTTAGGAGCTATTTTCTTGGAAAATTCAAGGAAAAATAGTTAGAGGATAACTTCTGAGTTGAGATTTTTAAGATAATTATTTTTTGGGACTAAAGAAGCTAATAGAAGGAAAAAATTGATATAAAATATCCATGTTTGATTTCTCGAATTATTTGATTATCCTAGAAAAATAAAGAAGGATCAAATTAAAAGAAAATAAAGACCAAAGGGCATGATGGTCATTTCACATCCCTTGTTCTTTTTAATCTGCCAAAAACACCTTCTCCCTTCTCATTCTCCTCTACTACCTACTTGAATAAAAAGGAGAAGGAACAGAGAGAGCTTGAAAGGGTGAAAGGAAGACGATGCACCATGAGCTACCGGAGAAAGAATCAGAGGTGTTTTTCTTGCATGTAAGCGTGCTTTTTGATTAAGGTGAGTCCTTCAGGCCTTCCTTTATCCTTGTTTTCTTTGATTGGGACTATATAGGAGTGAAAGAAGCAAATGAAAATCCAGCCTTAGGGAGAGAAATTCAAGAATTACATGAAAGCTTTGATCGAAGCATAAATTGGGAGTTGTGTGAGAGTGTTCCTGCACTTGTATGCTACTATTTGTGTTTTTTTTTTCTTTGGTACTTGATTTTCAAAACAGGGGATAGGTGATTCAATGGGTTAGCTTCGGACTCTTCTTTTCTTTGGATATAAGGTTGAATATTGATGGTATTGAAGAGAGATTTTGTGACCCACATATACATGAAAGTACGTTTGGGTTGGTTCTATTTTAATGCCAGTTTTGAAGACGTTCTCAGCGCAATATCTCGATTCTTTTAACCTGATAGCATGGGTTCCATATTCGAAATGTGAATGAAAAGTAAATACATAAGCTCTGTGTGTGTGCGCGCGCGCGCGTGTGTGTGTGTGTATAACAAGTTACCGAAGCATTGGGAGAAAGAAGTTGACTTGGAATTGAGCTGTCTATGTTCTCTTTTAGTTTTGGCTCCACGTTTGGAATTATAGTTAACAGATTTTCTTGGGGTTAAAATGGAAAAGTGAAGGCCGTGAGGTTTAATGGAAAGTGATTATTCTTTAAATCTAGAATTTTAATAAGAGGAGGAATTGTTGAATTTGGGAACCAAAATTTGATTTGAAGTTAATTGTTTTATGTTCCGAAATGCTGAATATTATTCTAGTTAGTGGACCAACCTTATTGTGAACAATGATTAAATTTTATTACAGTAAAATGAGAATTTTAGAGGGGCAAAAGATATCCATATGTTGCGAAATGGAAGAATGATGTCAATATTGGGATGTGGCAGCTGAAATTAAATCACTTGGCAATGATTTAATTATGTATAAATAGGGAAGTATTTTCGGTCAAGTAGGTTCAAGGGGAAATGTAATCTTAAACTAGGGGACAGATAGGATGATGTTGATAAAGCTGGAATTTTATAAATTAATGAAAAATATATTGTTGCTGTTACAAATTTTAAGGACCTTGGATATTCAAGGTTGCTGAATTATTTTTGAAGACTAGGAATAAATGTTCTAGATATATATATTAATCTGTCCTTACCTATATAATTTATAAGATTTGATATTTGTTCGAATTCATTAAGAAGGGAGCCAAGGAAGAAGCAAGGGGAATTTAGTACGAAGAAAAAGCAAAAAGTAGTAACTCTTTTCTTTTAATGTGATTGTGTATTGATTGCCACATGCTTGGATGTGCCTTTATGCTAATTATGCATGAGAACATGTAAGTTGCCTTTGCATGATAATATTTGTCATGACAATATGTGCTAGTTTCCATTTATTGTGGAATGTGGACGTGATACATAGCGATTGGCTATATGGGTGTATGATGTATGTGCATCATTGATTATATTTAGATGCAAGGTGTTGTTTTCTTTGGCCTGTGTAGCATGTTGTTTGTGATCTTGTATGATTACGTAAAGGAAATTTGTTACTAATAAGATTCTGTAGAATCTTACCTCTTCTTCCATGTAACACAGCAAGGGCAAGTACTCCTAATGATAAGGAAGTTGTGATTGGTGGAGCTTGAAGGTGCAAGAAGCTAAAGATTATATATATATATATATATATTGCTTAAAATGCATCTTATTTTGGAGTAAAGATAAATTGTATATCTATTTTGATATGTAAATATTCCTCTATAAGGAGATGACTAAGGGCAGATAAATCATAATAACTACTATTGAAGGATATGATCAATATTTTGATATCTAGTTATCATTTTGTCAAAAATTATATGTATCTCTATATGTAACCTGTTGTATGAGCCTATGGCCAGAATATTGAATGTTAAACCCTACTGGCTATAGTTGATTTAATATAGGATTCAAAAGGTTGAATGGAAAAAGAATGGGTTCGATAGTTGAATACGAACCATGGGTCTTAGACGATTTTTATCTTTTTTGTAAAAGGGTTAAATTGGGTCTTCAACTACTAGACAGGTTACTTTGAAAGTGAGTTTTTGAAAAGTTTAAAACTTTTTAGAAAATCCCATCTCTTGAACAGGATCAGACTTTGTGTTTAGGAATTGTAAAAAAAAAAAAATTGCCTTTCCCAGGATTGAAACCTGGCTTTTAATGATTCAAGATTAAATAGAATAACTCTATTGGTGTATAAGGGATAGTCGTTACAGTAATAGTAGTAGCTGAACCGATGTATTTCTCTAGTGCCAAAGATAAAAACCCTAAATTGGCATCTATGGCCTATTATGGTGTTATTGAAGATATATGGGACATAAGTTACACTAACTTCAAGGTTCCTATTTTCAAGTGTAAGTGGGTCAACAATAATGGTGTTCAAATAGATCAAAAATTTAGATTTACCTTAATTGATCTTCATAGAGTTGGTTATACAAATGAACCATTTATTTTAGCAAGCCAAGCAAAACAAGTATTTTATGTCACCAATCCTACAAATACCAAATTGTCAATTGTACTTCAAAGTAAAAACAAAAGAACAGTGATCCAACTTAGAACATTAATGAGACACTACCTTTCACTACAAATCCTCCTTTATTGAATGAAGTAGAATTAGTAGATGATGATGAACATACTGCTAGAGATGATCACTATGAAAGAATATGGGAAAATACATAATGTAAGACCCTAACAAAAAAGTTATGCACTATAATATAATTTTGTGTTTACTTTTGTTAATTTTTCCATTGTTTTGATTACAGTTGACTCACCTGTTTCACTCTGGTTTACTAACAGGACATGGAGGATGATGATAGAAACATGGACGATTCTGGTGAAGATCAAGTAAACGATGAACCTATTAGAAAAAGGGGTAGAGGCATCACAAGAATGTTAAAGCTAGCAGTATGTCATGGGCACATTCTGAGGAAGCATGTTGACTTTGATGATGATATGAATCTAGTTGGTCCAGAGGCAGATAAGTTCATAAGCTACGTAGGCCGTTTGGCTCAAAGCAAAGTGAACATTTTGTATTTTAACTAGAAAGAAGTACTACCTAAACTGAAGGATGCGATTTGGCAAGATATGTTGGTATGTAACTTTTTGATCTTTATACTTTTAAATAATAGTTCTTACTGTTAAATATTCTAATTTCATTCATTACACATAAACTTTGCAGTAAACCTATGATACCTCTTTCACTGCTGAAATGAAAAAGCATTGGCTAGACCAAGTACGCGAGCGATAGAAAGATTTTAAGACAGTTCTCACTCGTACTTACATTCGAGGGGCAAAAAAGGATGAAAATCCATGTGATATTTACTCATTTGTTGACGAAGACACTTAGAGAAAATTTGTGGCGTCACGGCGAGATCCTGAATTTCAGGTAAATTTCTACTCAGTGAATATGTCCATATAAACTAGTTTCATTTCATTGAACTAACTTCATTTTTGTTTGTTTTTTGTAGAAATTAAGTGCTCAAAATAAAGACAAACAATCCAAAAATTTATACCAGCATTACATGTCTCGTGGGGGTTACAAAAAGGCACAATAAGAGATCATGGAAGCTGATTTCAAAAGAATGCAAGAAGCTGTAAAATTAGACCCCAGTATTATTGTTCAAGCCTCCCTCCTCCTTCTCGACATAGAATATAGAAGCATGCAAGGATGAAGAAAGGTAAATATATCAATAAGATTGTTACTGACATTGTTGGAAAAATTATAGGTAGTTAAATTAAAACAATTAAATTAAAATAGTGTACACATTATGCTAAAATTGTAATTAATTTTCATTTATTACTTGTACGATATAGGATGCACTTGAGGAGCAGAGCAGTCTAGGTTCTTTTACTCCAAGTAGAAAGACGAACATCCTAGAACTGTAACTGGGAAGTTAAACCATCCTAGTCGAGTGAGAGGGTTATCAAAGACAGTCGATTTAACCCAATTCTTTGGTTTTGGTTCACAAAGTTTTACGGGAAGAAGTGTCCAAAGTGCTGATCTGATAGACAAAGTTTAAGAACAAGTTTGCCAAGAGATTATGACAAGTGATGAGGTTTGTCAATGCTTCAAAACTGAGCTTATGTCCGAGATTCGGGAGGAGATGTGATCTTTGGTCTCAAGCATGCAAATTGGGCAATTTCAACCACAAGAACGTATGCCTCAGGTATATAATTAATCATAACTTAATTAATTTGTTTTGAAGTTTACCAACATTGTTTTTATTTAATTCCATTCTTTTATTTGTACCATGTACTCAGAATTCTCCAGCCTATGGAAGCACAAAAAGGAGCTTCAATCTACAAGTGCCGTCAGCTTTGTTTGACCCTAGTCTCACACCAAATGATGGAGAGCCTTGTGTTCTCTATTTAGATGACCCAACTATGCATACTGTTGCCAATGCCATTAAATATATGCAAGGGTCTAAAATTCATAATTGAAAAATTCTAGTGGACTCGGTCAAGGTGATGGTTACGGCTATTCGAGAGGAGGACGTAGATGCAGACATGCCATTCCCCAGTGGCGAGGTTGGCAAGCTAGGCCAAGCAAAAGGATATTTTATTTTATGGCCTAAAAGACTCATTGACGTCATATCTCCAATAGTACAAAACATGCTAGCATTTTCTGGTTTCTCTTTCATATACTACTTATGTTACTTATCTTTATTCTATCTTTCTATTAGGATGTTGAAGATGCTACTAAATTTTCCTATTTGGCACAACTGTATGACATTTATGAATCAGTTAACAAAGTCAATATACAAATGCCTATTGGGATTGTGAGGGAGCAAATGACATATCATTTTGAATTGGACTAGAAGCATCTTAAGGACTTTCTATCCCCGGATCAGCTAGACATTGCATGGATTTAACTGGCAATAATGTGATTTTATTTTATAATTTATATTTTCTAATTGCTCATTTTTTACTTATACGTATGAGCTAATTTTTGTTTCATATCAAATTGATGATAGCTATTTTCACAACTTGCGAGCTTCTACGAGAAAGGGATATTTGTATGGATTCATGTGTCTAGCTGCTTTGCAACCTTTGAAGAATACCACTGTTAGGTGGATGAGATACGTGAATAATACCATTGGAGACACTCACTTACCTTGTTATTTTGCTCGAATCATTGAAAAGTATGTAGCTTATATCTATATTTGGATATTTATATATATTTAATTTTCACAGAATCTTTACTGGTTTCTTTTCTTTTTACATTTCAATGGACATTGGTTATTGTGCATTCCTTGCCCCAGAGATAATGTCATTTACTGGTTTGATTCATTGGGTCATCTCCCAAGCGGCAAAATGAAATATATCTTCAACACGTAAGTTTTGTCATTATATATTTAGTTTTTCTACTTTATTAAGTTGTTCTAATCTCTGATCATTTCTATTTGGTCATAGGTCTTTCAAAACATATTATATATAGGGAGGGAAGGGGGAGGAAAAAATGGCAAGACTGTTGGGTACAAACCAAAATTAAGAACATTTTCGATTCTTTAATATCATCATCTATATATATACATACTCATCTTTCTTACCCACTTTGATTTTACAGTGTTATCTACAACCAAGAAGTACAGAGTGCAAATATTATATTATCCGTTTAATATGCGAAATTATTGAGTCTGAATGTATCAAAAATTTTGAGATGATAATAATAAGTTTAATTATGATTATTTGCTTCTTTTTTTATTGAATTGTTGTTTTTCTTTAATTCTCTTATTTTGATGAATTCAATCTTCTTATTATAGCTTACAAATTTTTGATGATAATAACTGCTACAATGATGAAGAGATTGATGCTATTCGAGATTGTTTGGCAGGACAATTTTCTTCAAGAGCTTTGTTCTCAAAATGATATATGAGGTTGAGTTGGATGGTACTAAAGATTAGGGTTATCTTGATTATTAAAACATATGGTTAGGATGTGTTAGGATTATGGTTTTGATAATAACAAAGTTAGATTAAAGTAGTTCAGTGTGTTGATCGATCATCTGATTGATCAAGTATTTATCGATAAGCTATCAGATAAATTGTTACTGCAAACTAGTAATATGACTGAGATTTTGATCGATAAGTTGTTTGATAATTCGTTGATCAATAAAATGATCGATTATTGCTAACATAGAAGTTATACAAGTTTACAGTTAATTATTGATCACTTGATCGATAATGTAAGATAATCGAACAAGTAACAGATAAAGAGAACCAAATCCAGAGTGCATTTATCGATCACATGATCGATAAATCAGTTATCGATGAAGACTTCGATAAATGGTAATACACTCGCTCTGCACATTGATTTTATCACCATTTATTGATCACATTATCGATCATTCATTTATCGATAATATGATCAAACATTATTCGCTAACTCTCTGAATGCAGGTACTCATCATAGCTGCTGATCGATAACCTTATCGATCACCAAGTTATTGATCACATGATCGATAATCAGTATTTTATCTGCTCATACTTAGTTTTTCTATAACCAAATTATCGATAATGTTATCGATAATTGAACCTTTCTGCATAGTACTTTTTCATATAACATGATCGATAAACAGCTTCAGAACAAAATCTTTATTTCATAGTTTATCGATAACCTGATCAAACACTCACTGATCGATCACCTATTCGATAAATCCAATTTATCCTTGCTCTTCACAGAATGCTTTTCACATGGTATTTATCGATAACATTATCGATCATGAGTTTATCGATAATGTGTTCAATCAACATGAACTGAAGTTTCATTTCTGTAACACTTGAATTATTGATAATCTGATCGATCAACAAGTATTCAATAAACTGTTCGATCACATTACTTTTCCAGTTCTATTTCAATTAGCTATGATGGTTCTCAAATTCAACTCTCTATTTTCTTCCAAACTATTTCTAGTATGCATGATCATCTTGACCATTTTGCTAAGTGATTTATAATCAAATTGACTCTGATCTTTCTCTGGTTCACATATCAGCATAAGTGTCTCTGCTGCATTTTATCGATCACTTGATCGATAATCTTATTTAACTGATTCAAAAAGCTTTCGCTCTAATTATCGATAACCTGATCGATCAACCAGTGATCGATCAGCACTTTGATCAAGAATGTCCAGATTGTTATTCTGCATATCTAACATACTTTTTGATTCCACCTGAAAACAATGAATAATCATTTTATCATCTGTTCAGTTCTGCCTTAAGGTTTACATTGCAAAGATTAACTCGTTGAAGTTAAAAGTGTTGTTGTAGATTATGAAGAGAAATCACAACGGCTCTTCAACGGTTGATTACGTAGCCTGCAACCTACTGTGTCAAAAGCCAGAAGCATTAATGGCGGAACCGTTGTAACTAGGAAAACACGCAACGGAGTCACAACGGCTAGAAGCTCTTCCGTCTAACGATTACTTAACGACCTCAACTATAAAAGGCACAAAGAAGCATTAATGAACAGATTTGAATACCCGAGCTACCATCTGTGATCATTTACTGTTGCATTCAATACTCTGTTCTTTCAATTTACTGAGCGTCAGTGTTTATCATCTATACACTCTGTAAGAGAGATTACTTACTCATCATTAATTACATTTGTGTGATACTCAAGAGTGTGGACTCTTGAGTGGGTTTATAACCTTACGGGAAGTAAGGGGGAGTGATTGAGTGAATCAATTACTATACTGAGGCGCCAAGAGCCCAATCAATCTTGGAAGATAGTGAAATACTCAGAGGTGTTCTGAGGACTGGATATAGGTCAAGTGGTTAAGACTGAACCAGTATAAACCTTGTGTCTGTCTCTCTACGGTGAAATCTTCCTAAACTTACACTCTCTGTTTTCGATAGTATTTACTTTTAATTCCACAATTTTTTTAACTCTCCCAATTCACCCCCCTCTTGGGTGAGACTGCCACTAACAGAATGTTATTAGGATTGTGGATATATTCTTTTTGTATGGAATGGATTTGACTCTACTGAATTACTGTTATTTTGGTTGAATTGCTTGCATTTTGTCTATTTTGGTTCTATCTTTCAGGGTTTTCTGTAAAGAAAACGGGCAATTTTGCATAAAGAAAACATTTTTTTTGAAAACATGTGTTCGTCTAGTCAGAGGTTGAATAAACAAATATGAGGTCATCATATTTGTCTGTTCATCAGAACAGATATGAGGCTTCATCAGAGCAGATGAATATTATGTAATCATATTCATTGTTCTAATGAACAAATGAATATTTTGTACTATATTCGTTTGTTTTGAACAGACGAATATCTAACTTCTATCTATGTTTCCTTTGTCTACATCCCCCTTTAAACAAACGAAAAAAGGTCTCCAGAACAGATGAAAATGATCTTTTTTTAATAGTGTTACTAATCCCAATAAATAATAATTAAAAAAAGCAATGAAACAAATTATTTAAAAAGAGGATGAATTGAGAATAAGAGAGAAAAGGAAAAGATAATTAGTTATGAGAATAAACCCATCACTTAAAACATTGGGATTCAGGATTCACCATATAGGTAGCTAATTTCTATCCTTTGACTTGATTTTTATTAGTGATAGCTATTCCTAAAGTGTCATAATATTTTTCTCACTTATTAGTCCTTTTTAATTAGTGTTGAATTCATTCCCACAATACAGAAATAACTAATTAAACCATGAAGTTATATATAGTATAAGTCATCACAAATATCTAGAACTATCTTTAACCTAAATACTTGTGTCCATATCTCTAGATCTAGGTTCTACCTTCACCTGCCAATCTATTAAGATTACCTACGGATTTTATGTAATGGTCAATCATAAAATCAACATGAAAAACAAGAGAAATAGATATAATTGAAAAAACTAAAATATGTTCATAAATAGAAACTTCACAAAAGAGTCAAACCAAAATAATAGAAACTAGGGTTTCAGTGGGCTACATCTCTACCCCAACTGAAATTTAGAATCTCATAAATAAAATCATAAATATCACCTTTCTAAGATCTCCAACTATAATAAACAAAATAAACAAGAAACTAAAGAGAAGATAAACTCCCTATTAATCTTACCCTTGATAGCTTTGAGTTGTGACTGGATACCTCTGGAGTGACCTCTAAAACCTCTATTTATATCTAAAGTTTTCTTGCTCTTCCTATTATTTATATTAATTATTTATTTTAATATTCAATATTTTTATTTTTTATTTTTCAAATCATCATCTCTCTCCATCACACATTTTCTCTCTTTCATAATTCTCATTATTATAATAATTTTCTTATTCTCTTTCTTATACTTTTTATCCCCCATAAATAAGGGTATTTTGAAGAAAAAACTTCTAATTTTTATCTATTAATTATTTTTAACTAATTTTTTAATCTACATAATGAAATCTTATGTTGCTTATAATAAGACGGGGAGTATATTTAACAGCAAGTCACCTTCAAAACACGTTGCTGTTGATTTTCTCATATTTTACCGAAAATTACGCTTAAATACCCTCTCTCCTTCAGCGAATACTGTGATCAAGCCCCAAACTCATCTCCAGCGTCCTGATTTCGCCACGTGTCACACCGTTATGATGCGGAGAAAGTCACAGCTAATGACCCCAAATCTTCATCTCCACTCCGGCAGTCTCCTGCCTGTAATCTTTGGAGACACTTACTGCTACTAACCCCATTCTTTAAAATCTCTTATTTTATTTTACATTTTCTGCAAAATAGAAAAGATATGAGGACTTTTGTGAAAAAATATCTTTTTATCTTTATAATTAGATTTAGAAGGGAAATATATAAAATAAATTAAATAGATATAAAATGTTTGTAAATTCAATATAATATCAACAAAAATTTATGTCTTTTTAATCATAAAATCTGCACTTATCAAATTCTCTAACACTTAAATTTTTGCACTCTTGGGCAAAAATAAATCTTGAAAATGAATAGACAAATTGAATTAACTAAGAAATTGCAAAAACTCAAATAAATACAGCTCGGGAGCCAAGTGTGTAATCTAGGTCATCAATCATATATAAAAAAATCCATATTAACATGTAAAGCTTAGCAAGAGTGAATCCAAGAGAGATAGCTACAAATGAATATGAAGCGTACCACTCAACATATAGGTTGTTTTTTTCGCTCAGTTCACTTGCTCAGTCACTCTACGATAGACTTAAAGTAGTTCTAATTCTCTAGCACCAATTGCTTGTGCATTCAAAAATCAAAAGTCTTTGAGGATTGTAAGTCTCAAGAATGCATCAAAAGGGTGGGTAGTAATGTAAACTAAATTGGAGCGTAAAAGTATGAGCAATGTTTAATGTTGAGTGAGTCCCTTAAGTGAATGTGACGCAAGGGCCCTTTTTTCTCTTTTCTCTTTTCTCTTTTGTATTTTTTCTTCCAACTTTCTTAGCCTGTTATGAAAATTCCGGTTACTATGGGTGATGACAGAACGGTTTTTGGTTAGTCTAATCGCTGTGTGGTGGTTACACTACCAACCCTTTACACGCTTTCATTCTCATCAAATGTTCTGTCGGCCGTCATCAAGTCAAAAAGCTGGCTTTGTTCCCCACAATTATGTCTATAAATTATATGAACTATCCATTTTAAGAATCGATTCAACAATCTCGAAAATTGGTCTTTTCTTGTATGGATTTAAATATTATATATCTATCTACTTTTGGAATGTACGTGGGGTCGATTCTTTCGTTTACGTAACCATTTCAAATATGAAAATGAAGAGGTAACGCCATTTTCTTCTGATGTTACGTTCTAAAAATTTTATATTTTAAAACTTTGTCCCACAGAACTCAAAAGACTTAATGAACATGAGGTGTTCATTTAAGATCTATACAGTCTTTTGAAATCCAGGTGTCCAAATTTTACTTTATGCAAGTAAAATATAAGATAAAGATTACCTTTAGACAATAAAATTGCGTTTTTAACAATCTAATATCTGGATGGTTCAAATTTCATTTTTAAGGATAAATATTCAATCTAAATCCTTAGATTTTCATTGTTCCCATACACTCGTTGAGATTTGAAAAGATAATACTGCATTGAATTCTATATTTTTTTTTCGTTTTCCTATGTAAAAAGTAATTCAGAGTTTTGCATAAATTAATCTGGAATAGTCACATAAAGCTAAACAAAAATCTATATGAAACCCTTTTCATCCTTGCAATCTGCTTAGTTGGAGAGGGAGATATCAGATATACACAATAGCAAGCCTATCAATGTATTTGGAAAACGAAAATTAACCCCGTAAATTATAGCAAAAATATGAAATACAAAAATTACAGTAATAATTATATAATTAAATTAACCCCCAAATTTAGAAATATAAACATATAATTTATTTTACATAATTATCCTATCAATATAAAATGATAAATAAAAAAATTGGGAAAAATATCAAGCATAAAATCAAGTTCCTAGAGTAAAATAAGGATATGCTTAAGTTAATTACAAAACTAACCCTGTGGGTTGGCAAGTTAGCCAGCTGCAAGTATGAGTTATGGTAGGTTGGGTTGGCAAAATGCCAACCCGAAGTCCACTGCTTTTTGATAGGTTAGGCTCACATATTCAGCTTATATTATTGCTCTAATTTGTCTAACGTAGGATTATGTGTTTTTAGTGCTCAAGGATTGATGAAGTGTGTCTTGTGAAGTTTGATAAATGAACAACGTTGTTTATAACTAGTTTATAAATAGCGTGACTGATTACGGTTATACTTTCAAATTATACATACATGTTAGGATGTGGCCAAAAATTCGTGAAATTTCTTTTCAAGTCCATCACAACAAGTGCTTAGCCCATGACGGAACTTTCTGGGCTTACCGCCCAATTATAAAGTTATGTTCACTTGTATTAAGTATTGTAATGTTTTGCTTTACTTTGGTTTGGGCCTAGGAATTGTTTAGTTGAGCCCATCTGATGCGGTGGCCTACATATAGACAGGCCCTGTTGTTTCAAACACAATTTTTTCAGTCAATAACAAAGATGAATTCATGTTACCAAAAAAACCAAAGATGAATTCAATATGCTGCGTGTATTTCTGCTTGCTATTATGGCATCAGAGCCCAGGTCTGTCAAGATCCATTAACACTGTATGAGAAGGGCCCAATAATTGAAACCCGTCTTCTTCTGGACCTGTCCTCTCTGGCTAAGATTCAAGAATGAACTGGTAAGCCATTGACGAAGACACCCACACAATCTTTCACTCATCCCTGATCCAAGACGCATATTCCGATTACAGTCCCGTGAGTTCTGGATTGACGATGATGAGAACCATGGGATAGGAGAAGGGTTCCGATGATGGAGCAATTGACTTCGCGAACTCGCTTTATCTCCATCCTTTAGATACACGGGGTGCGTTGATCATCACCCAGGATTGATAGGAAGCAAAAATTACACAATCTGGAGCAAGACGATGTTAATTGCACTTTGAGGGAAGAACAAGATCGGCTTCACAGATGGATTGTACAAGAAGACTGAACAAGATTCCACCTCAAAGAACACTGAGAGCAGTGCAATACGGTGCTATTATCTTGGATTTTAAATTCAGTTTCTTAGGACCTTGAGAACAGTCTCATATATCTACAAGATGCACGCACAGCCTGGGAAAGACCTGCGAGAACGATTCGACAAGGTCTCTGGGTCCAGGATATTTTCTTTGCACCATGAGATTCATTCCTTTTGTCAAGGTGATCTCTCAGTCTCTGCATATTAGTCGCTCCTCAATGAGCTATGGGAAGAGCAAAGCAACGTCATGGCAATTCCTTCTTGTACATGCGTCACTTCTAAGTTGTATAATGAAGCAATGCAATGGCAAAAATTGTTACAATTTCTGATGGGCCTGAATGAGGTTTATGAGAATGCAAGGAGTCAGATACTCCTAATGGATCCCCTTCCGTCTGTCAACCAATCCTATGCAATGATTCTTGAAGTGGAGTCTCAGAAGAACATTGCAAATATGGAGAGAGGTAAGCCCACAGAGGGAATGGCAATGATAATCAAAGGTAGAGGAAGAGGGACAGGAAGGAACCCCTCCACCAAAATGTGACCACTGTCACAAGAAGGGTCACATTAAAGAAAATTGCTAGGAGATAGTAGGATTCCCAGCTAACTTTAAAGGATTTAAAGGAAAGCATAATTCAGAAGCCAAAGGAAGACAGAATGTAGTAAATCAGGAGGCAGAGGCCCTCACAAATGTGTCAATGTTTTCCCCGGCTTCACACCTGAACATTGCTCGAACTACTGAAGAAAGATTCCCCCACTGATGCACATGCACTCAGTGGTACATGTTTGCCTATTCTCGTCTCCTTTAATCTAAATCATAGGAAATGGGTTTTAGATTCAGGAGCCACTACTCACATGCTTAGTGATTTAATGTTACTGGATAATTATAGAACTTATAATAGACCAATTAAAAACATAAAAATCCTGAATGGAGATAGATTTTCTGTAACCCACATAGGTGATGTTAAGTTTCCTAATGGAATTGAATTAAAAGATGTTTTGTATGCTGCAGAACTCCAGTTTAATTTGATTTTGGTTTCCAGAATTACCAAAGAATTGTTTTGTGTTGTCTTTTTACCCTGATAAAATGCATATTGCAGGACCTTCAGGATGGAAGGATGAGGGGGTTGGTAGAGTAGTTCATGGACTATATTTGTTGGAATTAGAGAAAGATTATACTTGTGAAAATTCTACTCGTAATGTTTGTTGCTCTGCTACACATATTGATCTGTGGCTTTTACATAAGTGATTAGGACATTCTCCTATGCATGTAATGAGACATTTAGCTATTGTCAAAGACAAGTCAATGAATTTGAATAAAGGATGTGATATTTGCTTTCAGTGCAAACAAACTAAACTTCCCTTTCCTTCTAGTTGCATTGAGACTGACAGATGTTTTGATCTATTACATATGGATGTGTAGGGACCCTACAAAGTACCTAAACATTCAGGTTTTTAGTATTTCCTCACTAGTGTGGATGATTTCTCAAGGGTTACGTGGACCTTTCTTATGAAACACAAGTTAGAAACTATGTACCATGTTAAAAGTTTCTTTGCATATGTCTTGAATCAATTTGATGCTTCTATTAAGAGGGTAAGGAGTGATAATGGGACTGAATTTGTTAACCTTGAATTAAGAGAATTCTTTAGGGAGAAAGGAGTCATACATGAAACTACTTGCCCTTATACTCCTAAACAGAACAGTATTGTAGAAAGAAAGCACAGAACCTTAATGCAAGTTTCTATCAGGAATTCTGATTAGATATTGGGGAGAATGTGTGAAAATGGTCACCTATCTTATTAACAGAACTCCCATTAGAGTCTTGAATTTTAAAACCCCATATCAAATTATTCATGGTCATCTACCTAATTGTGAGAATTTGAAAGTTTTTGGTTGTTTAGGATATGCTACAGATCTTGTTAACACAGATAAGCTCTAACCTAAATCAATACCTTGTATTTTTTTAGGTTATCCTAACAATAAAAAGGGTTTCACCATATTAAGTCTCAAAGACAATAGAATTTTCATTAATAGACATGTGAGATTCCTTAAAGATGTTTTTCCTTTTAAAAATGGGAGTGGTATTGATCAAGGGGGAGTATCTATTGATCTCAAACAAATGTTTTATTTTGATGACCATAATGATACATCTATACAAATTCCATAGATTATAAGGGAGCCTCACCAAGAAGAACATCACATTGTAGAAAATGCTGTTTCTGATCCTAATAACCTGAACACTAATGATCAATGCTTAGGGAATGAAAATAGAGATCCAGTTCAACTTAGTAAACATTCCATTAGGGAAAGGAGGCCACCTATATGGGCTAAAGATTATGTTTGTAATTTGACTCAATCAAATTTTACAGATAAGAAATCTGGTTACAAATATCCCATTGAAAAATATATATCTTGTGATAATATTTCTGCCTCATACATGTGCTATCTTTGTTCTATTGATGCTGTTACTGAGCCTACTTATTCTGATGATGCTGTAACTGATCATAACTGGGTTAATGCTATGAAAACCAAAATTGATGCATTAGAAGAAAATAAAACATGGGACATAGTTCCTTTGCCTAAGGGTAAGAAACTAATTGGATGTAAATAGGTTTATAAGGTGAAATATAAACATAATGGAACCATTGACAAGTATAAGGCTAGATTGGTAGCTAAAGGATATAACCAAACCGAGGGAGCGGATTATAATGAGACCTTTTCTCTAGGGGTAAAGATGGTCACTATTAGAATTGTTTTAAAGTTAGTTGCTATAAACAATTGGTCCTTGTATCAAATGGATGTGAATAACACTTCCCTGCAAGGAGATCTTGATGAAGAGTTTTACATGACCATACCCTAAGGTTTTAGGAATCAAGGGGGTACAAGCCTCAAGGCAATGGAACCAAAAGTTGTCACTGTCCTTGCTTAATAGGGGGTTTTCTACAGAGTAAGTATGATTACTCCTTGTATATGAAACATTATGATGATGGTTTTGTGATTATTCTGGTATATGTAGATGATTTGTTAATCACTGGGAATTCTGAGCAAAGGATTAATCAAGTAAAAGAATTTTTACATAGTCATTTCAAAATTAAAGATTTAGGTGTCATGAAATACTTCTTGGGCATTGAAGTAGCAAGGTCCAAGAAGGATATTTTGCTGTCTCAACGAAAATATATACTAGATCTCCTTGCTGAAATAGGAATGAGTGGTTGTAAACCACTCACTTTGCCAATGCCACAGCATTTAAAGTTAGTGGCTTATGAAGAAAGGAAACACCGGAAGGAAGATATGCTCAATGAACCAAGGAAGTATAGGAGGCTAATAGGAAAATTGATTTATTTAACCATGACAAGGCTTGATATTTCTTTTCCTGTGCAGGTTTTGAGTCAGTTCATGCAACAGCCAATGAAATCACACTAGGTAGTAGCTGTGGGGGTCCTAAGATATCTAAAACAATCACCAGGACTTGGGATTAAGCTAAGCTTAATGGGGACCTGAACTTAAAATGCTTCTGTGATTTAGATTGACAATCGTGCGAGACCACGTGTAGGTCAGTCACTGGTTATCTTCTCAAATTAGGAGATACCCTTATTATCTGGAAAACAAAGAAGCAGGCGACAGTCTCAAGGTCTTTGGCTGAAGTTGAATATAGGGCTCTTGGTTCAGCTATGTCAGAAGTCATTTGGGTTAAAGGTCTGTTATCTGATTTAAGGATTCCTATAGAAGGTCCAGTGGATGTATATTGTGACAGCAAATCAGCCATCCACATTGCCACAGATCCAGTATTTCATGAGAGGACAAAACATATTGAAATAGATTGCCACTTTGTTCAAGAGAAAGTGACAGAAGGAATAGTGAAGTTTCAGTATGTGTTTTCTACCAATCAGGAGGCAGATATATTA
This sequence comes from Neltuma alba, assembly GCF_004799145.2. Taxonomy (NCBI): domain Eukaryota; kingdom Viridiplantae; phylum Streptophyta; class Magnoliopsida; order Fabales; family Fabaceae; genus Neltuma; species Neltuma alba. The sequence goes on from NW_021637061.1 coordinate 203,753, forward strand.
ACAAAGCCAGTAGGAAAAGAGACTCAGTTACGGTTGCTTAGCAAGTTAGGAGCTTCCAATTTATTCAGCCCCAAACTTGAGAGGGAGTATTGAGTTATTGTAATGTTTTGCTTTACTTTGGTTTGGGCCTAGGAATTGTTTAGTTGAGCCCATCTAGTGCATTGGCCTATATATAGACAGGCCCTGTTGTTTCAAACACAATTTTTTCAGTCAATAACAAAGATGAATTTAGTATGTTGCGTGTATTTCTGATTGCTATTAACTTGTCTCATGTACAAGTACAACAACAAGCTACGAACAGGGTTGAATTTAGAGAAATGAGCTAATCCTTCAAAACGTAATGAGCTAAGGTTTGAATTCTCACTAGGAGAAGCACTTATATTAATGCTCAACAATCCCTCGAATAAAATTTCCTTAATTAGGAGGATGTGCTTAGTTTAAAAAAAAAGAAAGAAAGAAAGATATAAGTTGGGATGTGCCTCAAATAGGATTGTTTCAAATAGAAAGATACCAGTGCCTAGGAAAAAATGTTTGTGATGTGTGAACATACCTTTTTTTGGGGTATATTGGTATATGGAAAAAAAACATAGTATCAATCGTAAAAATAATGTTGCTTTGTACCAATATCTTGAAAGATGGTAATAAAAAGACGAAATTGGTCAAATTACTTGTGGATTTATCGAACTTTATAAAACTTTTCTGGTTTAACGGATCAATAGATTAATTAACAACGATGATAAGCCTGATCAGAAGTGATATTGGAGGCCTGTTCCTAAAATAATAGGTTTTAGAGAGGTTTTAATTGTTTTTTTTTTTTTAGTGAAAGGAGAATATATTAAACAATTATGTACAGAGAATTACAAAAGCCACAATCTAACCCGCCCGATCAATAGCTCGAAGAAGGTCCCCAGCGTTTATGGTGTGCGTTACAATAGTACAAACAGCAAAAATAATGTTCTCGGAGGTGAGAGAATCATTAAGAAAAATACACTTGTCTCTATTATCCCAAAGTTTCCAACAGAGTGTTCCAAAAGAGGTGTTGATCGATGCGAGCACCAATTTGTCTTTTTTTAGTTAATATTAAAAATACAGAGAGAAGTCCTTTTTTTTTTAATTAAACCAAGCGATTCTAACATTGGTCGTTAAATTATTCATATTTTTTACTTTAATAATAAAATTTCCAGTATATTATTTATTTTTTGGAACTATGAAATTCATTAGGGAAAATCACAATAAAATGATACTTGAATTTTGAAAACCTCAAATAGTCATCTCAATAAGAGAAATTCCATTTGAGTCACACATGATCAAATAAGAATTTTGAAATTTGCTGAAATGACACATTGCTCTTATATCATTCGTGCTTATTCTATGAAAATGTTTTGAATATAGGCTGTTAATTGCATTAGCAAACTTGTTAATACTGTTATGTGAATTGTCAACCACATTATAGAAGTTGAAAAATTCTTAATATATTATGAACTCAGAAATCTCTCAAAGTCAAACTACCTTATTTGGGTGAATAACGTTATTAGAATTATTAATATCATTACAAGAGCTGTTAACCGTGTTACTGAAGTAGAAAAAATCTCACTTTCATAATTTTCTCGAAAAATGGGTTATTAATTGCGTTGCCAAATTTGTTAATATTGTTGCATGACTTGCCAATCATATTATGAAAGTTAAAAATTTTCTAATTTATTATATACTCACTAATCTCTCAAAAACCATCGGGTAGGGGGTATTTATAACTGTTGTCACTAAGCAGGCGATGGTCTAACGCTGGGCATCAACATCAATCAAAGGGGGTGGGTCAAAGAGCATTTTTGTCATTTTATATGATAATGTAAATACAATACAGTCCCAAAGAGTATAAGAGTATTTTCATAAATTCATATGACTCTTTTTTTTTTTTTTTTTTCCAAACTAGGATGTTTATCTGTTTAAAGAAGGGGGACGGCATTCTGCTCACGCCCACGCACGGTAGCAGCTTGTAGAACAGAGGAAGAAGAAGAGGATTCAGTGAAGAGTCCGAGCTTAAGCCACAAGAGATCGAATAGGCGCACACCGGTAAGGGAAGGAAGGCATGTGACAGAACTGAACCAGAGAAGACGACCAAGATTCTCAGAGAAGCATCCAGAAATTTTTTTTTCCTCCCCCTCTCCAGAGCCTTCATTCGCCCAAGGAAAAGAAAATGAGAGCGGGAAAAAAATCTGATATATTTTTTATCTTACTTTATAAAATATTAATATATGTTTTTATGACTCAAAATATCTTAAGGTTAAAGCCTTCTCAACAAGTGCATTTTCCAGAATTCAAATTTATGTTTTATTTCTTATGGGGTGAGATCGCTTATCATCTCAACCAACAACTTGTTAGTAATGTTAATTTGATTTTTAATCCTCTATAATATCGTTAGTTTTAAATAATAATTTTTTAATAATTATTGTCATTTTACAAATTATATATTGTCAACATACATTTAATATATCAGCACTTAATAATATATTGTCAACATTTAAAATTTTATATCAACAGTTTTTGAATTAAAGAATTGAAAAAACATATAAATGAGGTTTAAAACCATAGCTAGGCTTAGAATGAAGACACTTTCACCAATCATGTTATTTATTATTTAAATATACATGTCTTGTGGAAAAGCCTTGCCAATTAGGTATTTCTCGAGTTAATGAATACAAAATTTAGGGCAGCGACAAAACATATGCCAGAATGGCAAGAATGTGATTATTAAATAACGTTTTTATGTATGGCGGGAAAAAAAAGTTTTAAGTATATTACTAACTGAGAAAAGCATTGCGCAATAGATGAATTTACGACTGAAAAGAGGTGAGCAGTGCACACGCGCGCGCACCTGACTTACATTAAATTGAAGTCCCTGTAAAATTCTTTTTCATCATCATAAGAAGAAATTTCTTAATTTTTGGGGAAAGAATAATGTTTCTTCCTTCCCTACCATTAATTTTGCCCATTGAAGGGAGCACTCTTTGAGAAGAGACCTTCTGCGTGCAACTGCAAAAGTCAATAATGAGTTGGGAAAATCACTTGACTGCCCAACTTAAGTAATAATGATCTTGTGTGATCCATATTTAAAATAAGGATTAATATGTAATTTTGTCCTAAAAATTTAAGTGTACAAAAGTTTTTGTTATATCAATATTGTTTCAGAAATGTTAAAAAATGAGTAACACCGCTCCCGCTTGTTAAAAATATTAACAATCAACATTAATTTTTTAATGATTAATGAAAACTTTTGGATATCTATAATTCCTATGCATAAATTTTCGAGGCAAAATTAGATGTTAACCCTTAAAATAACATTCTCCTTCCAATCTTAAATATAGGAATTAAATAACTAACTTGCAAAGATCTAGAAACTAACTAGTTAAATTAGTTAATTTTTTTAAAAAATGTGCATTAATTATTCTAAAATATCCTTTTTAGACATTTACACTGTAAATACTCCTTTAATTTGACGGAAAAGAATCCTTTCTCTCAATTTTTAATTTTGTATCTATATATTTTTTCTCTTTATTAAATCACCTTTAATAAAGAGCCACCACTGCCACCCTGAGGAGGAGCATGGTGAACAGCATTAAGACACAGCCAAGGTCAAACAAAAATTAAGAGCCCATTTAGCAACATATTTTGAGTTAAATATTTTTAAAAACAAAAAAATAGTAATTTGTTTGTAAAAACTAAAAACACAACAATTTTGGGATGTTTTCTAGTTTTGTTTTTGTATATCTTGAAAAATTGAGATCCTTGCACAACTTTTCTTCTCCGCTCGCTTGACGGCCGTTGGAGGGCATGAGTACTTGCCAATGCTCCACCCTCGTGCTCGCTGTCCCCTTACCGTCTAGTCTCAGTGTTCGGTGCTCACATCTTCTTCGCTCAGTGCTTGCCGTCTCCAATCTCTCCTTCCTCCCTCCTCAGTCCTCAGTCAGTAAGTCCTCAGTCTATACCTTCTAGCCATGACCGATTAACCTAGTCGGTTTTGAACTAAAATCTGATTTGTAGCATCTAGTGGGCTTTTGCGTATTCGATTTGGTGGGCAAGGGCAGCGGTGTTGGTAGTGCAGTTTGATAGAGCTAGAGAGATTAAAAAAAAAAAAATGAGAGAGCTTGTCTCCAGTTTGTGTCCAATTCAGGTATGGCTGTAACAGTGATATATCCTGCAAGCAAATTGATAATATGCGGAAGCTAGGGATACATATTTTGATGAAAGTTTCCAGTACTGCATTAAGCTCTCGTCATCATAGTACAACCATAGATGGAAAATATAACAAAAAGAAGAAGAAGCTAGCAGTCATGGATAATCACAGAAAAAGAAAGAAATCACAGTAAAGCAGAGAGAAAAAGACCAGGGGAAAGATTCTAACAAACTTCTGCATAACCAATCATTAGGACCTTCAGTACCTTTCTTGCTCTCATTCTCACCTGCTTTCCACGTGCTCTGACGTACATGAATGCTTCTTCTCACACGCCTACGAGACACTTGTTCTAGCACTAACACTTCATCTGGGCTTTCCTCATATGGGCCGTGATCTGGGCCATTTATGGCGTTTGTGACATTACCTCCCTCCATAGTCCATAAGCTGGATCTTGTCCTCAAGGTCAAAATCCAGGTATTCCTGGAGAAACATATCAGCATCTTCTCATGAAGGAGGTATAGCACTGTCCCAGTGCACGAGCAATTGAGTAGAGGAATGCCCTCTAAGCTGTACTTGGCGGGTATCCAAAATTTTGAGTGGCTTGAACAATGGTCCGGAATCAGTAGTTTGCAATGGCAAAGGCAGATATGTTTCACCAGGAGCTCCTTCACATTTCTTGAGAAAAGAAACATGAAAAATAGGATGAATCTTGGCAAAATCTGGAAGTTGCAACTTATAAGCCAGAGCCAATTTTAGCTATCACGAGGAAGGAACCAAAGTAACGTAAGCCCATCTTTTGAATTTTTTTTTTTTTTGGCAAAGAGACTGAAATCTGGCGATATGGTTGCAATTTGACATAAACTAAATCACCCACATCAAATTGCATGTCTTGTATTTTTCCGCCAGTATACTTTTTCATTCTTGCTTAGAGCTTAGCCAGTAGAACATCACGCTCAGAAAGCTGAATCACTGCTTTGGTTGGTGCATCTATAGGTTCAAATGCTTCAACTAAACCAGGTGGGTTGTGACCATAAATTGCCAAGAAAGGAGTCATACCAATAGAGTCATGATATGATATGTTATACTAATATTCTGCCTATGGTAAGAAATTAACCCATAACTTAGGAGTATCATAAACAAAGCAGCAAAGATACGTCTCTAAACACTTATTAAGCGCTTCACTTTGACCATCTATCTATGGATGGTCGGAAGAGCTCATAGCAAGAGTAGTAGCTTGCAACTTAAACAAGTGCTGCCAAAAATTGCTAGTACAAACCTTATCTCTGTCTGAAACAATAGATTTCAGAATGCCATGCAATTTAACAAGATTTTTATAAAATATTTAGCAACAGATTGACTAGAAAAATTGGCCTTTAGAGCAGCAAAGTGACCATACTTAGAGAGACGGTCCACTACCCCCATGATGACGGTGTCTCCTTTTGAATTTGGGAGGCCAATGATAAAATCCATAGCCACCCTAATAGTTTGTGTAACATTCTTCTTGTAATACTGGACACTTAACCATTTGAAATCATTTCAATGGACTACTATGGTAAAAAAGAAATGAAAATGATTAAAAGTCTACCATAGTAGAAAAGGATTTAATCAACAATTAAAAACATGACCATGGTAAAGAAATGATTAGATAAAAAGTTGAAACACTAAAAATCATAAAAAAATTTAAATCAAATTGTAGGAACATATTTATAATAGAAAAGAAGCAAACAAACCCTGAAAAATCTATCATGAATAAAAAGAATATTTTAAAACAGTCACATGCATAACCGTGTTTGAGGAACACAAACCAATTCTATAAAAGACCATCCTTTAATTAACAAATAAATTTCTTAACCCTTAGGGTTTGGGCACTTCAAAACACATAATATAATATCTCAACGCCAAGCCCATAATCAATATTCTATTGATTACCATTCTGACTAACACCTCATTCCCAAGTGTTCATCACAATTTTTTAAGGTATGTAGATCCACAAGTTTACATGCACAACTTAGAGGCCTTTAACCAATTACTAGCACATGTTCCAACAACAGTCAATCACAGGCATAACCAAGTTTATTTAATCGACAAGAATAATCAAAATATGTGGATGAGCCCTAATGTGACAATATACAATAATTCAACACCAACCAAACCTAGGAGCCACTACAAGTCAAGGAGTAGCCTAGGCCTCCGAGCCTTCCGATCCCACAAGAACTTTCTCCTAGAAAATGTTAAAGGAATGGAGTGAGACAAATGCCTTAGTAACTAATAGTCCAACTTATTATGCATGCTAATATGTGCTCGTGAGATGCCAAGCGGATTATTTAAGATATCAAGATAGTAAAAATATTTCATAGAATCCCAATTAGCCTCCCATCAATCCAATTAAACCACCTTATTTCCGCTGACTAGACCTATGGGTTAAGTTACTAGCCATGTCACTGGCCACTCAAGAAGCTCACTAGTCATGTGATGAGGTTTGGCTAAAATCCTTAGAGCACATAGCTGGACCACGGGTCTTTCCCCTCATTGAACTAGCAAGGTGTAGCAACTCCTCATTACTAGTGGGGCAATCCCTCGTTGAACAAGTGGAACAACAATAAGCCAATCATCGTGCACCAATAGAGGTTATACAAAATGGTAGAATACTCTACTCCCTCTTTTACAACCCAGTCAACACAGAACTTGTCAAGATACAGCTCAATGGTAATTCCACAAGATTTCACATTTATCTCATGCTAATTAAAACATTCGTAAATACATACAACTCAAAATATTTCAAATTTTAACTCAAACTCTTTCAAAATCTACATCATCAAGTTTCACAAGGCAATTTTTATCAAAATATTTCATCAATATTATTTTACCTTTATCAAACTCATAAATATTTCATCAATATTATAAGGCTCATGAGCACGGAAGGTGGACGCAACTTTGACCCACTCTCGCCATGCAGCCTAGCTAGAGCAGCCACTCTTTGCAATCCACTGATGAAACAATCCATAAGAGCACTATCCGATAAACTGTCAACATGATTAGCCAACGCCATAAAAGTCGAGTAATACTGAGCTACGGATCCTGTTTCGGATTTCCAGATTGATTATCGTTTTTTAATTTCCCGGCTTAGTGGGAGATAGAATATGCCCACCGAATCTTTCTTAACAATGAATGAAGGAGTTAACTTAAAAAGTTGAGCTCCAGGATTATCATATTGTGTAGGTCCACGTTGCTTTTCCATAGCTTTGACAAGCGTCGACCATGTGGGGACATGATGTGTGCGTTGTAACATCTGAAACCAAGGGACAACATCTCCTTCAAAGTGCACTGAAGCCAGCACAATCCTCTGTAAGTTTGTAACCTCATAGAAGGATAAGTATTGCTCGGCTCAAAAAATCTGGTTAAGAGGATCAAGACCATCAAATCGCGAAAAATCGATTTTAACTTTATGAGCCAAATGTTGCTGGTGAGACCCAGATGAAAAAGGAAGAACCTCCCAAGCCCCTTGGTTTAATCGAGGTATTAAGCAGCAACAATTCTATTTTCTGATTCAAACCTTCCATATTGAGTGTGACGTACCTCTCAACGCAATCCATGAGGTTTCAGTCTCCAAATGGCTGCAAGTTAACTGCAACAGGCCAATAGTGTTCTGCAAGGCCGCTTCTCGCTGCTCCCAAAGTTCCTGGAGTCGCTTCACTTCAATTGCCAAGTCCTTTAATCTGGTATGATCTGCCATGAAGTCTCTCAACGAGAACACCAAATGTAAACATGATATTTCCTGCAAGCAATTTGATAATATGCAAAAGCCGTGGATATATATTTTGATGAAAGTTTCCAGTACTGTATTAAGCTGTAGTCATTACAGTACAACCACAGATAGAAAATATAAGAAAACGAAGAAGAAACAGTTACGGATAATCGCAGAAAAAGAAAGAAATCACAGGAAAGCAGAGAGAAAATGACAGAGGGACAGATTCCAACCCAATCATTAGGACCTTCAACACCTTTTCTTGCTCTCATTCTCACGCACTTTCCACGTGCTCTGCCGTGCACGATTGCTTCTTCTCACAAGCCGATGAGACACTTGTTCTGGCACTAACACTTCATCTGGGCATTCCTCACATGGGCCGTTATATGGGCCATTTATCGCATTTGTCAATGGCATTATGCTTCTTTCCACAGCATTGAAAACTTCCCTGAATGAGAAAAAGACTAGCGCAGGTACATGATTTTAAATTTATTCTGTTAGGAAAAATGATTAAAAAGAAGAAAATAATAAAAATAAGATATAATAATCTCATGCTTGTGAAGAAGTTTACATCCAAATATAATCGATTAGAATCTACTGTTTGTAAAAAGACTGAATGGACCTATAAGAAGAAAAATAAAAAGTTCATTATTTGCATATAGTATACATAATATATACACACACTGTAACAAAAAAAAAAAAGCACTTTTCTTGTTGATAACAAAAACTTGAACATTAGATTTGTGTTACGCTGATTAATGCATGCATAAAGCAAATTTCTTATAAGCATGACATTGCGCAGCTTTGTTGGCCAAAAAAATAATAATAATAATAATAAGAAATTGCGCAGCTTCTAGTAATTTACCTATCGAGGAAAATTTTTTGGGTACAGTAGAATTAAGAAATTACTAAACAGACCAAAAAATGTTTCATATTGCATGCTTTTTCGCTCTCCATCCTGTTGATTTTGCATCCATCTTTTATCTTTCAATTTGAAAATAAATAATTATTCAAAATTTATTATGTGACCAACTTTAATTTGAAAACCTTTATTTAGTTTCACAGCATCTAGAACAATTCTTCTTTAGATACAAACGAATTTAAATGAAGAAATTTAATTATTTGTTGAACGATTGAAAATATCTCGTCTGTTTGAGTTATATTCAAATTTTTCATTTGATGTCTATATTACAATTTCCAATTGATTCTTACACCTATTTAAATAATTTTTCGTTCATTGCAAATTTTTTCATATTTTGCCTTTATTATTTTAAAAGAGTCAATAATTTTATTTTAATTAAATGATAGAGATGTTACCATACACACACATTTACATACATACAACAACTGGCGTTAAATATGTTAAAAAGAATTTCAAGTAATACTCATTCAACTCAAAAGAGTAAAATATATGAAGAAATTATTTTTTTTATTCGTTTATTTGTTTCAGACTTTGTAAAATTTTTAAATAAGAAAAATTAAGATAATCATAAATTACACTTAAAGTTAAATGGCTAATATGTTTTTTCAATGAATAAATTTTTTTACACTGGAATCATTGAATAAATGTTTAATTTGAAAATAAAAGTTTTCACACTGAACTAAAGGTTTTTAAATTTGTGTGTGTGTGTGTCTGTATATATTTAATAAATACTTTCTTCCTCCTGTTGATTTTGTTTGCTTCTTTTAATTCCATATTTAATAAATTATTCAAAAATTATTATAAAAATATTATACGCAAACAATTCATTGTAAAAGCTTTATTTGATTTCACATAGAATTGAACATAGAACAGTTTCTTTTTAAACCCAAATGAACTTAAATGATGTGATTTAGTTATTTGACTACCTATTGAAAATATATTATATTCTTATTTATCAGTTTGAGTCTAGAGGGGTGTTTGGTATGAAGTAAAAGAACTTAAAAAAGGTATTTTCACTGAAGTTAAGACAAAACTTCTCTCACATACCTATTTTGTATACCATAAAATCACTTTTAAAACTATGGTTTAGTTTTTAATATTTATAATATAATTTTTAATTGATTTTTTATACATATCTGAATAATTTCTTGTTTAGTGTACATTTTTTAGTTCGCAAGTTATAATTTTTTTAAAAATACTAAATATAATTTTAATTTCAATTAAAAATATAGAATTGTTACAATTTATATATATATAATAAATAAGTGAAAACAACTCCAAACTTGTTTGTATTTTAATATTACTAAGAGGAGAGAGAAAATGTAAAATTAAAGTAATTAATAGACAGATAAAATTTTGAAAAGAAAATGACATACAAAGGTACACACCTATAAACGAGTTAATATTCAAATACAATTCTTTTAAAGATGTACAGTTACTTATTACTTGTGGAATGCTTCCCTTCATTCGGTTATCAGTAACACCAAAGTTTTCAAGTAAAGGAAGTTGATGACACATTTTTTTGGGCATAGTAGCATGTAAATAATACGTGAAATTTTGTTAATTAGAGGTTACAATTAATAGAAAATATTTTAGTTTTTGTTGGACTGTAATTTAAAAGGGACTCTTCAAATATTAATGATCAATTGCACATTAAATTTCGTTGAAAGAAGGCTGCTGAAGAGAGGCTACGGAATTAATTTCGTCTATCTAAAATGAATATCCAAATTATTTATATTTTGTATTAAATTTATTTAATATTTATATGGTTCTAGTTTTAAAATCTAAGGACGTATTGCACATGAGCAAGATGGCATGTTAAAAGAAACGGAATACTTTATAAAAACAAACAGCGAACACATATTTCTAATTGGGAGCATATTTTATTTTAGGAAAAAAATTGGGAGCATCCTGAAGATTACTAAGCCGCATCAAAATATTGATAGCCGACAAATTTTTTTCACACCGATTTTTACAGGGCTTCCCTAATCTTTTAATAATCCAAAATTATCTTATTTCTCTTTTTAAGAAATTTTACTATGAATGCAAATTTTTTGACAAGCCTCCCACGGTTCTTTAAAATGAATTGAAAAAAAAAATAAAAAGCAAAATCTCATTTTAAAATTATTTCCCATTCGAAAGATTAAAAAACAAACACAAAAACACATACATGGTCTAAGACAATCATATAATTAAAATGCTTACCTTGCAAATTGTTCTCGCTCAGAGCAAGGATTTGGAGGTTTGTTGAATTTTCGATCTCACTTGAAATGATTTCCGGATAAATTATATATAGTGAAGCCATTTTATTCATCAAAGTATATAAATGATGTGATAGATTAAGAATCAAATTAATTTTTTTTTTCACATTTTAAATATCAAATGATCCCATCAGTTCATGATTTTATCTTTTCTTTATTTTGGCATTATGATGACAAGCATATAAGCCACATTCTATGTATGAACAACATGAATGAATGAAAATATCTAGGGGGGAAAAAAGAAAGTCATTGTTATTTTGTGATTGTAAATCACAACTATATTTAAGCCTCCACCATGAATATGTGCAATATTAATGAAACGAAGAGATAAAATCTTATTCTAAATTTATTTTATTATAGAATAATACTAAAAAGAAGAAGAAAAATAAAAAAGAAATAAGAATCTCAATGCTTATAAAGAGGTTGGCATTTAAATAGAAAAATAAAACAGTGCACAATATTTTTGTATAACATGCATGAAGTGCATATATATAATATAATACTGATAGGTACTAACATCTTTATCATTGTACAAACTTTAAAAAGAAAATAAAGCAGATAATATTGTTTGCATATAATACACACACACATGCATATAGCCCTTTGGTCCTAAGCATAAAAGTTAATTAGATATTTATTCTGATTCTATATATAGGAACCCAAGCCACTTTGTCCCTCATAGTTACTCATTTTCTTCTAAAATAGTCCCGTAGCGATTACAACATGAATAAATTAAATTGATACAATTTAATTATTTGTCTAAAATATCTCGCATTCATTCTTCAGTTTGAGCTTTTTTCTTTTTTCCAAACTAGTCTGAGCTCAAACATAACTGAATTAAGTGTTTATTGAATTGCATTTAAACTTTTAAACTAAATTCTATATTATTATTCATAATTGATATTTTATGCTAATTTTCTTTAAATGAATTTTTTTATTTATTTTAAATTCTTTAGTTCTTATGTAGTAATTTTTAAAATAATACATGCAATTTCAATTTTAATTAAATAATATAAAATTTTCAAAATTGATATATAATAAATACAAAGAACCCAAACTTGTCTGTATGTTAATATTAAACTTACCCGATGACACAAAAAAATATCAAATAGTATTGACTCTGATATATGTCTAAGAATAAGTCTAAAACTTGCCTTAAATATAACAAAAGAATTTCAAGTAATAGTCATTTAGTCATTTCAATCCAGGAGAGTAAAACATACAAAAAAAGGGTTATATTTTTACATTATTTTTAACTATTTAAAAAAATTTTAAAATAACAAAATTATGAAAATTTTAAATTACACTAGAGGTGATATGACTATTTAAAACTAAAATTAATTTTAGATAAAAATTAATTTGTGTTGGTAAAAGATTATTTAATTTGAAATTAATGAATTTGCAAAATAAAAAATGACGTGAGTTAAGCGAATTTACAAAATAATATCAAGTCAAAAAATTTAATAATAAAAAATGAAACAAGAAAGCTCCACGAAACCATATTTCTGGGAGTTAAAAAAGTTGATGTACCCCACACACACATCTCATTGTGTTATATCAATTTAATTATAATATCAGTAAATACTAGTTTTCTAAATATCTCAAACGCGTTGGATCAAACTGCTGCATGTTTCACGGCAACAAGCTAAGTGTGAAAAATGTCTATCAAAAGTCTTCACAAAAGCGTGTATCACAGTTCTTAAGACTTTAATTAATTGGATGTATTTTATCTATCAACCTTAACTTACGGTACGTACATGCCACAGTAGTAAACCTCAAAATTACGTTTCATTTCACACGAAACTGCTTCTAAATATCTCAAGCTTATTCAACATAAAAACACTAATACATATATAGACATACCCCTTTACTCTTATTTATAAGTCACTTTCAATATATTTTACACAAAACAAGAAAGATTTTAAACTTCATCGTTAACTCTTATTTAAAATTTAATAACTTTCTAGCTTTATCTCTATTTAATATATATTATACTTTATGAAAATAAAGTTAATAAAATAATAAATGAAGGGTAAAACTTACCGGGCCAAAAAAATTTTTCTCTCTCTTCGCTATAAATATGACCAAATAAAGGAGTAGTTGTTAATTAACTTGTAATTGATCAGGATTTTTTTAATTAAACTTTTTAAGAAAATTAAAAGCTGTACTATAACGTGTTTTTGAAGTCAGTTGTGATATTTTCCTTTAAGTAAATTAAGATGACATCACCAAAATAAAATACACATAAGTATATGTGTATGTGTATTATAGCCATTTGGTGTGAAATGGAGCGTGACTTCGATATAATACATCCAATCAATTAAATTCTGCAGACGTTTGATATGTTTGCGATGGATAGGGACAATACCACGTTGCAAGATTCTTCTCACTATTAACGTTTTTTTGGAGGTAATCTAAATGAAATGATGCAATGTGAAAATAAAAATGTGTTTCAAGAAGTGAATTATACACTATAAAGGGACAAAGTTTCACAGCTCACAAGTTGCTAGCACGTCATGTGCCTACACATGTAAATGGATGTGTCTTTTTTGTTAAAGAAAAAAATAGATGTCATAATTAAAATTAGTCATGTGGACTTTGCAATCAATTTTTTTAATCTTGATTATGATTATAAGATTTTTTTTTTTAGTTTTACTTTTCTCCATCTTTTTACTTCACAATTATATTCCTTTTTTCATTGTTTTTAGCTTCTCAAAATTGAATTTTAAACAGAAGGTATTAAGAAAAATTCTCCCAATAAGTTATAATTATATATGATACTATAATATTTAAAAAATTAATTTTTAAGGGGAAAAAAACTAGGACTTTCTCTCCCATGCGACGCGCGAGGGAGTGTTTATTGTTCACTGTTATTATTGTAAATTCTAAAAATTACATTATTATGTAGTTGAATAAATATTTGATTGCTCTTGACCAATTGGTTGTCTCATTAATCATGATCGAGATGCCCTTGAGGAGGTGTTAATAATTTAGGATTATAACAGTCAACATATCTATTATTCAACGGTCTCGTCCTTACACCTATCGCATCTTATGATTCTCCCATTTTGATAGGATGGTTTTGTTTCACATGGACAGTATTCATCCATATGCTCTCATTCATTTAAACAATATAAATCTTTATTCACTACGAGAAAACATTATTCAATTGAGCTGGATGGTTTTATTACCCAATTTGTAAGCGGTTGATTGGGCTGGATAAGCAGAGTTTATAACATCCCCTGCACTGTCTTATTCTCCTTGTAATCATATATGGTTGTGTATGTGTGTGTGTGTTTTCTGCCGGCTAAATTAAAAATATATGGTTTTTCTGTAGAATTTCATTTTAGCAACAAAAAAGTAAGTAATTATCGGAATGAAGAAAAAGCATGCTATCCTATATGCAAAGTCATAAAATGAAGGATTTGACATTTTTTCAATCTGTTGAGTATATAAAATATTAATGCGTGAGTTATCTGTCCTTTTTCGTTCGCTTCTCAACAACCAGATTTTTGCTTCATTATCAACAACCCAAACTGACTAGTTTCATTCGATTTTGTTTCCGAAAAGCTTTTTTCTTATAAGATTGAAATGGAGGGAACAACTTTATTTTCACAAGGAAAACCTTTTTTGATTGAATGATCCAGTTTTAAGAGTAAATTTGGATAATATTTTCCTAGCGTGGAAGTAGTTACAGTGATCTATATGAAAACTGAAGATTTTTCGTTTGCTCAAAAAAACTGATGATATTTAAAATCTTAGGAAAGAAAAATACTTGTTTTTTATATGAATGATAAATTGATTGCTCGTTACCGCTGAAGAAGTAAATTAAACATGATGTATTCTTTATTGCTAATGGGTTTAATACTTTGTATGATAAAAAAGAATTTTCTTCTATTTAACTCTTTACAGTAATTAACCCTTAATTAAAAGAAAAAAAGGGGCAAACTTGATGGACCAAAAATTGTATTAACCCTTAATTAAAAGAAAAAAATTACACATGTACCAAATTAAAAATTAAGAAAAAATATATCACGAAACAAAAAAAAATTGAGAAAAAATATAGGTAATAGTTAAATCGTTTTCCCTTTAAAATAAGTCTCCACATGTCCTAGCTGTCATTCTCCCAAAATAAAAAATTACTTTTGCAAAAACAACGTCGTTTTACGTGGTCCCTGATAACCCTCGTCTACCATGGGTACATGGAATTCTCTTGTTCTCAGGCATCGTTATAATGTTTTATGCCGTACATGATTACTTGGCAATGCATAAAAATTATAGTTAAACTTAATGTACTTATTTGCAATATTAAAAGGTAAGAAATTTGATGGTTAGAGGAAATTTGCTTTATCCCTTTTTAATGTTTATGAAGTTTCTTTTTTATTTAATGTATGTTATATGCAAGCAATATTACAATGCCAAAATAAAGAAAAGGTAAGGTCATGGACAGATGGGACCACTTGATATCTAAAACATCATTATATACTTTGATCAATAAAATGGCCTCAGGAATCATTCTTCGTTACAACAATTTGCAAGGTAATAGTTTTAATTATATGATTGTCTTAGACCATGTTGTGTGCTTTTGTTTTTGTTTTCATCTCTCAAATAAAAAATAATTTTAAAATGAGATTTTGCTTTTCATTTTTTCATTCATGTTAAAGGATCATGAGAAGCTTACTAAAAAATTTGCATTCATAACAGAAATCCTTGAAAAGAGAAATAAAATATAATTTTGGATCATTACAAAAATTAGGGAAGCCGTGTAAAAACTGGCCTGGAACAACTTTGTGGACTATCAATATATGATATGGTATAGTTATCTACAGGGATACCTTCTAAATTTTTACCCCAGCAAAAATGTCTTTAAAAAGAGAAATAAAATATAATTTTGGATCATTAGAATAAGAATGTGTTCGCTATCAATATAATGTTTGCTTTTATTTGATGAAAAGAGTTGTATTTGAAAAGATTTTATAATTCTTCCAATTCTCTCGTCAATATATACATAACCCATATCTTATCCTCTTTTACACTGAAACAGGTGAAATTCCATTCCTATTTTTATTCTTCGTCTCCAAAATATGTAACTAAAAGTATTTTAATTCCTTAAAAAAGATTAGAATTTCAGCCTTTTTTTTTGCCTATGATGAATTCATCCTCAGATTTTAAAGTTAGAGCCTTTTAAAATACTTTAATTTAGATGTTCATTTTGGCCTAGGTGAGATTAATTCCGTAGTCTCTAATTTTGAGCAATTCTTCTTTGAAAGAAATTCAACGTCCAATTTGTCATTAATATTGGAAGAGTCCACTTTAAACCACGGTCTAACAAAAACTAAATCATTTTCTATTAATTTTAAGCATCTAATTACCAAAATTCCATGTATTATTTACAGTGGTAACTTCCCCGAAGTCTAACAAGTTGCAGAACGAAGTACCAAGCTTGTGTTTACAACTATGTTTTATATGAACCCTAAATAATCATTTTAGTCTTACGTAATTAATTACCTTACTGGATCTTTCTTTCTTATGATCTCATCAGCAACCTCTATGTTAATTTAGCAGAAAACAATAATAGTTTTGCTGTTTAACTGGGTCTATAATCATTCCTGTGGTTTTGCCATGGTCTACGTAATTTGTTATTTATGATTTTGAACAAAAACCTTTAACAGACATAGAAATCAAAATGTGATGTTATTGATGAAGGTAGAACACTACCATCACCGTGCGGTATTTCTCTTTATGCTACTGCTATTGGGCCTGAACCTAAAGACAAGGGGTTTAGGCCCCTATGATTATTGAAGGCAGGTACACGAACGATGTATTTAGTTTTTGACCCTACAGAATATTACCAGATAGAATTTCAACAAATTATTTTATGTATATGCTTTGTTTATTGACATGAACACTGCTTTTATATTAGTGGTTCACAAGGATAAGCGGCCACACTTGATATACAAAATGCATGGAATTCCTCAAGGGGTTCAAGTTCGGGATATGTGATTGCAGTAAACTCTTCCAACTTCAATTAAAAATGCCATAGTGGACAAATGGGGACAAATGGGTGGTAGAGAAAGGAGGGGTGCTCTGTGTGGTGCGATGAAGAAGCTCAAATGGGTGGTAGAGAATTAGGCAGATTTTTTTTTTTTGGGTTTATGTTATTATCAAGCGTTCATTTTTTTTCAATTCTGTGTTTATTATGTTGAGCAGAATTCTCAAATTAATGTTCAAGAAGCTATTTCTTGTGGAGATGTAAATCTTTGTTCTTCAATATTAGATGTTCATTTTGTTTCCATGTTCTTCAATATTAGCTGTTCATTTTTGTTCTGCATATAATCCTCTTTACATGCCTATGATGTTCAACAGTTATATGATGATTTGCTTTGGCTTGTATAACCCGTTGGCCGTATTATGATATAGTTGCATAGAGATTCACACAGCCAGGTGGGGAAAATTCAAGGGAATGCTGATGGAACGATTGATTGAGTTTTTTTATTTTTAGTGTATAGTTGGTTTTGTTTTTTTTGGGTTTGTTTTGCAAAAGGTAGCTTAACAGAGTTGTGGAATGTGCGAAGCGGGTTTTATGCATAGCGTATTTGAGAATATAACATAGCGGGTTTTTTTTTTTTTTGGGTTTGTTTTGCATAGAGATTTTTTTTTTGGGGTTGTTTTGCATAGAGATTGTTTTTTGGGCAATGAACTACAGTTATTTGGATGAGGGGAGACCATATTCAAAAAACACAGCTTCCCATCTAAACCTCAGGGGAGAAAAGAAGAGCATGACTTGGGCTTCGCGTTAACTCCGCTAATAAAAAAGACGCTAATGTGCGAACCTAGTAAGATTAGTTGGTCAGTTTCCAAATAAATATATCATCAAATCAGATTTTTTTCCAAATCAAGATCAATAAAAACATAACTTGTATCCTATAAGTAAAAAGTAAAAACCAAAACCGATGAACATGTACACATATTATAATGGTGTGTGTGTGTCAATATTCAATGAATTAATAAATTAATGATTTAAGATTTATTTAACTACATGAAAGAAAATGTGAAACTTTGGGTAAATACTAAATATTTCCAGACTTATGCTATGTTTGGATGGAGAAAAAATGAGGAAGGAAAGAAAACTAAGAAAGAAATGAGGGAAGAAGTGGTTTTTCTCCTGTTTAGATAAGGGAAGAAAAGTGGGAAAAAAAAAAGTTAGAAAGAAAATGAGGTGGGTCCCATAGCTCATTTTCCTCCCAGAGAAAAATTGGAAGGAAAATGGGCTGTGAGAGGAAAAAATATTTTTTCTCGTTGTGATCCTTACATATGATTTTTCAGCAAAATAATATTTATTTATTTATTTTTTTTTTTACTTTATTTATTATTATCAAATCTTTCTTCTGTGTTTGTTGATTGAAAAATAAAATAACTAAAATTACAAAAATCTTTCTAAAATGAACTGAAAGAAAAACAAGTAGAGTTGTTGTTTTGGTTTTTTTTAGCATTACATTACACAAAATGTTTTTTTTTCTTTTTTTAAAAATTATTTGATATTAAAATATAATAACGTGATAATATATCTTTATCAAATAATTTGATTTTAAATTATATGATTGTGTTAATGTAAATATGGTTTTTCATTATTATATTTAATTTGATTTTAATCAAGATATATTTTGATATAATAGAAAGGGTATTTTAGTCATTCATATATTTACTCATTTTCTTTCTTTTCTGTTTTCTCTTGTCCATCCAAACATGAGAGTTGATAATATTTTCTCTCTCCAATTTTCTCTTCTCTCTATTTTCTCTCCTCTCATTTTCTTTCCTCTCAACTTTTATTCCCATCCAAATAGAGGGTTAATGTTTTACTTTGGTCAAATGCATAATAACATCCTTAGGCAAATATAATTCTTGATCCTTCAAGTTTGCTCTTCTTTTGGTTTTGGTTCCTAAAAAGTAAAAAGGCAAAGTGATCCAAGTTTTTAATGAATTATAGGGACTAATTTCTTAAATAAAAAGAAACTTGAGGGACTAAAAACGTAGAATTTGAAATTTGAGGGACTAAAACCAAATGAAGGCAAACTTCATGGACTAAATGTTTTAATTGCATCCTTAAACTGATAATAAGCTTCAAATAATTATTTTGAATTTAGATTATGATTTTCTACATATTCACTTGAAATTTTAAGTTCAAATTAAATCAAATCTAAATCAATGAAATTGCATCTTTATATATGATAAATGTTCTATTTGTTCCAGCAAGTCACACTAAGGAACTTAAAAAAAGAAGGGAACATTTTCAATTTTCTAATAGTGGTGTCGATCAAGCATTGCAAGGTTTCTATAATGAGCCAGCCATTTGAGAATTTTAAAAATCAACAATAATCAATTAATTGATCCGGTAAGTTTTAAAAGGGGAGGGAGAAAGAAAGAAAGAATTGTAGTGGGCCTTGGGCTACTACTCATGTTTGGGTCTTGGCTCCAAATATTTCTTATTTTTTTTAAAACAAAAACAAAAACAGACCCATCAGATTTTTTGATCTCGTTTAACGACCCTAGGGGGGAGCAGGTGAGAAGCTTCCCGAATCCTTGGGGGGAGCATTCATAGCCATTTTGCTTTTCCTCTTCCCTTGGCCCTCCTCATCTTCCTGGCTGGCCGATGATGCGCGTCTGGTGCCAAAGCTGTCCACCATTTTCCTTGGCTGTGATTCTTCTTTGCTCCACGTTATTGTTCATCTTCTGTCTCACTGGATGTTCGTTGTTCATGGTTAATGTCCTCCTTTATTCGACAACGTTGTGTATGTGAGCAAGTTCCCCTCTTACTTCTTCTCTCTCTTTGATGTCTTTGTGCGTGTATGCCTTTGCTCTTCATCTTCAAATCTGTCTCTGTATTTGTCTGTAGCGTTTGCTGTGAGTGGTGGTCTGGTGTGTGTATGGTTTGAATATTGGTGCACACAAAGTGTTTGTTAAAATGTATAAAAGAGGAATTTTTTTGGAATGGGCCAGTTAAAGATGTTCAATGTATTATGGCTTAAATGCTAAATTAAAGTTGTTCAATCCTTATTTCGGAACTTGGAGATGCATAGACGTTGTGTTTGTGTGTGTGTGTGTGTGTATTTTGGATTAAAATGAAAGGTACGAATAGGAATTTAGGAAACACTAGGAGATTATTATGTTCATCAATGGAAGTATGCGGTCGCTAGTTTTTGTATTATGGTGTTTGTTCATTAGTTGATTTTGGATGCACGTAAGATGTTTGATGAAATGTGTGATAGATAAATATTTGATCCTTGGAGACAAGTTTGATGAAGGCATCATTGAATTAATTTCTCTTGTCGGAGCTGTTCAATCTCAATAAGAACCTTGGAAAAGAAAATTTTATCAAGAGATTGTTTCTAAATGCTAAGTTTGCTAGTTGTCAATGTCATTCCACCATTTAGATGCCTAAGAGGTGGTGGTGGTTGCTGAAACTGTTTGAGATTATTGATAAATAATTTAAAGGATATAAGTTTAAGTTAGAACAATAAAATGTTGATTATAAGGTTATGAGCATGAGTTAATGGACACACTTTTTGTAGAAGAATTTAGTTTTATAACATATGGGAAGAAATAAAAATGGTTTTTGCTTTGAGATAAACTGAGGTACGGATAGGATGCAACATAAAAAAAAAGTTAATCTTATTAAATGATATATTATGAGAATTTTATATAAATTACAAATTGGAACATCGATATTTTTGTGTTCGGGGCTTGAGGGTATCGAGATTTGATCATATTGCAGAAATAAATAAAAGTAAGTTAATACTTTACTTTTGGAGTGCAACACGTGAGTGAATAGCGTCCCATAATAATTGTTACAATAATATCTCCACGGTAGGTTATATTTTAATTAATTAAACTATTAAGTTTTCCAATATCATTTTATTGAATACTTCATTCATTGTTAATTATTTTGCTTCAATTGTTCCATCGAGTAACTTGAAATTGACAAGAAAAGCTTTTGAGACATTCTTTGAAAACTTTGAGGCAGATATGGTTTATGTATTTTGAAAATGTCCCTATACAATTTTTTGAAAGGAGCTCTTTTTCTTTGATTGACAGCATTTGAAAGAAAAGTTTGAAAATGTTATTTGTAAACCTTCATGCTGGGATCATTTGTTATAGAATATTCTTAGAGATTTCATTATCAAAAGAAAAAGATATTTTCTGTTTTTTTTTATGGTAAATTGATCCCTTGCATGCTTGTACACGTTTTTTGTGAGGATTGCACACAGAACGCTGGTTGCTAACAGCAGTACTCTTAGTCCTTGGCATGCCATTTTTAATATCGAGCTCACTTGTATTTGTGGCTTCGGTTGCACTTGTATTCGTGGCTGTGCTTGCATGATGCGGCATGGTAATTTCAAGCTCGCTTGATCATGGGCATCATTCCCAAGCTTGTATTCGTGGCTTTAGTCGCGCTTGTTGTTTACTTGCCCTCGTGGACTGTGTGTCCACGTTTGTTGCTCGTTCTGTTGAAGTCCTCACTCCAAAAAAGGGTTTTTCGCACTATTTTATGATTTGATTTCATAAATAAGTTGTTTAGTTAATTTTGTATATTAAAAGTGTTATGTATATTGTTTACATTTTAATGATTTCTTTCAGAAATTACAGCATCAATAAATCATTTATTTTACAAAACTGCATCTACATAATGTTTCTTTTCATCATCTGTTTTATCATATTTTATAAATGGGATGTTATTTACTGAAATAAAATATTTTGGTCTTAGTTACTGCATCACTAAAGGATTGTGTTGCTTGCTTGCAGATGAAGTGTCTTTTTGCAAGATTCCTAAACTTAATGTAAGGGGGGGTTTTAAACTTGTATATTTGTGTTTGTAAATCTTACTTTAGGTGCTCCACCAAGTCTATGGGCAAGATCTTCAATTTTCTTTTGGGAGATTTATATATATGTTTATTTATGTGAATTATAAATGATATATGCATTCTTAAGATTGTTACATAAATCTGGATATTGTGATTTGTATTACAATGATTAAATGAAATGTTTACTGATATGTTTCAAGGCTTTAGGAATATGAGTTCTCATATTTCGTGCCAGTCAACCCTAAATTTTCGAGGCGTGACATTTTGGTATCAGAGCCTAGTTTCGATAGTTAGATGGTATGAGGATCCTTCAATGGGGTCTCCATTACTGTTATGAATTCAGGAATAATCAAAATTGACAACATTTACGACCCTATGGAATGTCTTTTACTTTCCTTACCAAAAATATTTCATACAGAAATCCAATATATATATATATATATATTTATATTGAGTTGAACATTGCTTATGTTCCTAGTGTACCCTATATGTTACCTAAGAGGACAAGTGTGAGGTAGATGGGTTATATGATGAAGATCTTGATAGAGTATTTACTCCACGATTGTTATCCCTTGGTTTCTTTAAATTGTATGTCATCCTGCATATTATAAATCTTGTCGATCTTGATGCTTTCTTTACTATCTTTTAGTAGAGAATATAGCAAAAATCCCAAGTATTTAGTTGGGAGTAACCGTGGTTCTGTCTGGACATGGGAATCAGTGCATTGGAAATTTTTGCTGCTATTTTTAACGGAAAAATAATATAAAAATGATAATAAAGAGCCTGTCTTCCTCTCTAATTAGTTGCTACTATTCTTCAATTGAAATTGCATATTTCTTTAGTCTCAAACTTGTCTTGCAGTGCATCCATTCAACTGATAAGAGCTCATTGTTCTTCTGCTATGCTTATGAACTTTTGCACACTCATCACCTTAAACCACTGTTTGAGGTTTGAGCAGCTTACTGTCCCTGACTTACTGAAGTTGATTTTAGTCCTGCTGATATGTTGCTTTTAATTTTTTTGAATCTTGGGCTAAATGGCGTTTTGGATTTTTCTTTGCACTGAAGATGATTTTTTTTTGGGCTTAATTGACCATTGTACATTGAGTTCACTGCTTTAAATCTGAACATTTCTCCAGTGTTGGATCAAATATGCTGTTAGTCTATTGAGAGTAGCCTGATTTGTCATTTAGTTGCTGATTGTATTTTGATTGTTAAATTGAACCCTCGGATTTTTGTTGGTATCTTCCCTTGCAATTGAACTAAAGTTACTGAAAATTTCGTCTTTTTCCTAGTATGGTGCAAGACTAAATTTCTGTCAACTTTGACTGCTGGTTGTGGCTGAAGGTAATCTGAAATCTCTGAACGGGGCATACTTCACTAGGATCCAACTTGTACAGCTAACTAGTGGGTCTCTTAACTGGATATTTGAGTGCATTGACCTGCCATTCAGTGGACATTAGCTTGAACCGTTGCATGTTTGCTATTATTCTGTTTTGTGATTTTTCCTAGGCTTTGGGTTTGTTAATCTGGCACTTGTATTAATCTCATCGAAATTCATGGCAAGCTTTGTGAATCTTTGCTACCTCTTGCTGTATTACATTGATTAGGAACCGAATTGTAAAATTTTGCAGCTAACTAGATCAAAGGCTTGAAGAAAACCAAATATTGGATTTTGGGGACAAAGGATACAGAATTCTAAGTCGCATTTTGAGCTCTATTCCATTAATTTTGGTCACTTACTGCTCTATAGTCTATACTCGTTTTTGTGCTAAATCTCCTTGCACTTAACCATCTGAACATTCTTTTAGTTCATGTGATTCCATTGATTCCTCCACATCTGATTCTGAATATTTTGGTTGTGATTTGATTGATAAGCACTTAGTTATAGATGCAAATAAGGTTTATATAACTAAGATCGAAAATGATCATATGAGTGTGATTTATCATAAGTGAATTCTTCTCTTAACAGCTGCACATGTACAGTGTTATTTTAGGGGGCCAAAAAAAAAAAAAAGAAGAAGAAGAAGAAAGAAAGAAGGGGAATCACGAGGATACGTTTTGCAGTTTCTTAAAATTGTGTTAAAGTGATGGTGTGAGTGCTTCGTTATTGTTTTGAATTTAAAAAAAAAAAAGAAGCATGGCTATCTTTTTGGTCAAAGTTTTGCGTCAAGGCTTGTGAGTTTGGTCCTTTTTTTATTTGCCTAAAAACCAAGACATATTAGATTATGTCACATGTTAATGTCGTTTTGTTTTGTTTGGCAAGGACACTTATGTTTAAGCACTTGCGTTGAGGGGTTACATTTAGTATCTCCATTGGGCACTCATTTGAATTGGGTAGGGTTCTATTTGAAAGCATTTTTCTTCTCAGTACGAAATATTAAGTTCAGAATCCTATTTTAAGTGGAGTATTATCATTATTAAATTCTTAAAAAAGAGGCACAAAGAAAAGTTCATGGAAATTTACAAATGTTTTTGTAAGAAAGTGTTTAAGGAATGTGATGATTTATTTTGCTCCTCTCTAGAAGTTATAGTTAATGCCTTTTTAGGATGCCCCGGGGGGGGGGACGCGTGCACACACACAGACCCTTTTTTTTTGTATAAGAAATTTCTACAAACTCATGTGGCCCTTTTTAGCTGCTACAAAACCTATAAAATCTATGCTCCAAGAGCATTGCTTGAAATTAGTGGTAATTACTTATATGTTAAGGTTGGGGAGGTTTGACCCCATTTCATCACTCTCGTAGGGTCATATAATTTCTAAGTTGTATGGTGGTTTTAATAAGGAGGTTAGAGTGTACCATCCAAGCATCTAAATTCATAGGACCGAATTTCTACAAGGGGGGAGGAATGTAATGACCCAGCCATTTGAGAAGTTTAAAAATCAACAATAATCAATTAATTGATCCGGTAAGCTTTAAAAAAAAGGGAGGGGGAAGAAAGAAAGAAATGTAGTGGGCCTTGGGCTACTATTCATCTTTGGGTCTTGGCTCCAAATATTTCTTTTTTTAAAAAAAAACAGAGACACCATCAGATTTTTTGATCTTGTTCAACGATCGGAGAGAGGGGGAGCAGGTGAGAAGCTTACCAAATCCCGAGGGGAAGCATCCATAGCCATTTTGCTTTCCCTCTTACCTTTGCCCTCCTCATCTTCCTAGCTGTCCAATGATGCGTGTCTAGTGCCAAAGCTGTCCACCATTTTCCTAGCCTGTGATTCTTCTTTGCTCCACCTTGTTGTTCATATTCTCTCTCACTGGATATTCGTTGTTCATGGTTAATGTCCTCCTTCATTCCAACGTTGTGTATGTGAGCAAGTTCCCCTCTTACTTCATCTCTCTCTTTGATGTCTTTGTGCGTGTATGCCTTTGCTCTTCATCTTCAAATCTGTCTCTGTATTTGTCTGTAGCATTTGCTGTGAGTGGTGGTCTGGTGTGTGTATGGTTTGAATATTGGTGCACACAAAGTGTTTGTTAAAATGTATAAAAGAGGAATTTTTTTGCAATGGGCCAGTTAAAGATGTTCAATGTATTATGGGCTTAAATGCTGAATTAAAGTTGTTCAATCCTTATTTCGGAACTTGGAGATGCATAGACATTATATATATATTCTGGATTAAAATGAAAGGTACGAAGAGGAATTTAGGAAACACTAGGAGATTATTATGTTCATCAATGGTAGTATGCCGTTGCTAGTTTTTGTATTATGGTGTTTGTTCATTAGTTGATTTTGGATGCACACAAGATGTTTGATGAAATGTGTGATAGATAAATATTTGATCCATGGAGACAAGTTTGATGAAGGCATCATTGAATTAATTTCTCATGTTAGAGCTGCTCAATCTTAATAAGGATCTTGGAAAAGAAAATTTTATCAAGAGATTGTTTCTTAGAAATTCAGCTGAGTTTAATTGAATTTGTAAAGCACCTTGAAACCAGGGAGAGGAATATGTTGTTCGTTCTTGTCCAAGTAATTAAATTGCTTCAAAGGAAGAGGGTTCATTTAGACATGTGATTGCACACTATGTTGATAGTGGAAGGTAATTTAGATATTATTTTGGATTGATTATGATTTATACTTTGGTTTCCATGGGATGTTTGAAGGAAACAAGAGTTATTTGCTCCTTTATATAGAAAATTGGATGTTATGGAGTTGTATGTTACTGTTATGAAAGAAATTAAATTGTAATTTAAATGTTAAGTTTGCTAGTTGTCAATGTCATGCCACCGTTTAGATACCTAAGAGATGGTGGTGGTTGCTGAAACTGGTTGAGATTATTGATAAATAATTTAGAGGATATAAGTTTAAGTTAAAACAATAAAATGTTGATTATAAAGTTATGGGCATGAGTTAATGGACACACTTTTTGTAGAAGAATTTAGTTTTATAATATATGGGAAGAAATGAAAATGGTTTTTGCTGAATACTTCATTCATTGTTAATTATTTTGCTTCAATTGTTTCATCGAGTAACTTGGAATTGACAAGAAAAGCTTTTGAGATATTCTTTGTAAACTTTTAGGAAAATATGGTTTATATATTTTGAAAATGTCCCTATGCAATTTTTTGGAAGGAGCTCTTTTTCTTTGATTGACAGCATTTGAAAGAAAAGTTTGAAAATGTTATTTGCAAACTTTCATGCTAGGATCATTTGTTATAGAATATTCTTTGAGATTTCATTATCAGAAGAAAAAGATATTTTCCGTTTTTTTTTATGGTAAATTGATCCCATGGATACTTGTACACATTTTTTGTGAGGACTACACATAGAACGCTGGTTGCTAACGGCAGTACTGTCAGTCCTTGGCATGCCATGTTTAATATCGAGCTCGCTTATTATTCGCTGTTTCGGCTGCGCTTGTGCTCGTGGCATTGGCTGCGCTTGTGCTCGTGGCATCGGCTGCGCTTGTGCTCGTGGCATTGACTATGCTTGTGTTCGTGGCATTGGCTGTGCTTGTTATTCATGACTTTAGCCATACTTGTTGGTTACTTGCCCTTATAGACTGTGTGTCCACGCTTGTTGCTCGTTCTGTTTAAGTCCTCACTCCAAAAAATGGTTTTTCGCACTATTTTATGATTTGATTTCATAAATAAGTTTAGTTAATTTTGTATATTAAAAGTGTTATACATATTTTTACATTTTAATGATTTCTTTCAAAAATTAAAACATTGATAAATCATTTATTTTACAAAACTGTATCTACATAATGTTTCCTTTCATCATTTGTTTTATCATATTTTATAAATGGGATGTTATTTACTGAAATAAAATATTTTGGTCTTAGTTAGTGCAGTCATATTCTTCTTGCTGATCATTGAAGGATTGTGTTGCTTGCTTGCAGATGAAGTGTCCTTTTGCAAGATTCCTAAACTTAATGTAAAAGGAAAAAAAACTTTAAACTCATATATATGTATTTGTAAATCTTACTTTTGGTGCTCCACGAAGTCTATAGGCAGAAAATTGGGCTTTTATTGGACTCAATGTGGACCCCACAAAAAGTTTGTACTAGTCCAAAAAGATGACCGACAAACCCAATCACTATCTCAAACCAGTTAGAAACTTTATTGATTAATATTTACTAACAACATTTTATAATTTTTTCAGACCTCTGAAAATTCATTTCTCTCTATGATAATTCACCTTTTAATATGAGAATATGATCTGAAAATTTTCATAATTTTTTGTCACCTCTAGGTATTTATTTTGAATTTTCTTTGATTAGGCCTTTATTGGTGTCACTACGGGAAAATAAATTCCTTAAAATTAATTTCTAAACTTTCAAGGCCTAAAATCAATTTTATAAATTCAAATAAATATCTAGATGAATTGTTCATCAATCTCACAAATTTATGGAGGCTTCTAACTAATTAAAATAATTATTTTTCTTTAATTTTCTAATAATTTTCTGAAAAACCTCTGTTTACGGGAAATTCTGTAACAATTCATTTTCACTGAAATTCCACCTTTCGAGCCTCAACAAAATTTTCAAAACCTCTGCTCTACACTTTTCCCATTTTTCAGGGATTTTTTGAAAATTTTCTCAAATCTTTCTGTTTTGCCCTTCTTAGACCAATGATTATGAAAATGCCAGTCAGAACCTTTTTAGAGTTTCATATCAAAAGTTGTTTTATCTCCTCGTTTAGTTCTTACATTGACCCAATCCTAATTTTTGATCCTTTATCGCTAGATGAAAATTTTTGAGATGTGACATTAAGTAAAGAGATAATAGATAATAGATGTCATTAATGATCAATAAAAATGTCAACAACCCTCTTGGGGTTAACCAAATCTTTTTTTAAAGAAGGAGATTCAACAACCCAAAACTATGGAGATTAAGGAGGGAGACCCAAGTTATCCTTTCTCTTTGGCGAGGATTCCACATCCTATACACTAAACGCACATCAGAATTAGACCTCTTTCTATGGAGCCTCTCAATTAACTAATGACACTCTTATCCTTCTCTAACATGGATGATATATAAAATACAAATTTGATTTTAATGGACACAAGAGACAGATTGCGATTTAATACTTAAGCACGACAACTTTTTCCCTATTTCTGAAGACTTTATATGTGTGTGTGTGTGTTTGTTTCTTTGATGTCTCCTAGCTAACATTATTTTGGGGTAATCTCTAGCTATGACCTGTCAAACTTGACCACAAACTATATAGAAGTTGTTTCATGTGAAATGGTACATGACTTTGAGGTCTACTCACGAGTCAACTAGTCCTTGAGCCTGTGAGTATTGGGTGGTTGATATATTATTCCTTTTTTTGCTATGTAATTTTTTAAGTAATGGCTTTATGTTTTTTAAGAGTAACATTTATAAGATTATCTTTGTTTTAAATTTTTAAACAATTTTTAACCTATTAAAATAAAAAATTATTCAAAAAATATAACTAAAATAAGTAAATCTAAATAATTCAAAATCAATTCCAATATTTTATGTTCACTATGAGTGCAAGATGAAACTTAGGAACCAAGTAAGGAAGGACCCAAAAAAAAAGGCTAGTGAGCAGGTTAGATGGAAATATTAATATTGAGGTGAAGAATTAATGGCAAGCTAACTTTAGACGACCATGAGTCTTCATATGTACATGAAGTAGGCCAAAAACCAAAAACAAAAAAAAATATTTTTTATGAATTTGTGATATTGATATCTATCTCCCCTCAATTATTAATTAATTTGATTATATTAATGGCAGACTTAGTGCCTATTTGGAATCATGTTTGGGGTCCCAAACGTGCATTTCAACGGGCAAAAGCTCTTTTTTTTTTTTTGGTTAAAAGTGATGTTTAGCACACTGTTTTTGCAATTTAACTTTCGGATCTAAATGGACTTTTGGGATGAAGCTGATAGATCTTGCTTTTCACAGTGGGAAGAATACCGGTGCGGTGAAATAGGGAGGAAGGCTACAGTACTTTGAGTTTTTCTAGTGTTATGTGTTCTTGTTTTATTAGCAGTTGTAATTTTAGAGCAGCAACTTTATTTAAATATGTTGATATGAAATTTTTGTTTATTTTTTAGATGTTTATATGAACTGATTCAGAGGGTATATTTATCCATGTAATATATTTAATTAAGTATTTTAGTATTTTTCAATTTCCTTCTAATAATCAATTAAATTTTTTATTTTTAATATTTTTATTTGTAATACTTATTTTAAAATGGTCACATTATATTTATAATTCCTTTCTAACAATAAATTAAATTTCTTTGTTTTTAATACTTTTATTTTCATTACTTCTTTTAAAACGGTCACATTATATATATAATTTCTTTCTAATAATAAATTAAATTTCTTTACTCTTAATAAATTTATTTTGCTTACTTCTTTTAAAATAGTCACATTATATATATATATATATATATCTAATATTAGATATATACTATTTAATAAAATTCATGTCCTTTTAGGTCATTAACTTATTTTTACATTTATCATCCAAACAAGTTTTAGCTTATCAAAATAATTTTTTTTTTACAAAACCCAATCCAAACGTAAATCATATTACACTATCTGAGTTCTACTCAATTTGACTTCTGTCAAAGTCAGATTGAGAAAAAGTTATTTCTGCCACCGCTATCCCAAACACACCCTTAGAAGTTAGAAGTCATAATTTAGAAGCTGTGTGCCTGTTTAGGACTTAAAATAATCACTTTTATATTTTATCAAATAAAATTCTTCTTACATATTTATATTATATTATAAAATATTTTTTAAGCTAATTTAGCATAAAGATTAATTTTTAATATGCAATGTTTTTCTAATAAACCATTATTATGTAATTATTATTAATTAAAACTTCACTTGGAATGGAAACTTGTGGGACTCGCAAAAGCTTGACTTCGAAATGGGACGTGCAATTGTTATCTATTTTGTAAGAAGTTTATATTTTATTTTACGCCTGCTATCTATTTTTTGATTTGTCTGTCCAAGTATATTATACTCCTCTAGTCCTATTTATAAGACGGAAAGAGAAGGTTTTTTTGTCCTATTTATAAGACGGAAAGAGAAGGTTTTTTTGTCCTATTTATAAGTACCTTCATTAAATTTTTACAATGAATATACTATATTGTCCTTCATTTATTATAGTGTAGATAATTATATTTTTTATGGGTGTATATATTCAATAGGAGTAAAGTTGAAAAATTGCTATATTTTAATGAAGAGTTAATACAGTTTAAAGTTTTTCTTGGTCTGTATGAAACATGTTGGAAGTGCCTTATAAATCAAACCAGAGGAGTATACAATATTCATTCATGTTACTTTCAATTCCAAAATAACTGCATGCAATACTGAATGAATGTTATTATCTATTTTCTAAATATTTATAAATGCGTTCTTAAGCTCTGATTATCTAAATCTATTATAAAAATTCAATCAAAATATTGAAATTGTTGAGTAAAGTTCATAGGTCCTCTTTTTTACGCAACATTTTCAGAGCCCTCTTACACAGACTATATCATTTTTCCAAAAACAAGAAGAGAAAAGAAAAGGTAATCTTTAAAGAATGAAGAAAGAAATAGAATAAAAAACATATATTTTATCTACTCAAATTGGTATATGTTTGGTTGGTCTCCAAATGCAAACAAAGGATCAAATATGACAATAATATATCTCATAATGTTTTAGCAAAAAATAAAGCATTGCAGATTTTTCTAAGGTTTCTAGTTATCCTTCTCTAACAAGGGGTGATATATAAAATACAAATTTGACTTTAATGGACACAAGAGACAGATTATGACTTAATAGTCAAGCACGCCAACTTTTTTTGTATTTCTGAAAACTATATATATATTGACAAATATATATTTGTTTGTTTCTTTGATGTCTCCTAGCTAACGTTATTTTGGAGTAATCTCTAGTGATGACCTACCAAACTTGACCACAAAATACATAGGAGTTGTTTCGTGTGAAATGGTGCATGACTTTGTGGTCCACTAACTTGAAGTTGCCAAAAAAGAAAAAAAAAGAAAAAGGTCTTTTGTCATGAATGTGTGATATTGATATCTATCTCCCCGCAATTATTAATTAATTTGATTATATTAATGGCAGCATAGACTTAGAAGTTCGAAGTCACAATTTAGGAGCTGTTTGCCTGTTTAGGACTTTAGGACTTAAAATAATCACTTTTTTTTTTTTACGAATAATCACTTTTATATTTTATCAGATAAAATTGTTCTCATATATTTATTTTATATAAAAAAATTGTTTTAAGCTAATCTAGCACTACACCATAATTTTTAATATGTAATGTTTTTTTGATAAACCACTATTATTAACTAAAATTTATAATTTAAAAAGAGGACTTGTGGGACTTGCAAAAAACTAATGCGTCCATGTGCTTCACATCCCATTCCCAAGTCAAGCTTTTGCGAGTCCCACTTGTTATCTATTTTGTATGAAGTTTATGAGAGAATGACTCATATGAATAAGATTTTGTATGAAGTTTATATTTTATTTTATGCTTGCTATCTATTTTTTTTATTTCTCTCTCCAAGTATATTACATACAATATTCGTTCATGTTACTTTCAATTCCAAAATAACTGCATGCAATACTGAATGAATGTTTTTATCTATTTTCTAAATATTTATAAATGCGTTCTTAAGCTCTGATTATCTAAATCTATTATAAAAATTCAATCAAAATATTGAAATTGTTGAGTAAAGTTCATAGGTCCTCTTTTTTACGCAACATTTTCAGAGCCCTCTTACGCAGACTATATCAATTTTCCAAAAACAAGAAGAGAAAAGAAAAGATGATCTTTAAAGAATGAAGAAAGAAATAGAATAAAAAACATATATTTTATCTACTCAAATTGATATATGTTTGGTTGGTCTCCAAATACAAACAAAGGATCAAATATGACAATAATATATCTCATAATGTTTTAGCAAAAAATAAAGCATTGCAGATTTTTCTAAGGCTTCTAGTTATCCCTCTCTAACAAGGGGTGATATATAAAATACAAATTTGATTTTAATGGACACAAGAGACAGATTGTGACTTACTCCTCTTGTCCTTTTTATAAGGTAGAGAGAGAAGGTATATTTTGGTCTTATTTATAAGGTACTGAGAGAAATTTTTTGTATGGATGTACAATTTTACTTCTTATTTATTATTGGATTGACTTTGTTTATATGAGGTCTAATGTATATTAAATAGGGATAAAGTTGGAAAGTCATTAAATTTTAAATGAGAGTTAATGAAATTTAAGGTTTTCCTTGGTCTGTGTGAAATATGCTGGAAGTACCTTATAAATAGGACCAGAAGAATAATAGTCAAGCAAGCCAACTTTTTCTGTATTTCTGAAGACTATATATATATTGACAAATATATATACTCCTCCGGTCATTAATATACAACCCAATTCTTGAATTGGTTTTGGTCCTAAATATAAGACTTATTTCTTATATTTATTAATTTTCTCTAAGTTACCCCTATGCACTCCCTCAACCATAATCAAGTAGAAGAGGGAGAGGGGGTATTAAAAAAGATGATTATGGTGTTTTAGGAAAAATGTGTCACTTTTCTTATAATTAGCTAACTTACCTAACTTCTTTAATCTAATCAAATTAGTTAGTCCAACTGATCACCACGTCGATATTGTAAATATGCAGTTACGAATAATCCAGCCAAAGTGATAGGAATTAGACCTAACACGATTCCAAATATTAAGGACTGGAGGAGTATATTTGTTTGTTTCTTTGATGTCTCCTAGCTAACGTTATTTTGGGGTAATCTCTAGTGATGACCTACCAAACTTGACTACAAAATACATAGAAGTTGTTTCGTGTGAAATGGTGCATGACTTTGTGGTCCACTTACTTGAAGTTGCCCAAAAAAAAAAGGTCTTTTGTCATGAATGTGTGATATTTATATCTATCTCCCTGCAATTATTAATTAATTTGATTATATTAATGGCAGCATAGACTTAGAAGTTCGAACTCACAATTTAGGAGCTGTTTGCCTGTTTAGGACTCAAAATAATCACTCTTATTTTTTTAAAAACGAATAATCACTTTTATATTTTATTAGATAAAATTATTCTCACATATTTATTTTATATCAAAAAACTATTGTTTCAAGCTAATCTAGCACTACACCTTAATTTTTAATATGTAATGTTATTTTGATAAACCATTATTATGTAATTACTATTAATTAAAACTTATAATTTGGAAAGGGGACTTGTGGGACTTACAAAAGACTCATGCCTCCATGTGCTTCAAATTTTCCCAGTGTATCCCAATATACATAAAGTTGTATTATTTACGTGCATTTTTTAAGTAGTATTTTTCTTTGGACCAAGATGATATTAACAAAATAAAATATCCATGCAAAAGAAGATATTTAGAAGTAGTTTCTTATGAAATGGAGTTTGATGTCTTTGACGCGTATGTTTCTTCTTACCAACGTTCTTTCGGGACTCTTCCATATTAGACCAAATCAATGAAAATGAAAATTTGGTCTTCCATGTGATAGCAGACTACTTGTAGGTTAAAATTTATCCTCATAACTAAAGTCATTTTCTGTCTTTTTCGTTGCATCAATTTTTTTTTCTTTTTTTTGGATGACTTAATGTGAAAATTCAACCACTAATATAAATACACACACGTTACTAATTAATAATTTTTATCCTAACATTTTTATTATTTGCTTTACTCGCAAATCTTTTATCAAATGATAATTTCAATATTCATATGTATTAAAATATACACTGGTTGCCTTGAATAATTAGCTGCAAGCTTATAAAAATATGCGTAAATTGATTAATTTGAATTAACCACGTGTAATGGTAAAGAGGAATAATACAAAAGACAAATTTCTTGCATCAATTTACATTTCATGCATGGTGGCTAATTTGAAGAAAGGAACAACTGTCTCACCCAAAAATTAAAAACAATAGAAAAGAAAATGCAAAAATATTGAAGGAAAAATGTATCCACGTACGCAAGCTTCTTTTCAATAATAAAAGTGTGGTCCCAGAGATGAATTTGTTCAACACGCAGTGAAATTAAAGGGCAAAGCTGCTCCTTATTTTATAGCCTGCCACACGCAACCACAAGCAAAATAATTAATTTTTAGTTGAATTTCTTCTAACTTTATCATGAAAGATGTCCTTTTCCAACTACGCAATTTGTTTGATTTGGAATCAAAGAAGTATAAAACGTCATGTATGTTAATTCCTGGATGTAGAATACTTGAGATTTTGGTAAGTCTGATATGCTACACATAATGGGAAGACCTTCTTTTGTTTTCCTCTTCTCACTCCATTCTTTCATGGCCTCCTTAGCTTGGAGTGATACAAATATCACTACCGACAAATCTGCACTTTTTGCCTTTAAATCCTTTATCACTTCAGATCCACACAATTTCTTAGCTAATTGGTCTGTCTCTTCTTCTCCATGCAGCTGGATTGGTATCACATGCAATACTCGTCATGGAAGAGTCCACTCCTTGAATCTTGGTGGCATGGATCTTAAGGGTACCATATCTCCACAACTAGGAAATCTCTCATTCCTTGTTGAACTTGACCTCAGACAACGATTTTCATGATCAAATACCAAACGAGCTAGTTAAATTGCGTAGATTGGAACTAATCAATTTGAGCTGCAATGACTTTCATGGGCAAGTTCCAACAAGGATAGGAGGTTTATCTTCATTTAAGAAACTAAATCTTTGAAATAATAGTCTTAATGGAATTATTCCACCATCTCTATTCAATTTGACAATGTTAGAGACATTGGATTGGAATTTTAATTCCATTGAAGGGACCATTCTGCTTGAGGTGGGAAGACTTGAGAAACTGACCATTTTACGTCTTGCGGGTAACAAGCTTTCAGGAAATATTCCCCAAACAATTTCCAACTTATCTTCACTTGAGTTATTGAGTTTGTCGTATAACAGTTTGTCAGGTATGTCTTTGAGTATTTCTAATATTTATATTTGTTTTTGTTTTAAAGTAGTGTACTTGGTTAGCATAATCTTATCCTAGTTCTCTTGATTGTTTTTAATTTTTATTTTTTTTGGTTATTTTTATGAATTTTTTTAATTTTGCCAACATTTTTCTATTATTTTTTAAAGCAAAAAAACCATTCATCATTAGAATCATGAAACGGTTTATACAGTCACACCACGAGTGTAATAACATATCTAATAATGGGCTTGTCATAAGTTTTTGAAAATATGTGCTTATTATTCTGTCATTAAAAATTTTTAAAGGGTTTTTTCAAGTTGAGTAAACCTTATAACAAAATATTTGGAACATTTAATTTTGAATGGGATAATCTAATTTTATTTTTATTTTATTATTTATTAATAATTATTGTTGTTTAAAAAAGTTTTTAGAGTTAACAGAAATAATTTTTGTGGGAGTCTCCCAAAAAAGGGGTTTTAATGGGAATGATGAAAAGAAAGGACCCATTGGATTTCAATATATTTCTTAATGTCAATCTTCATGAGTCCATCCAATGGATTTAATCAATGGCTATTGGCCCAGATGAAGAAAAAGGGTTATACTTTTTAAATAATAATTGTAGTTGTGGTTTATCATTTAGAATATATTTTTGTTATTTTTCAAAAAATGTGCAACTCTTACTGTATTTTAATATATATATATATATATATATTGTCTCATGTATATAATAACTTGTCACACGTAAAAAAAAAAAAAAACATTGTTATTGAGATTGGAGATCTTTCTCAACTAAAATTATTGTATCTTATCTTTACAAAAAGTAAAAATACAGTATATATGGGAATCAGCTTAGTGATTTAATTACGTGGTTGCATTAAATTATATTCCAATATTTCATAAGATATTGCTGAATAATGATTTTGCTAAATTGCTTTTAAAGACATGGAATATGATGCTTTCTTTCAATCACAAAGTGAATATGAATAAAATTAATATGGTATACTTTTCAGAATCTGAGTACCATGTGTGCTTATGCATCTAATACTGTGCTTTTTTTTTTTTTTAACTCTTTGGAATAGAAATAAATTTGAACTGTGATTTGCTTCCCATCCTTTAATTCATATTATAAGTTTCACACACATGTAAATGTGAGGTCATAAGTTGCTTAAAAAATCTCTAAAAAATATTGGATCTAAAAAACATGGAAAATAACGTGACAAGGGTGATGATGAATTTTCTTAAATCTTCCATCACTTTGGATCCATATAATTTCTTGGCTTATTTGTCTTTACCAGTTTGTTAGATATGTTTTAGAGAAATCCGGGCTTGTCTCGATTGTTTTTTTTCTTTTAAATATTTCTGTGCATTTCTTTTTTTTTTTGCCAGTATTTTTCTATTCTGTTTTAAATAAAAAAAATTGTCAACCAATTTTTTAAATGGATAGTGAAGTCATAAACCATGGGCAAAAGAATATTGCTATAAACTTACAATATCAGTCCAAACGGATCTAAAAGCTCATAATCAGTCTTCGAAAATAAATGTTTATTATTTCGTTATTAAAAATTTTCTGAAGTTTTTTTTTCAAAAATGAGTAAGCCTTGCGAAAAGCATATTCTGAACATTTAATTTTTATTTAAACAATCTAAATTGTGTATCAATTTTATTTTTAAAAAATTGTGTAGTTAACAAAAATATTTTTTCTAGGAGTCTCATGATGGAAAGCATGGGCCAATTGAATTTCGACGTGTGTCTTAGTTTGTTTATGTAATCAGTTAATCGAAGAAACCCATAATCTTATCAGAATTCATGTGTAATGGGCCTTGTGGAATAACCCAATATAGTCATCGATATTTTTTTTTCCCAATAAATCACGAATCAGAGCGGAAGGTTTGTTTCTCTGGAATAGAAATAAATTTGAACTGAGATTTTGTTCTCTGTCATTTAGTTCATGTCATAAGTTTCACACGCATGTAAAGGTGGGGTCATAACTTGCTTAAAATTAAAATCTTCAAAAATCGGTAAAATATCGAATCATTAAACAGGAAGCCCCATAAATCTTAAATCTTTTCACTCTTAAATCTTCTATCACTTTGGATCCACACAATTCCTTAGCTCATTTGTCTTTTAACAGTTTGTTAGGTATTTTTACAGAAATTCAGGCTTGTCTCAATTGTTTTTTTTTATATATATTTTTGTGCATTTCTTCTTCTTTTTTTAATTAAAAATTCCTCATCTAATTTTTAAAATGGTTGGGGAAAAGAATATTAGTCCAAAAGGATCTAAAGGCTCATCATCAATCTTTGAAAATAAATGTAGTCATTAAAAAGTTTCTAAAGGACTTATTTTTTTTCTTCAAAATGAGTAAGTCTCATAGAAGAAACATGCTCAGAACATTTAATTTTGTTTTGGATAATCTAAATTAATAATTTTATTTTAAAATAATTTTGTAGTTTGCAAGAACTATTTTTTTGGGAGTCTCATGATGAAAAGCAAGGGTCAATTAGATTTTGATGTGTCTCTTATGTTTTCTTAATTTTCATTGAAGGAACTCAATGTGAATTAATGAATCCACAAAATCCGCAAAGAAAACAATGATAAATAATCAAAATCATAGACTAACAAACTAAAAAGAAGCAGAAAACACAATGTAATCGGCCTTGTGGAATAGCCCATTATGTTCTCCAACATTAAGCTGTCCAAATTTCTCAACAAATCACATGTCCAAATTTTTTGGTCTATGGTCAATGGCCCAGCCAAATGGAAAGGGTTATTCTTTTTTATAAATAATAATTGTAGTCGTGTTTTATCATTTAGAATAAATTTGTGTTATTTCTCAAAAATGTGCAAGTCTTAATGTATATGTTTTTTGTAAAGATGTAATTATCGATATTTTTTTCAGCAAATCACAAAAAGTAGATAGAAAACTTGTTCCTATTCCACAATGCAATCAAAATTTCATAAGAGCCAGCATGGATACAAAGAATACAGCTATCAAGTCATTTATAAACCGTCAATGATCACGCGTTTGTGTTGGTCCCCATTTTTTGGTATCTTTAATTTGTGTATTTTTATCAGTTTTTTTTAATATTTATCGATATTCTTTTCAATAAATCAGGAATTACAACTGAAGTAGTTATAACATCTAGAAAGGTTACTTTTTCAAAATAATAAAGGCTTCCAACCCACAGATCTCGAATGAATTGAATGAATTGTATTTGTCATTACTTACCAAGCCGTTTTTGAGGATACTATTTTTTTCACATTTTATATTGATGATATTATTCTTTTTTTATTTGTGAAATAAAAGTTTAGGTGAGTTGAATTTTAAAAGTTTAAAATAATTAGGACATGCTTTGTGACTCCACCAAAAATACTCACAAAAATGATTATTTTCTGTTATGGATCCCGTATTACATTAGCAACGTGCTTTGAACACGTTTTTATCAGCTACACCAATAATCTTGACTGGCCTATGGATTTTTTTTTCTTCTTGCCACCGACTGGCCTATGGATTTGATCTTGAATTGTCCCTATGTAGGAAATTATTTAGCTAGTAACAAATTGACAAAAATGTTGACATAAAATGATACACTAGATTGGGAAATGTCATATTGTAAACATGAATACAAAAAAAAAATGCTTAGAAAATTCTTGCATACTCGTAACCTCTCCTTCTTTTACGTTTTAGTATCTAAAATAAATTAATTGTTGATTATCATCTCTCTCAATATTTAGATAGCGAAATAATAATTTTTGCTATGCATATTAATTATTTCAACAGCGAACCTGATGATCTTGTTATTACAATTTATGGTTCATGATACTTAATGTAGATGCTATGAAAGTTGATATTGACACATTGCTTATCATTTGATATTTGAAGGGGCCATTCCAAATGAGATTGGTGATCTTCAACGGCTACAGAAAATATATCTTGGAAGTAATCAACTTTCGAGCTCTATACCAATCTCCATATTTAATAGTTCAGCACGACATATCATTGAACTTGGCTACAATAATTTAAGTGGGAGTCTGTGTTGTAAATATTATGTATGGGTGTGTCAAAGGAAGAGTCCCACATTGCTTGGGATTATGAGGGTCCAAGTAATAAGTGGTCTTGGGCTACCAAATGGGCCAAGAGGAGGAGTGGACTTACGTGCACAATGGGCCACCGGAGACAAATCCGGCAATTTCCCCTATCCCCCTTGTGCACGAGTCAAATGCGGTACTGGGCACTTTATTGGAAATATCCATCTAAATTTTAATTATAATTATGCCTCTTCAATGTTCGTAACCGAAGACTTTATTCTCCTTAAATAGTCATTAAACAAGTTAATTACTACTTGAAACCGCTCATTTAATTATGAGTTAATTATCATTAAGCGCGTTTAAATGTGCCCAATGGTATTGTGATCCGTAGCCTATAAAAGGGGCATGAGACGCAAGTTCAAACAGGGACCGCTGTGCTCTGAGCTTTCTGGCAACTCTCTTCCCTCCTCTGGGGTTCTGCCTTACTGAGTTCTTTTACCTTTTGCTGTTCTGCTCACCCTGTTCTTATAGGAAGAATCCGTTTAATCCTGGGGAGTGCCGCTTCTTGCTTTGCCGGTAGTTGCGGAATAGCTCTTAAGGACAGTGTCTGTAAGACACGACTCGGATTTACCGTTCTCTGCAGGTGTTGCTATCAACAGGGTTTGCCTAGCATTATAGAGGAGGTGGAAGATCTGCTAGATCTTAGAGAATTTTGGTGCTGCCGCCAACAGTCTGCCAACAAATTTGTGTTTTGGGCTTCCGAAACTTGAAAGATTAGACGTCCATAAAAATGATTTGTCAGGGGAGCTGCCCTCCATTTGGC
Organism: Neltuma alba; assembly: GCF_004799145.2. Classification (NCBI taxonomy): domain Eukaryota; kingdom Viridiplantae; phylum Streptophyta; class Magnoliopsida; order Fabales; family Fabaceae; genus Neltuma; species Neltuma alba. The sequence goes on from NW_021637061.1 coordinate 243,987, forward strand.
ATCAATGCAAGGAATTGGCAGACTTGAGGTTGGGGGATAACAACTTCAATCCAGGAAACATTCCAAGTGAGTTTGGAAATTTGACCAAACTTCAGTGGCTATATCTTGGCAGAAGCAACTTGAAAGGTAAGAGTTTTCATTATATGATTGTTTTAGATTTTGTTGTTAGATTACTTTTAAAGACATGGAACTTGATTCTTTCTCTCAATCCCAAAATGAGTATGCTTTCTTTTATAGAGTATATATTTTTCACAAAAATTTCAAAATTTGAAATAAAATATTGAATCATTGAAAAACATGGGAGGCCGAAGAGAAGGACTTGGTTGGCTTTCAATGTTTCTTTGTAGCCTCTTGTTTTTCATTTTCTACTGCATTTTCTTGTCGGTGACTAGATTTGATTGTTTTTTATCATATGAATTTCTCCACGAATTACACATTGATCCTGCTGAGAAAGAAAAACCTCATGCCTTACATAAAACATAATATATGTTATCCTTTGAGTGTCATGCCTGTTTTTAAAAATAACTTTAGTTATCTATTAGCGTTATTTTAAAAAATGAGCAAGTCTTTAACATGCAAAGGAAATATAGTTTAAAAAAACGATAAAACATTACACACGCAACTCCATCAACATTTCTACTTTAAAAGAAAGTATATCTAGAATACAAGCCCTTTGCAAGTAAGCTTGATCTAACCATCCCTTAACTTTACACTTTAACAACTTTTTTATTTATTATTTATATATAATTTTTACACATATCTAAAAGTGAAAAACATGGGAGCCCGAAGAGAAGGACTTATAGTTGGGTTTCAATGTTTCTTTGATCCTGCTGAGAAAGAAAAACCTCATGCCTTCCATAAAAAATAATATATTATCATTTAAGAGTCATGCCTTTTTAAAATAACTTTAGTTAATTATAGAATAGTGTTATTTTTAAAAATGAGTAGATCTGTAGCATGCAAAGGAAATATAATTTAAAAAATTGATAGAACACTCCGAATAGTCTGAAAACGGTGTGTGTATATATATTCCATATATATATATATGTATGGGTGTGTCTATATATATATGTGTAATACACACAACTCCATCAACATGTCTACTTTAAAAGAAAGGATACTACAATACAGCCCTTTAACTTTACACTTTAACAAATTTTTTATTTTCTATGTATGCTTATTCTATATTGCCTGCAAAATTTTTAACCGAAATTGCTTTAAGAGTGAAAATTCTAGTATACAGTGCTTTGTTGAAAAAATTCATTTGCTAATTATACTATATTATCTCCAGAAAGTGTAACTGGAAGTATTTTAACTCCTTAAATAGTGAAAACTAAATTTTCCTATAAAGAATTTATCATATTCAAAGTTAGAGCCTTGGAAGTATTAAATAATTTATATGAAAGCTATAAATAATTTGATTGTTTATTTTAAATAGTTGAAATTAATTACATAATCTATCTTTAGCATTTCTTCTTTGAAAGAAATTTTACTGTTCAATTGTTCATTGATATTAGAAGAGTCCCTTTTAAATTGCATTCCAATAAAAAATAAATTATTTTATAATAATTTTAAGCCTCTAATTAACACAACTCCATTCATTATGAATTCATGAAATTCCTAGTCAGCTAATTAACAAATATTTTGTATCTGTTTATAGGTAATTTGCCAGAAAAAATGTTTCATCATCTCCCTTTACTTGAAATCCTTGGTGTTGGTGGTAATCAATTAGAGGGAAGCATTCCACAGTCAATAAGTAACAGCTCATATTTGAAAGAATTGTATTTGGGTTCGAACTCATTTACAGGTATGCACTTACTTTTGTGTTTTCTTTTTGTTTTTAATATTTTTTTCTCTAAAATGAAAGTTTGTTTTTCATCATTTCGTTCATATTGTTCGTAGTTCATATGATAGGGCTTATATACAACTAGTGGTTACAATCCCAAAATAACAAATAAAGCTAATATCTTGAACAAATGGAACTATTATGCTTTCCAACAAAACCTAAATTATTTTCTATTAATTACATGGATTATTTACACGGTTGTGTGTAACACATGATTGATTGGCAATTACTAGCTAGAAAGTATATGCAATGTCATGGTTATAAGATATTTGCTTTCTTCCTTTTTAATATTGGTATGACACGCGTAGTTTTTTTCCGGTTAAAGTATATATGTATATTATTAGATGCAAATAATATGACCAGTTTTATTTTTCTTCTTTTAAGTCCATTTATTATTATTTTTTTCAATACACATAAGTCCGTTCATTCTCTTTGTTGCTAATAGATAATATTTGGATGCCAACCTCTTTAGGAGCATGGGATTATTATATCCTATTTTTATTCCTTTCTTTGTTTTCTTTCATTATTTTCTCTAATAGATCAAATTTTGCAACACCTCACTTTTATATACTAATAGGATCATTTTAACGTCTGTGAATCACTAACGCCAGGTTTCCGTCCTGGGAAAAGACAGGGAATTTTTTTTTCCCCCAATATTGGAATTCGTCGATCAAATTTCAAACCTTTTAGAGTAATTGAAGAGTGATCCAATATCAACCCTGCTTTCAACTTAATCTATTATCACCTAAAATAATTTCATACTATACAATCTTATAATATTATATTAAAAATAAAGCAACGCTCTTGGTTGACAGCATAAACGTGCACCTGGCAATGCTCACCTCCTTCTTCTAGAGGATACAAAATAATATTTCCATAGAGCAAGTAAAGTTACTTGCCCATATATTTTGCTATACAATTTACAGAATTATAACAGGTATCTCTGCTCTTCAACCAGCTCACCTTCTTTTCAAACAACCTCCTTATCCTTCGAGCTACTAGGCTTCACTGTTCATCATAAATGGGAGGGTGAGATTCTAAAGAATCCCCGTAGTAGTAATTTCCATCAAACAAATGTGCAGATTACATAAAGCATGCAAAACAAGCCAAAGTGGAACATAACCTTGCAAGCTAATGCAATTAAGCATTTATGCGCAATGACAGATAGACCAGCTGAATAAATAATGCGCAAATAATTGACAATCACTGCCCCATGTCTATAGACAAGCTGAATAAATAATGCGCAAATAATTGGCAATCACTGCCCCATGTCTATTAGACAAGCTGAATCAATAATGCGCAAATAATTGGCAATCATTACCCCATGTCTATTAGACAAGCTGAATAAATAATGCGCAAATAATTGGCAATCACTGCCCCATGTCTATCAGCTACACGTGATCACGGCTAAATAATCCATGCAAGGAATTAAGGATTACATGTTCTCATGCTTTAGAAAAGCAATATGGCACAAACAGACATGCAGCAATCATACACAAGTGTAAGGTAGGAAAGAACTACTACCTGAACCTTCTGCTTCAAAATCAAACCTTACTTGTTTCCTTTCCCTTAGCTTCTTCGGTGGGCTTTTGTAGATATCAAAACCTATTATTTTAGTAAGGGTAGGTTAATGCTTGATCCAACTAAAATTCATAAATTAGAAATCTCTCTTAAATTCCAATCCTTTTTCAATCTCTACCCTTACTTAATAGTTGGTCATCCTGGACAATTTTCTTATTCAAACTATTCTCTTTGAAAGGCTTCCTTCCTTATCTCAACTCATATAGTTACTTTACTTAGTAACTGGTCATCTTGGTCAAAAAAAATACTATTTCTATTTATTATATTTGAAGGCAAATAATAAGTTCCCTATACTTAAACATTCTAATCTTATTGAAATTAAATCAATTAAAATTCAACTCTACTTCTTTCACCAGTTTGGCCGAGACACACAGCCAAACTACAAGTACTCACCTAAATTTCCATGCACTCATAAATATTTTCATAATTAACTAAACATCATTCTTAATCTCTTAGATCCCAACTTAAACTTCCTTAAACAAATATCTAACTTTAAGTTTATCTGGCGATCAAATAGCCATTAACTTTAATTCTCACAGTTCACACCTTTAACCTCTATGATCCTCATTAATCTGAATATTTAAGGACCCCAAAATCATACATCCAGAAGTAATAAACCCCCGTAACGGAAGTCACTAACAAACATATATATATATATATGTAAGTATAGCTTTCTAACTCATTTTCCTATCTCTCTTCATGGAAATGACAACACGCACCTACTCTCAATGCCCACGGTCAACATTCACAACAATTGAATTCATATATATTTATTTGCACACCCACACCCCTCTTCTAAAACCCCATTCCAAGCAGCGTGGCATCCGTATGTGTGTGTGTGTATATATATATATATATATATATATATTTATATCTATGTGTACAGCTCGGTTACTCTGGTATTTAAGAGTTTCATATCTCTCCATTATCCCAAAACTAAACCAGCGGCTTCAAGAAGATAACAGCCCCTGTCTCGGTACCTACAAACCAGAGCAACAGCACATGAAATCTAGAAAATTTATACAGTTGTGTTCACTACTTTATTATCAGAACCCGACACCCAACCCTTCAAAACTTAACCCCTGTTTTCGGTTGACATAAACAGAGCAAGGAACCTACATGCAAGCTTGAAAACCAACATCAAACACTTCAATCTACCCATAGAATCCGAATCCATCGGTCCTCTTATCCTTTCCATCACTTTCTCTCACTACCCTTCTGTCTCTCTCTCCTCAAACACGCCATAAACATGACCGAAACCAGAAAATGAAAACAGTGATGGACATGTGAAGCTCACCTGATTCAGAATCCAAGTTTGCATGCAAGAAAAACTACCTCCGATCAATTACTCCGTCGCCAACCTCTTCCTCTCACGGTCTGTCCCTCGCGCTCTCTCTCTCTCTCTTACAGCGTTGCAGAATGAAGTGAAAAGGGAGGGTAGGATCGGTCTGGAGGTTAAAGAGCCAGAACACGTGGATGACTAGCTGATAATTGAGGGAGTGAATCAGGTGGCAAACAAAGAAGGCAGCACGTGTACTACATGGTTGCTGAGTCATTTTGCCCTCCTAAATAATTATTCCTCCAATCTTATTCCTTCTCCTATTTTTCTGAAATATAAGATATATCCAGAAATTAAACCAAAATATCATAAATGGATTTTTCTTATCCATTAGCTTCTTTGACCCATAAAATAATTTTCCTAAGAAAATAACCCATTTTGCTATGAAAATAGCTTTAAAATCATTTAAGCCAGTTTTTGGGGAATGAACTTTTCCAAAATATTTCTAAATCTTGAAAAATCAATATTCCATAATTTTCCCCAATTGTGATTGAGCTATTAAATAATTTTAATGAACTTTCTTTTTTCTACTCATCCTGAGTCAAAAAATTCGGGATGTTACAAATTTAAAATGAGATTTTATTTCCATCATCTCATTAATATTGCACATACACATATCCGTGATGGGGCTTTAAATATAGCTAGTAATTTACAATCCCAAAATATCAAAAGATCAACTTTTTTTTTTTTTTGGACTCAATCAAAAGATCAACTTCGAAACGACGGTCGTAGCCCTTGATCTATCTTTTATTTTTCCCTTTTAGATCGGTTTCTCTTGTAGAATAAAACCAAAAAATGAGATTTTTTTTTTGTCATTTCCTTCATTCATATCACTTATACTATGTTTAATTAGAAGGCACAACATCATGCATAATATTTGTATATTTGTGAAGAGGTATAGTTTTTAATTTTTTAAATTCATTAATTTCAAATTAAATATCGTTGCCAATAAAAATTAATTAATTATTCAATACACTGATCATGTCACCGCAAGTGTAATTTATGGTTTTCATAATTTTTTATTCTGAAATTTTAAAAAGAGTTAAAATTAATGTAAAAATATTTTTTCTTGTATATTTTGCTCTTCTTAATTGGAATGAGTATTACTTGAAATTCTTTTGTTATATTTAAAGTTCTCGACTTATTCTTAGGCATGTCATAGTTAGTAATATTTGTAAATTTTTGTATGGTAGGATAAGTTTAATATTGAAAAACAGAAAAGTTTGCAGTTGTGCCTTTTTCCTGATCTATTACACACACATATATAGTTTAAAGAATTGAAGAGTTTGCAATAGACAAGAAACTTATTTAAATAAACTAAGTATAACATATCAATTTTGAATAATATATAGAAGTCAATTAAGAAATTTAAATACAATTCATTAAACTCTAGTTCAATCATATTTGAGCTCAATATATACGAGGCGTTTTAAATAGTCAGACAAATAATTAAATTATACTCCTCTAGTTTTTAATATAAGACCTATTTAACTAGTTTGACTAGATTAAAGAAGTTAGGTAAGTTAGTTAATTATAAGAAATATGACATGTTTTTTCTAAAACACTATAATCATCTTTCTTAATATCCCCTCTCCTTCTTCTACTTGATTATGGTTGAGGAATTTAAGTATCCATATGGATAATTTAGAAAAAAAAATAATAAATATGAGAAATAGGTTTTATATTTAGGATCAAAATCAACTCAACGATTAGGTTCTATATTAAGAACCGGAGGAGTATTATTTTAAGCCATTCATATTGAAGTGGAGCTATTCCGTACGTTCAATTTCTTATATAAAATTAACTAAAGCATAAAACTTTTCACTAAGAAACGTGTAATTTTTTGAATATATTACCTATATATATATTTGCTTTATTTTCTTTTTAAAATTCGTACAGTTATGAAAATGTGAGTACCTATCATTATACATGTACTTTATGCATATTATACAAAAACATTATGAACTGTTTTATTTTTCTATTTAAATGCCAACCTCTTTATAATCATTAAGATTGTAAAATAAATTTAAGATGAGATTTTATCTTTTCGTTTCATTAATATTATACATATTTATGATGGAGGTTTAAATATAGGTAGTGATTTACAATCACAAAATAACAATGATTTTGTTTTTTTTCCTTTTTAGATATTTTCTGTATTAGAGTAAAACTAAAATGAGATTTTTTTTTTGGGTCATTAAATTCACGTTCTTCATTCATAGAGTGTGTCTTACACTAAGCCTCTTATTACAATGCCAAAATAGGGGGGGAGGGGAACTAAGATCGTGAAGTAATGGGATCACCGAATATTCAAAATGTGGAAAACAATTTTTCAAAAATTTTTACTCTTAATCTGCCACATCATTTATATATTTTGATCAATAAAATGACTTCCATATGTAATTTATCCAGGAATCATTCCATTTGAGATTGGAAATTTGACAAACCTCAAATTCCTTAGTCTTAGCTACAACAATTTGCAAGGTAACAATTTTAATTATATGATTGTCTTACACTATGTGTATGCTTTTGTTTTTGAAACCCGTGAATGAAAGGTAATTTTTAAATGAGATTTTGCTTTTATTTTTTCATTCCCTTTAAAGTATCGTGAGAAGTTTACCAAAAAGTTTGCATTCACATTAAAAATCTTTTAAAAGGAAAAAACTAAAATATACATTTGGTCCTTTATGATTGTATTAAATTTTGTTTTAATCCCTTAAATTTATAAAATGCATTTTTTGGTCCTTCAATCTTAACACCGTTGGTTTCATCTAATGGAAATGCTAACTCATTAAACTTAAGTTGATGAATGTGTGATTAAACAATAACAAAGCATCCACAAAAAATCGAGTTATTTTCATTTGAATTTTTCAATTTTCACAAATAAAACTATTATATTAAAAAGATTAAAATGGAGAAAAATTCTTAGATGCACCCAGTGTGCCACGTCATCTGTGCTCTAGCAAATGAATATATAGCATTTCATACCATTTTAATCTCATGTGTCAGGCTTTTTATCTCCATTTTAATTATTTAAAAAATAATTAAAAAATTTCAAGGATTTTTTCTGTTGCCTCCTCCATGTTCTCCCTCCCTCCCTCCATGGCTTCACTGGTCGAACTCCCTCCCATCCTTTTCATTCGGAAATTCCAGCCCCCACCCCTCATCTTCGCAACTAGAAAGATTACAGCAAGAATGAATAAGAGCCAGAAGAAGAAATTTAAAAATCTGCAACTTCCGGTCTCCCTTCCAAATCCACAACTTTTGAAAACTCCGATGATGAAAACGGCGACCTTAAAGAAGACAAGAAGATAACGATGTCTTGCGTGTAACGCGTCTTATGCCGACATCTTGAACCCACTGCTTTTGCGGCGGACCTTCTTCATCTACCTTAAAAAAGAGGCACTAATGGACATTCAGCAGGAGAAATTCAGCTTAAAAAAAAAAATTGGTTTGGCTGAAGGGGGTTTGGATGAAGAACCGGGGGGGGGGGGTGGAGTTTCTGAAATGAAGAAGATAGGAGGGAGGGAGTTCGGCGTGAAGTCGTGAAGGGAGCAAGAAGAGAAAACAGGAAGGGGTAGCGAATTACAAAACCCAGGAATTTTTTAATTATTTTTTAAATAATTAAAATGGAAGCGTGTTTTGTTAATATTTAATTGCATAGTCATCACTTACGTTTGATGAGTGAGCATTCTCCATGAGATAAAATTGAAGGACAAAAAATACACTTTATAAACTTAAAGGACTAAAATGAAACTTAATGCAAACATAAAGGACCTAAGCTACACTTTAACCAAAAGAAAAATAAAATAATTTTGGATCATTAAAAAACTAGGAAGGCCCTGTGAAAATCGATCTGGGAAAAAGCCAATATTTGATGTGGTACAGTAAGCTTCAAGATAACTCCCAATTTTACCCCAACAAAAAAGTCCTTAAAAAGAGAAATAAAATATAATTTTGGATCATTATAAATATGTGTTTGCTGTTTGTTTTTATAAAGTATTCCATTTCTTTTTAAACAGCCTGCTGATTAACTATGTCAAGTCAGAGATACCTAAATAATGTTGTTGAGCAAACCAGATTTACTACCAACAAACAAGCATTTGCAATGCTACCAACAAACTGAGAGTATTTTAGTTCTTAAATGAAATCTTAAATTTTAGCCTTTTTCTTCGCAATTCATCCTTCGATTTTCAAATTAGGACCTTGTAAATATTAAATAAATTTAATACAAAATATAAATAATTCGGATGTTCATTTTTGATAGATGAGATTATTCTATAGTCTCCCTTCAACCATTCTTCTTTAAAAGAAATTTAATGTCCAATTGGTCATTGATATTTGAAGAGTCCTTTTAAACTGCCGTCCAACAAAAACTAAATTATTTTCTATTAATTTTAAGCCTCTAACTAACAAAATTCCATGTCTTATTTATATTGCTAATGCCTGTGTACTTGTGAATTTATTAGGAACATGCTTGCCATACTACCAAGTAATTAACAAATATTTTGTATTTATTTATAGGTGAAATTCCTTCATTTCTTTGGAACATGCCTTCTTTAAAACAGATTAGCCTTGACATCAATCATTTAAAGGGTAGTTTGTCAGAAGAAGTGTGTCATCATTTCCCTTTACTGGAAGTCTTTGGTGTTGCTGCTAATCAATTAGAGGGAAGCATTCCAAAATCAATAAGTAACTGCACATCTTTGAAATCATTATATTTGGATTTAAACTCATTTACAGGTATGCATTCACTTACTTATGTGTTTTCTTTTCTTCTTAATATGTTTCTGTAAATTGAGATTTTGTTTTTCATCATTTCATTCATATGAACAGATGGATGTCGTGAAAAACCGAAATTAAATCCTCACATATACTATTCAATGACAAAACTTCAAACCATACATAATGGTCCCATCATGCGTTATGCCAATACTTTTTTTTTTTTTTCAAAATTTCATCTGCCTCTTAATTATTTTAATTTTATGTTTTTTCTCCTCTTAATACTACTATTAAAATAATATTAAAATGCGTGCAAGTTTGGAGTCGTTTTTGCTTGTTTATTACATGCATAAATTGCAACAATTATATATTGTTTAATAGAAATGAAGATTTGTATTTAATATTTCTTTAAAAAAATGTAACGTAGGAATTAAAAGAATGTACAGTAAAAAAATATTTCGATATGCATAAAAAATAAATTATAACTTAAATTATAAAAATAAAAAAAATTTAATGCAACTCAAAAAATGCTTGGCTAACGAAATGTAAGCTCAAAATAAAGAACGAGAATACAAGATGTTTTTAACAGTGAGTCAAATAATTAAAATAAATCATTTAAATTCATTTGGGTTTAAAGAGAAATTGTCCTATGCTCAATTCCATGTAAAATTAAATAAAGCTTTCACAATAAAATTTTTTCATATGATAACTTTTGAGTTTTAAGTAATTATTAAATATGAAAATAAAAGAAGTACACAAATTTAGCAAGAGGGAGAAAGTATATATGCAGTGTGTGTGATGTGGGACCTATTTTTTAATATGTTGAGAAAATTATACTTCATAATTTCTCACTTCAATTGTACCAAAAATATTAGAAAGTCTCCAATTAATAGCAATTTGATGGTTATTTTTTTGGCCAAAACGAAATCCATTTTATTGATAACAAAAAAATAATTGGTACAAACACCAATAGCCAAAGCCGCTAGACAAAAAAGACTAGAATCCTAGCATACAACCTATGATCAAAGAAATAAACACGGAAACAAAACCAACAGTAAAGCAAACAAACAACAAACCAGTTTCTGTAAAAAGAGAGACCAAAAAGCAACAACAATCAAACGGTACAAAGAGGAACAAACAAGGAGCCAACAAGGGGTGAAAGGAATTAGCCAATTCTACTTCTATCTGCTACTTCCTCATGCAAGTCTGCGAAAAACACATCAGAACCACCTCCAGCGCTAGCATCCTCGCTCAAAATCAGAGACAAAAGGGGTGATGGTGACTCCACCCATCCGATAGGACACACCCCCTATTACATGCTAAGCTTTATTCCCCTTTCGATTCACCAGGAAAATTTCCACACACTTCAAGTTATTTAGACCTGTAATAATCTCCTACAACTCCCAACCTCCTCTCCAATCAATACCATCCACAGTTCTCTTCTTACAACACCAAAATTTTTTTGCACAGTCTACTTTAATAATAGTAGGTCGCCTACCAAACTCCTGCACCATGCAGAGAGATTTTTTCAGTGCCAAAATATCTGTAACCACTGGAGAATCAGCATGAACCTTCTCACAAAAACCCCACATGAAATCTCCCACTGCATTTCTACAAATTAGACCAATACCAGCAGAATTAGGCCAAAATGAACCATCACATACAATTAATTTTTACCTTACCGCTGTCGGGATATAGCTCCACTTCCTAGAACCAGTAGACTTCTCAGTATTGCTCCCAATCTGTACTGCCCATCCTTTAGCTCTCCAATATTCATCCATAGCTCTATTTGTAGAATTAATAACCATCCTTGGATCAGGTTTTTTACACTCAAAAACCACCCTATTCCTCTCCTTCCAAACCAGCCAGATAACCCAAACAAAATAAGCTAACTGATTCTCATCAACGATATTCTTTTCAGTTAGCATCTTTGCTCACCAATCATCAAATCTTACCATGTCATTGTCATCAAACCTCAATGACAACCTACATCCAAACCAAACACAATTAACCCAAGAGCATAAGAAGAGAGCATGTTCTAAATTCTCAGGTTCAGATTCACATATGGGGCAAAGCTCAATTCTGCTACACCTCCTTCTAAACAGCCTCTCCTTCACAGGTACTACCTGCCCAAGACATCTCCACAAGAATTGTAGAATTTTAGGCAATACTTTAATTTTCCAAAACTAATTCCATACCTATTTAGGGATATAGAACGGAGAACCTGCCTTCCCATTCACTTTTCTTCTCTTGATTCTAGTACAACGGTATCCTTTTTTAACAGAATACTTCCTATCCTTTGCCCCAAGCCAAACAATTGCATTCTCTCTAGAATTGTAGCTTAGACACATTTCTTCTATCTTCTTCACCACATCAAAGGGCACCAAACCCTCTAACCTCTCCACAGCCCACCTACCATTTTGAATTAAACCAGACACGAGCCAATCTTTTTTATCCTCAGGCACATTCACAAACTGGGACAAATTGCCTTCCGACCCCTTAATCCATTTATATCTCCATAGTCTAACATCAGACCCATTTCCAGTTCTCCAATATAAATCCTCCATAAGAGTTGATCTACCATCTAGAATGCTGCTTCAAATCCAAGAAGCTCTACCATCCTTTTTAGCATCTAGAAAGGAAACATTAGGGAAATAAATTCCTTTGAGCATCTTAACGCATAAATCATCAGGGGAGTATAGAATCCTCTAAGCAGTTTTTGCTAGAAAAGCATCATTGATAATTTCAAATTCTCTGAATCCCATTGCTCCTTCCGTCTTGGAATTAGTTAGCAAGTCCACATTACCTCCACTCCACCAAAATCTAGCAACCATTCCATCAAGCTCCTTACAAATTTTTTTAGGAAACTTGAAACAATTCATAGAAACAAAAGGACTGCACTAATGACAGATTTAATCATAATTTCTCTTCCAGCTTGTGAAAGTAACCTCCCACTCCAACCCTTGATCTTCTTCCCTACCCTTTCTTTAAAGTACGCTAAAGCTTGTTGTTTAGTTTTACCCCAAATATTTGGGATACCAAGATACTTTCCTGGCTCTTCTATGTCTCTAATACCCAAAATTTAGCATACTTTCTCTCTCACATCAGCTGCAGTACTTTCAGAAAAGCTAATGCCAGATTTTCATAAATTCGTCAATTGACCCGAGGCATCACAATAACTCTTTAACAAAGAAGCTAAAACTTTACAATTGGCTTCCTTGGCATTCATAAAGAAGAGAATATCATCAGCAAACAGACAATGAGAAAGCATGGGACAATCACTAGTGATTTTAATTCCTCTCAGCACGCCATCTTCCACATTTCTGTTAATCATTCTTGACAACACTTCCACTACTAAAATGAATATATAAGGTGAAAGACGATCAGCTTGTCTCAACCCCCTTTCTCAAATAACTTCTCCCAACTTCCTACCAGATAAGCAAATATTCAATTTAACAGAAGAAATACATCTCGTAACCAAATCAACCCATCTTCAATGACAGCCAAACTCGCTCAGCACTGCGCTCACAAAATTCCACTCCACCCTATCATAAGCCTTACTCATATCCATTTTAAGAGCAAACTCACTTCTGATTCCCTTCATTCTTCTCCTCAAATAGTGGACAATCTCCCAGGCAATTATTATCTTATCATGTATCTGTCTACCGGCAACAAAAGCTCCTTGAGTATTAGAAACACGAACATTCAAACAAGATTTCAGTCTGTTAGCTAAAACTTTTGAGATTACCTTGTAAACAAAGTTACAAAGACTAATTGGCCTAAATTGACTCACATCTTTTGGTCTATCCACCTTTGGAGTCAACTTGATATTTTTTACAATCAGATCATCTATATCACATCTTCCTTCAAAGTAACCATCCACCATCTTCCACAACTCTTCTTTAACCACATGCCAAGATGATTGATAAAATTTTCCATTAAATCCATCAGGACCTGGTGCTTTATTCCCTCCCAACTAGAAAACAGCATCACACACTTTCTTCCTACAAACTGGACTTAGCAACAGATTATTCATATCATTTGTAACACAAGTTTCCACATACTGCAAAACCCCCCTCAAAACTTCTCCGTCCAGAGGTTTTAAAAAGGTCTTTATAAAAATTAACAAAGCAATCAGCAATCTTATTCTCATTTTCCATCCAAGTCGCATCCTCTCTTTTTAACTTCAAGACTGCATTCCTTTACCTTCTTTGGATAATGGAGGTGTGAAAAAAAATCTTGAATTTCTATCCCAGCTTGAAGCCAAGTTATGCGAGATCTCTGCCACCAATAGGTTTCTTCATTATGCCAAACTTTCTCTAACTCAATTTCTACTTCCCCTATTCTCCTTATTACTTCATCAGAAAAGTCTCTTTCATAACAACTAGCCAGCTGACTCAGGAGGGTATCAGCCAAATTTTTATTATTTGGAAGAGTTTCCTTATTCCACTTAATAAGAACCCTCCTACAATTATTTAACCTCCTTATAACCTCCTGTACTTCATCCTATCTCGAATCTTTCTCCAAACTCCATCCAGATTTCACTTTGTCAACAAAATCAGGATGTTCAATCCACATTTGCTCAATTTTAAAACCTCTAGGAGTTTTAACTCTATTGTAATTCAAATCAGTTAACAAGGGTGTGTGATCAGAACCCACAGGCTCTAAATGAAAAACTTGTGACCTGGGAAATTCCTCTCTCATATCCACATTTCCTAGCACCTTGTCAATTCTTTCTTTCACATTATCATCTAGCATCCTCTTATTGTACCAGGTATAACTCATGCCTTTAAAATCCAAATCAAGTAACTCACAATCGGCAATAAATTGTTGAAAATTAAGAATCTTCCTTACTGACCTTGCATTACCGCCTTTCTTTTCCTCTTGAAAGATTAGGTCATTGAAATCTCCTAAGCACACCCATGAGCCCGCAATGCCTCTAGCAATTTGTCTCATCTTGTCCCAGCATCTCCTCATTTCTATTTCTTTAGGAGGTCCATAAAGGAAAGAAATGAATTCAGGAAGATCAAACTTAACAGAATCAACACAAGTATGTATCATATTCTTTTCACTATACAAGACAGTAATCTTCACTTCTTTACACCACCACACACATAAGCCTCCACTTTTAGCTTTAGGATCCACAACAAAGCTGTCACACCCCAACTTTGGAGGTGACCGGCACAGAATATGAGAGACCTCACACTCTTAAGCCTAAATATATGGATTGTTTAACTAATATATATATTTTTAGGATAAACATAAATAAAGGCATCCATTAAACAAAACATTCATATACTTAATCAGGTTGTGATACAAAATATAAAACTATTTGTAGAAATTTTCAACAGAGCCTCCACTATAATCTAGACTTCCTGAAAATTCTACAATAGACTGCCAATTCAAACAATACTTGGGGCTCAGTTCCCCAGCACCAGTATATATATAACTACAATCCAAAATAACCCAAAAGATGAGGACCTAGACATAGATTACGTGGAGCATCAAATTCTAAAAGTAAAGACATAAATGTACTTTTGAGTTTACATTAGCTAACAGTTACTCAAAATAAAGTTTCAAGTTCTGGATCTTCAATGAGGCTCTTTACTGCTCAGCTGGGAGTACAGGGTTAGTGGTACTGTCTGAAGTCAACAAAAGAATCTACCGGTGAATAACATCCCATAGATAATATTTAAAAAGGTAATAACAAATGAATGCAATAAGACTAAATTTTTACTTGGAATGACTATGTGGTAAAGAATTAAAGTTTCTACAGTACACAATCTTAAATTGAAAGATAAATGTATACTCAGGCTCATTAAACAATTAAATCCAAATTTGTAATAAGACAGCTTGTTACACAAAAATATTATAAAATAACATTTCTTAAACACTAATACTTTTATAGGACTTCAACAGAACAGAATAGCAAGCGCAGCTTGAAGCCACGAATACAAGCGTGGACACATAGTCCACGAGAGTAAGTAACCAATCGAGCGCGGCCAATGCCACGAAACAAGCGCGGGAACAATGCCCACGAATATCCAGCGAGCTCGAAATTACCATGGCGCGCCAAGGACTAACAGTGCTGCTGTTAGTGACCAGTGTTCTGTATCCAGACCTCTAAAAAAAAGTGTACAAGCATGCATGGGATCGAGTTTATTACTAACAACCAGAGGGATATATATTTATATATTTTATTTCCACGAAGGGAATCCTTTAAGGAATATTTTACAACAGATGATCCCAGCATGAAGATTTTCAAATAATATTTTCAAAACTCCTTTCCAAATTCCAAGTATAAATATTTATTAGAAACAAAAATGAAGATTAACAAATTGTAAGCAGAACTTTTAATCAACATATAACAAGATAAATATTCCTTCAAGTAATAAAACATTAAAACATTAAATAAGTGAGATTGGAAAAATAATAAGATTTAAGTTAAATCACCTTGACAGACCATTTAAAGAAGCTAAATGTTTTTTTTTTTTAAATAAGAATTTATGACCATGGGACGCTATTCACTCACCTGTTATGCTCCCAAAATATAACTCATTCCAATTAGCACATCCTTGAGTTATGGTCACTCCTCAATCCCCTAGTGTCCCGAAACAAAACATTATTAATACCCCATTTATAACTTATATACATCTAAATCATTTATCAACAATCTCTTACAACTCTAACAAGCCCATCCATGTCAAAAATATTCAAAGATTAGCATAATAGTTGGCAAGCATAACATATAAATTATAATTCACTTGTTTCCCAATAACAACGTAAAACTCCAACCTTCAAGTTTTCTACCCACAAGAACAATCAACTCTTATTTCCTTCATGTATCTCCTGAAAGCCAAGGTTTCATCATAATTAATCCAAAATAATATCTATCTTGCTCTTTTCCATCAAAATGTTATATAAACACCTATCAAGAAATTCTTTTGCTCATGTAGACATTTTTTCAAACACCCCACGGGCACTCAATATTGTTTTGTGAACAAGCATCCGCACCAACAACTTTTTCAGGTTTCCTTCTTAACTAAATTCATCTCATAGACCAAAATAAACAGCACCCAATAATTTCAAGCTTCAAATAATAGTTGCAAGCAATCACCATGCATCACCCGTAAAAAAAATATATAATCCTTCCTCCTCAATATGCTTCGTTTAAGACAACCCCCATAATCCTTGAAATCTCAAAACTTCCAGCAACCAAACCAATTAATACCCAAGCCAAAAATCACAAGATCCAAGAAGATAACATCCTACCCGTGACCACCCACACCCAAAATTCTGCAGAAACGAATATGGAAAGAAAATTCGCATAGCCACCCAAAATCAACCAAAATCAGCCCCAAACGCACAACAAGAAAGGTAAAACTCACCTAAACTTACACCATACTCCTACATTGCAAGACAGACCAGAAAAAGGGGGGAAAGTGACTCCAAAAGAAAGAGAAACACCCCAAACTCTAGCAATGTTCTGCAGCGAAAACAGAGGAGAAATAATCTGCAAGAATGCACGCCGGAGACTGCAAAGTGAACGGTGGAGGACAGAGGGAGATGCGACCGTTGAAGAAGAAAAAGAAGGGTTAGGGATTCAGCTTTGAAAAACTTGTTCTACTCCTCCATTCTCTCGCTAAAATGAAGAGCATCGGGAGAGGAAGAAAAAAAAATCTGATACTTACTTTTTATTTTTACTCTAAGGGTATTTAAGTAATTCAATAGTGCTGAAACAAAAATTAAATTACTCCAAAGAGATGGCCCTAGTTCGAACCCAGAACCTCCAATGCCTTCAGCCACTTCCAGAGCCATTAAACCACATGATTTACTTGGTTGCAGCTACAACAGCAATAAAAAGAAACTATTAACCAATAATTTAGTATAATAAATTGCAAGATTGTTACAAAAGCCTTCCTCTGAACCATAGCTTCTCCTCGACCTTTCCACTACAACTTTTTTTGTTTCGTCTCCATCAAGAAAACTATCAGGGGTTTATGAATTCTACAAGCATTCTTCAAATTTTTAACTATCAAGGGAGCCCCAAACCCTTGACAGTTCCATGAGATAACACTCATTGTGCCTGGGTGGTTGTTTTAGACCAGCCACCAGCACCCTTAGCATCAATTACAATAACACAATCAGTCTATTCACCAAGGGAAGCAGCTTGACTAACATTCTGGATTCCTTCTGACGCTTCTCCTCCAAGATTCTGGGTTACACCGCCACACCCTATTTTTCTCATTTGCTTCTTAGGAATTCTACCTCTTCTTGTAACTCTTCTTTGAGTTAATTTCTGAGACGCATCAACAATCTTTGTGGTCTCAAAGAAAACTAAATTCCTTCTCTTAACATCTGACCTCTTCTCTTCCTCCATTAATGGCCTTTTCAACCCAATCTTCCTCAAACCTGTTACTATCTCCAACATAGGAGAAACACTCCCATATAATACTATTGCCTTAGACATATTGCTGCTTTTCTTAGGTAGAGACAAAGCTTTCTCTTCCTTCTCTTCAGACCTATAAATTGCAACCTCCTTCATTGCTTTTTTAATTGAAATTGAGCTAGCCTCCTGACATCCACTAGTCCCTACAATAACCTCTTCCTTCTCATTCTTCTTACCAACCATTACTGCTCAAATCCACCTCAGTCTTCTTATCACCTATATTCTTTTCTTTATTTACCTCATCTTCCTTCCAAGGTAATTCAATCTATTTGCCTTTATCATTTGTCTTTCTTAACTTCATACCCTCCACTTCTTCCCAACTATCCTTACAGATAACTACTAACTCATCTATCCTTCTCGCAGCCTGTACTCCCAACCAATTTCCATACTCTACAGAGCCAGGCTCTTTGTTGTCCTTGTACATACACTTTTTGATATCATGCCCCAGTCTCCCACAAGCAAAGCACAAATTCTGCAATCTTTCATATCTCACCTTGATCAATATAAGATCCTTATCAGGTCGTGGAGCACGAACTCTAGTAACTAGAGGTTTCTTTAAATCTAGAGATTTCTTTAAACTAACAAGCACTCGAGCACGAAGAAAACTCCTAGTTAACAGACCATCACACTTAGGATCCTCCACAAGAACCACCTATCCAATCCTCAAGCCAAGTGTAATGGCTTTTTCAACATCCATCAACGCCAATGGCAGGCCCTGAAATTGGATCCTAAAAAGGCACAAGTCAAAGTTTACCTCACTACCTACCATATCTTCCTCCCACTTTTCAATATTTAGGAGCCATCCATTAATTGACCATGGCCTTCCTCGTAGAATTTTTCTATAATCTTCTTGATATCAAAATTCAAACACAAAAGTCTTCTGATCCACCTCTACAATTTCCAGATCCTCTTTCTTTTGTAGATTCCATCCCTTTCTGATCATCTGAATTAACGTAGCAACATTCAGATTCTTCTCTGTAATCATTCTTCGAATCAGAGCACCACCCCCAAACCTTCTCTCTTCTTTCCTCCTCCACACCAAATTAACCTCAAGAGTCATCTTGTTCTCTTCCGACTTTCTTTCTCTCGACCTTCCTTCAAACTCAATTGACATTATTCCTCCGATCATCTATTCCTCACCACACTTCTCTCTCATAGAGAACGATTGAGAAGCCACTCTTTTCATCTCCACCACAGTGGTGGATGAACGGCACTCTGAAAAACCTCCTTCATAGCTGTAATCAACGACAGAACAAGTTACAAACACGACAATGCCGTTGTAACTAACTCAGAAGAGAGAGAAAACTCCCACTCAAGAGAGAGAAATGATTTTTTTGATGATTCAATTTGATGGTTATAAGAAATTCACTTTTTCCCTTTCTTTTTTTTTGATAGCATTTTTTATTTTTTTTATAGCAACTTTTTCCCTTTCTAATATTTTAGTGTTTGGAATTAGTAAGACGTGTAACTGTTTTTTTTTGTTCTTTTTTGTAATTCGATCAATGAAAAAGCTCCATATCACATTTAATGTGCCCACATGTTTTATTTTTTACACGCGCGCATATAGATTTTAATTTTACAAATTAAAATTGAAAAATTAATGAGTTAATGTACATATTTGACACAAATATATTTTGGTGGAAACTCATCGACAAGGATCCTTTTATATCGATTACTTATTTATTTATTTTATCTTCGTTTTTCCCCTAGTATATTCTCTTATGAAAATGTTACTCATCCATCAATTTTTTTTTGTCCAGGTTTTGTACCCAAAGGGATAGGCAGTCTTGATAAACTTGATAAATTAGACTTATCCGGTAATTATTTCAAAGGATCTATTCCTTCCAACATATTCAACATTTCAACATTAACATTGTTAAACCTTGGTGGCAACTCCCTCTCCGGCCTTCTCCCATCATATTTAGGAAACGGCCTTCTCAGTTTGGAGAAGTTATGGTTGTATGAGAATGAACTAACTGGACAAATTCCAAACAGCATATCAAATGCTTCTAAGCTCATTGCGTTAGACTTGTCATCGAATAAACTTACCGAAGCTATACCCAATGTAATTGGAAATTTAACAAGCTTGATTGACTTAGCTTTGGATGAGAATGAATTGATTGGTTTGATTCCATATACAGTTGGCAAATTACAGAGCCTTCAACATTTAAGCCTGAGCAACAACAAATTACAAGGTTCCATTATAAATGACCTTTGCCAACTCAAAAATCTAAATGAGTTGAATCTTGCTAACAACATGTTTTTGGGAACAGTTCCGGGATGTCTTGGGAATACTTCTTTGCAAAAGTTGAATTTTAGCTCTAACAAATTTTTTTCCCATATACCCTCTTCTCTTTGGAGTCTCAAAGATTTATTGGTTTTAGACATATCCTCTAGTGCATTGAGTGGAATAATTTCACCGGAGATATCAAACTTGAGAGCAATTACACTATTGAATTTGTCAAGAAACCAAATTTCAGGAAACATCCCTACAACTATGGGTGGGTTGTAGACTTTGCAATACCTATCTTTGGCTCACAACAAATTGCAAGGGCATATACCTGAATCACTAAGTAGCATGATAAGTATTGAGTTAATAGATTTTTCCCATAATCATTTGTTTGGTGTGATTCCAAAGTCCTTAGAGTCATTGCACTATCTTAAATCTATTAATATTTCCTACAATTTATTGGAAGGAGAGATTCCGAATGGTGGTCCTTTTCAAAATTTTACTGCTCAATCTTTTATGATGAATAAAGATCTTTGTGGAAAATCCCAGCTACAAGTCCAACCATGTAGGAGAGGAAACAAACACATATCAAATAAAGTGATGCTGGTGATAAAATGCTCAGTGTCTATCATGGTTGTCATTTTGGTTATTATAGGCATTGTCTTTCTAAAGCATAATAGAGATGATGCTAACTATGCAACCAAAAGGGATTTAACAAATTTGGACGCACCAACCAGGATATCCTATTATGAGCTTCTACAAGGAACAAATGGATTTGATGCGAGTAATCTTCTTGGCTCTGGAAGTTTTGGATCAGTATATAAAGCAATTCTTCCAAATAAAAAGATAGTTGCTGTCAAAGTATTTAACGCAGACATGGAAGAAGCATTGAGAAGTTTTGATATTGAATGCACTGCCATGTGCAATTTACGCCACCGCAATCTCATTAGGATTATTAGTAGCTGCTCAAACGATGATTTCAAGTCTCTAATTATGGAATTCATGTCAAATGGAAGTCTTGATAGATGGTTGTACTCTCATAACTACTGTTTAGATATCTTGCAGAGGTTAAACATAATGGTTGATGTGGCAACTGCATTAGAGTACCTTCATCATGGTACTTCTATTCCGATTGTTCATTGTGACATAAAACCAAGCAATGTTTTGTTGGATGAAGGCATGGTGGCTCATCTTAGCGATTTTGGTATAGCTAAATTATTAGGTGAAGGACAGTTGGAAACTTATACAAAAACATTAGCTACAGTTGGCTATATGGCACCAGGTAATAGTTTAATAATAATATTTTAGTTCAATTATGTTTTTTTTATTATTCTATGCAAAATTTTATATTATTCAATCATTGATATGTAAACATATTTTCCATTCCTATATGCAAAGATTTTTATTAGCTCTATAAAAGAAAAGTTTAGCAGCAAAGCTTATATTCTCTTTTGACATATAGAGTATGGATCAAAAGGAGTGGTTTCTTTCAAAGGAGATGTGTATAGCTATGGTATCATGCTAATGGAGATGTTTACAAGGAAGAAGCCAACCGACAAAATGTTTGTTGAAGGTCTTTCTTTGAAAGATTGGGTTAGCAAATCAATACCGCATTCAATCATCAATATTCTAGATGTCAATTTGCTATGCAAAGGGAATCCAAATATTAGCAATATATTACAGCATATATCATCAATTTTTGAGTTAGCATTAAGTTGTTGCACTGAATCACCTGAAGCACGAGTTATGATGACTGATGTTGTGGTCTCATTGAAAAAGATAAGTTTATATTTACATAAAACATTGGAGATGCGCCACTAGTTATTAAATAATCATTATACAGAAGTTTTAGTTACTGTTTCTTTTATCCTTTGGCTTAATTATCTTGTCTATGAAAATGCAGTGTGTCAAAATGGTGATGATTTATGTGTTTGTTATATTAATATATAAAGTCTCTGCATTTTTTGTAATTTGGAAATATGAAGAAAATTAGTTAAGTTGGTTATTTATAATAGATGTGTGTTGAATTCCCTAAATTACTCTTATTTAATCATATGTATTGGAACTACCCTTAGGTGGAAACACTTTACAATCAATCGAGATATTTTGGACAAAATATTGTATATTTGAGAGACATAGTGAATTTATGTCTTATATTTAAGATCAAATTCAACCCCAACTAGCTCTTATATTTAAGATTGGAGGTAGTATTTTATATCATACTTAAGAAAACATGTTGTAATTACTAATTTCGTTGCCTTCCATCTTAATTACTAACTTCAATATTTAATATAAGAACTAGTTGAGAGTTGAATTTGATCATAAATATAAGACTTCAATTCATTTTGTTTTCCAAATTTATAAATTTTTCTCCAAATATTCTTATTGACTGTAAGGGATTCTTACTAAGGGGTAATTCGAATGCACATGATTAAATAGATTAGTTTAGAAAAATCAATACATATTTGTTACAAATA
Source organism: Neltuma alba (assembly GCF_004799145.2). Lineage (NCBI taxonomy): Eukaryota > Viridiplantae > Streptophyta > Magnoliopsida > Fabales > Fabaceae > Neltuma > Neltuma alba. Next base: position 266,631 of record NW_021637061.1, read on the forward strand.
ACCAGCTTAACTAATTTTTTTAATATCATCAAATTAGTTATCTAGTTGTTATATTAAAAACTGGAGATAGTATTAAATGAAATGATTTGAAAGGTCAATTATATATATACATATATATAAAGCAAAGTGCAGAGGAACATGTACAATCTTGAATGCCTAAAGAGAAACCCAACAACAATATACAATTTTCATAATCCAATCCTACACTTCATTGCATGGTTCCCAAGTTGGTTCTTATTTATTTTTGGTTTTTTTTTCTCATTTACCCTTTGTTTAGTATGAGGGAATTGGAGGGGAGGAAAAATTTTAATAAGCTTGGTTTAAAAAATTAGAGAAATGGGGTTATAAAATTTTGATAGAGAGAAGATGTAAGATAAAAGAGTAAGCAAAATTAGTCAAAACATTTTAGCCCCACTTCTCTAATTTTTATTTTTTAAATTGAGTTCATTAAAATTTTTCTGCTCCTCCACTATATTTTTCTCATACCAAACAAACCTTACTTTTTTGTTATTGAACCACAACGAAAGAATTTGAGCTACGAGAGCCCATTATTGAAAGTTCAAACCAAGGGAACCCATTTTCTTAAGCCCGTTTTAAAAGTGAAACACTTGAAACGTTAAGATTAATAAGTTTATTATCAAATGACTTAGTGTTCGTTTGAGTTGGCCTATTTAAGTGTTTATATTATAAGTACATTTTATATAAATCAAGATAAAATTTTTTTCATATACTTATTTGATCTTTCATAAATCACGGTTGAAATACTGCTTATAAACCGTTACTGAAAATTCATCAAATTCATCGGTTGGGCCTATGAAGAAGAGTTTAGGTGGTATAAAGTGGACATTAGTATTGTGGAAAACGGTGTGAACTTTGTTGCCTGGTTCCCTTCTCTCCGAACAGTTGGCTATAAACACATTCAGTAAATTTTTACCCGTTTCCATTGCTTGATATCCAGTTAAGAGAGGTGATCATTACAACATTTTTTAATCTTTCAATAGTTACCTTATCGAATGTTTTTCTTATGAGTCAAATTATGTTCGCATAACAATTTAAATCAAGAAAAATATCTTTACTTATCTCTAAATTTTAATGACAAATTTTTATTGCAAATAGAAAAATATCTATATTATTATTTTATATTGGTTTCTTCTATAGTGTTTGTATATGAAATATCTGTGATAAATCATATTTTGCATGTGCTTAGAATGTATATTTTAGGCCACTTTAAGAAATCAATTGAGCATTAATTGCATTAATAAATAAATAAAATGTTGATGCATTTGAGTAAAAGAATTGAGTAATTGTGATATTTTTAATAGTTCTTATGAAATTCCACAATTGGATATTACTTCTGACTTATTATTCTGAATACAGGGGCAGAATTGCAAATATGAAGTGGTAGAAACACATTTCCTGTGAGGAAGGAAAGAAGAGTCGGGAGGACAAGCAATTCCATCACTAATGGAATCCAATTTCTATCACCAATGGAAAAGGTATTTCACCGAAAATGCTAACACAGATTCGAAAATATTCATCACGGAGGCGGGAAAACTGAAATTTGGTTCAAAATCCTCCTAGTCCAACTAAGAAGCTAACGGAATTAGTTGTAACAGCTGGCACCCAGATCAAGTTCATGACTGAAAGGAAGGAACCGGACGGGAAAAGGAAAAAGAGAAATTTTCCGGTGGATATAAAAGGGGAAAGAGGAGGCCGAGCAGGGGACATCCAGTGAGAATTTGGATTTCTGTGAGAAGTTCTTGTTCGCTGGTTCTAATTCATCTCTGTCTTCTCAAAGTGTCTGTTCCGTCTCTGGTTGCAATCACCGAATTTGACATCTTCCATGGCAGAACTGCATTCTGAGTTTGAAAGAGGGGAAGTTGCTGTCACGTGTAGCTAATTCCGTAAATTCTTCCAAAAGCAGAACCGAATCTGAGCTACTGGATTGTAGAGGGAGTTTACATTCATCTGTCCTTTTCAATTGCTATACTAGTTTTAGAGTAATTAGAAGAGAATTCAGTTGTATTCTGCTTCGGACATTTAAATGAATGTTGTGTACTCGAATGCTGTAGAAGACTTGGTAATTCATTCTTGATTTAGAAGTTAATTAGATCCTTATTTCAATTCAGTGAAATTGAATATTTTGGTTTGATTAATTAATTCATTCAAATAGAAGTTCTGTTTGATTCAGAGTGTTTAGTTTTCTGCACATTCAGTAACACTTAGCTCCAGATCAGATTAAGGCAATGAAGATGAAGTGAAACTCTTGGAAGAACTAATATTCTAATTGTCTTTCTTGCTCGTTTCCTTTGTTTACATTCTGTTGCTACATTTAGAACTCAAACAAAGAATTTCTTCCATTAAGCTGAAACATTGATCTGTCTCTACACTTCTTTATAAATAATTTGTGTTAATTTCGTTTAAGAATTCAAAGAGTTATTAGAACAAGTAATTCGACACCTAGGCTGCATCATTGCATTGCACATATCTTCCCTAGTGTTTTTTATTACCTATACGACTAAGGATTAATCAAATGGTGCCGTTGCCGGCCTTTTAACTCTTGAATATTCAGTCTAATTCGTGAAGCTCTATTCTGTTCTGTTGGGAATTCTAATTTGCTTTGATTTTCTTCTTTCTGTTTGTCCCAATGGGTTTTTCCTAGTAAGGTTTTAATGAGGCACAATACTCATTATGGACATCCAAGGGGGAGTGTTATGAATATTGCATGAGTGGATGTCCATAACCCCTAACCCTTCGAATTCTCATAGGATTCCTTACCTTCAAGTGTCATAAACTACATAACCTCCCTAATGAATGACTTGGGAGGAGTTTCTCATTGTTAATGCTATTATGATGTTCTTTATTCTTTGTAACCTTAGTATAGGACTTCAATGCTTGAAGGCCTAAATAGAATAGAGGGCATACATGAGGCATTTGTACCTTGAACAAAGTGAATGAGAAAAGGCCATTGTCTTCTCTATCTCTTGCTTTCTTTTCTACTCTTCATTCTCCTTATTTCTGGTAGTTTTATATCAAATTGGATATTACTTCTGACTTATTATTCTAAATACAGGGGCAGAATTGTAAATATGAAGTGGTAGAAGAAACACATTTCCTGTGAGGAAGGAAAGAAGAGTCCGGATGACAAGCAATTCCATCACTAATGGAATCCAATTTCTATCACCAATGGAAAAGGTATTTCACCGAAAATGCTAACACAGATTCGAAAATATTCATCACGGAGGCGGGAAAACTGAAATTTGGTTCAAAATCCTCCTAGTCCAACTAAGAAGCTAACGGAATTAGTTGTAACAGCTGGCACCCAGATCAAGTTCATGACTGAAAGGAAGGAACCGGACGGGGAGAAGGAAAAGAGAAATTTTCCGGTGGATATAAAAGGGGAAAGAGGAGGACGAGCAGGGACATCGAGTGAGAATTTGGATTTCTGTGAGAAGTTCTTGTTCGCTGGTTCTAATTCATCTCTGTCTTCTCAAAGTGTCTGTTCCGTCTCTGGTTGCAATCACCGAATTTCACATCTTCCATGGCAGAACTGCATTCTGAGTTTGAAAGAGGGGAAGTTGCCGTCACGTGTAGCTAATTCCGTAAATTCTTCCAAAAGCAGAACCGAATCTGAGCTACTGGATTGTAGAGGGAGTTTACATTCATCTATCCTTTTCAATTGCTATACTAGTTTTAGAGTAATTAGAAGAGAATTCAGTTGTATTCTGCTTCGGACATTTAAATGAATGTTGTGTACTCGAATGCTGTGTAGAAGACTTGGTAATTCATTCTTGAGTTTAGAAGTTAATTAGATCCTTATTTCAATTCAGTGAAATTGAATATTTTGGTTTGATTAATTAATTCATTCAAATAGAAGTTCTGTTTGATTAAGAGTTTTTAGTTTTCTGCACATTCAGTAACACTTAGCTCCAGATCAGATTAAGGCAATGAAGATGAAGTGAAACTCTTGGAAGAACGAAATAATATTCTAATTGTCTTTCTTGCTCGTTTCCTTTGTTTACATTCTGTTGCTACATTTAGAACTCAAACAAAGAATTTCTTCCATTAACTGAAACATTGATCTGTCTCTACACTTCTTTATAAATAATTTGTGTTAATTTCGTTTAAGAATTCAAAGAGTTATTAGAACAAGTAATTCGACACCTAGGCTGCATCATTGCATTGCATATCTTCCCTAGTGTTTTTGATTACCTATACGACTAAGGATTAATCAAATGGTGCCGTTGCCGGCCTTTTAACTCTTGAATATTCTGTCTAATTCGTGAAGCTCTATTCTGTTCTGTTGGAATTCTAATTTGCTTTGATTTTCTTCTTTCTGTTTGGATATTCAATTCTTGTATGAGCTGCGAGTTTGGTGAATTTTATCCTTTGGATAGAGAAATCGATAGAACTTTAAGAAATCTGAAAAAAGCCAAACAACTTAAAGCAGCCAGGGCTCCACTAGAAACCTCACCCATTCCTCTTACACCTTCATCTACTGATTCAGCCAGTTCTGCCCCAACTCATATATCTGATACAGAATCCTCTTTAGGACATTTCATAAACCATCATTTTATCATGAATCCACATCTTGATCCTAATAATCCTAGGCCTAATGATCCTAATAATGTCCATCAAGCTCAGGAACAAGAAGCTGAAAGCAGGCCTAATCATTTAAATGCTAATCCTACAAGCGTGATGAGATGAGAATTATATGGGCATGACTTCATTTTTCCTCTGATTTCTTGCGTGGCTTCTCAATCTCAGATACCTTTGCCCAAAAACAGAGCGACAACTTACGGGTGCTAGCAGGATGAATTAGAGGTTCTAAATTTGATTTCTCTTTAGATTTTGAGTTACATTTATATGTATATGTAATAACAGACAATCATGATTTCGGAGTGTGAATACAATTAGTATGTGATTATGGGCATTGAAATTATCATTGTTATGTTTCATAATAGTAGATCGGTTTGAATAAATTAACTGCAATCAGTAATTGCATATGGATAACGGCAACCAATGGGTATAAAATTCCAATCTCTTTCACAGTCACAATTCTCACTCGTTTTTAGATTTGATAAGCTATAGCTGGTACTGCGTTACAAGTCAATTTTTTTTTTTAATTACAGGAATGAAGCATTTTGCATCCTCACTATTCTTTTAATGCTTTGTTGCAGGAGATTTCAGAATTAAGGCATGAGCTGTGTCCGCAAGTCATCAAAGAGAGTAGGTTTTGGAGAATATTTTATATATGAACAGCCATATTTCCCCGTAAGTAGTGATCTTTAATATTTTATTTACATTAACTTTCTCAATTCAAAGTTTAGTCCTTGCACTGAAAGATGTCTTCTGTGTTTTTAAACTCTTCATTTTACATTTAACATTTATGTTGCTTCTGAGTTTAGACTATACATATAATTATATATATCAATTGCCACATATTGCTTAAATTTATGAATGCTGATGCAGACGTTTAGGCTATCAAATTATGTAAAATGATATTGAGATATGAAAAGACCTGATCATGGTGTATCAAATTATACTGTCCTATGAAATTTTGGGAAGAAATCCCAGGTAATTCGTGCTTCGGTATTTTCAAAATTTACTTTGGATCACTAGCAGGGAGCCAACATTGACTACCGAATGCTGTTATCCTGTTAGGTTGAATCTTCTAAAAGACCCAATGTTGTTCTGTACAGTCCATTTACATAAGTTAAAATTAAATATCACTAAAGCTCATTTAAAAAATCTTGGCAATAGATTTAGCGAATCTTTTGGTCCAAAACTGAAAACGTATGTTCTCAAGAATAGGAAAAGTTAAACTCCTACAAGCTTTATATGGAGGGTTCTGTAGAATTCCCTTCAAGCTTAGGTTGGAAGTGACTATATGTTTGCTGGTAAACACATGCCTTCAGTTCCTTTACTGAAAGCATCACGACGGAAAGTGGGGTTTCTAAATATTAAAGAAATGAAACAGACAAGAATGAAATATTTTGTGAATTTGAGGGAAGAAGTCCACTAGCAACAGATGAAGTCTTCACGGAAGCCAGTAATCAGAGCCACGCCAGTTGATAGACAAAGGACACAAAAATTGCACACAAGACAGATCTATTGATCAAGCTTCTGGGAGGGAGAGGTAAATGTTTGGTTTTGTCCAACCAACAGTAGTACTTTGGTGTATTCTTGGATGACAATTCCAGGCTAATAAACATAAGTGGATGTATCGTTGGGCAATATTCTTCTTTCTGATATCATCAGGCAGCATCCTAATAACTTCCCCTAAGTCTAACAAGTTGCAGAACGAAGTACCAAGCTTGTGTTTACTAGTATGTTTTATATGAACCTAAATAATCATTTTAGTCTTATGTAATTAATTACCTTACTGGATCTTTCTTTCTTATGATCTCATCAGCAACCTCTACGTTAATTTAGTAGAAAACATTAATAGTTTTTCTGTTTAACTGGGTCTATAATCATTCCTGTGGTTTTGCCATGGTCCATGTAATTTGTTATTTATGATTTTGAAAAAAAAAAAACGTTAACAGACATAGAAACCAAAATGTGATGTTATTGATGAAAGCAGGACACTGCCATCACAATGCAGTATTTCTCTTTATGCTACTGCTATGGGGCCTGAACCTAAAGACAAAGGGTTTAGGCTCCTATGATTATTGAAGGCAGGTACTGCCTTAATTTATGGCAGCATCAATTCTCAATTATACACACTAACAGTGTATTTAGTTTTTGACCCTACAGCATATTATCAGATAGAATTTCAACAAATTAATTTATGTATATGCTCTATTTATTGACATGGAACACTGCTTTTATATTTAGTGATTCACAAGGATAAGCGGCGGCCACACTTGATGTAGGAAATGCATGGAATTCCTCAAGGGGTTCAAGGTCGGGATATGTGATTGCAGTAAACTCTTCCAACTTCAATTAAAAATGCCATCGTGGACAAATGGGGACAAATGGGTGGTAGAGAAAGGACGGGTGCTCGGTGTGGTGCGATGAAGAAGCTCAAATGGGTGGTAGAGAATAGGCAGAATATTTCTTTTGTTTTTTTTTTTTTTTTGTTGGTTTATGTTATTATCAAATGTTCATTTTCCTTTCAATTCTGTGTTTATTACGTTCAGCAGAATTCTCAAATTAATGTTCAAGAAGTTATGTATTGTAGAGATGTAAATCTTTGTTCTTCAATATTAGATGTTCATTTTGTTTCCATGTATTCAATATTAGCTGTTCATTTTTGTTCCGCATATAATCTTTACATGCCTATGATGTTCAACAGTATATGATGATTTGCTTTGGCTTGTATAACCCATTGACCGTATTATGATATATTTGCATAGAGATTCACATAGCCGAGTGGGGAAAATTTAAAGGAATGCTGATGGAAAAATGATTGAGTTTTTTTTTATATTTTTAGTGTATAGTTGGTTTTTTTTTGGAGGGGGGGGGTGGTCTTGTTTTGCAAAAGGTAGCTTAACAGAGTTATGGAATGTGCAAAGCGGGTTTTCTGCGGAGCCTTGAGTTTGTTATGCATAGCGTATTGATAATATAACATCATAATAGACGATCTGAATGAGATTTTTTTTTGGGGAATGAACTATAGTTATTTGGATGAGGGGGAGACCATATTCAAAAACACAGCTTCCCTTCTAAATCTTACGGGAGAAAAGAAGAGCATGACTTGGGCTTCGCATCAGCTCCGCTAAAAAAGAAGACGTTAATGTGTGAACTTAATAAGATTAGTTAGTCAGTTTCTTATTTCTCTAAATAAATATATCATCAAATCGATTTTCACCTCAGATATTTTTCCAGATCAAGATCAATAAAAATATAACCTGTATCCTATAAGTAAAGAGTAAAAACCAAAACCGATGAACATGTACACATATTATAATGGTGGTGTGTATCAATAATCAATGAATTAATCAATTAATGATTTAAAATTTATTTAATACATGAAAGAAAATGTGAAACTTTGCTTAAATACTAAATATTTCCAGACTTAATGAAACAAGGAAGAAAATCAAAACAAATCAAGCGTTGCAACAGGTTTTTTGTGGGCATTGAATGTCTCACAAAGCAGTAGGTGTCTTCAAATAGTAGTGCTAAACGGGCTTGTGAAGCTTCTTAGAGCAACGGGTTTTTTGTGGGTGAATAATAGTTTAATGCAATGAGGTATAGAAGTTTAAAAGAAAAAAATGAGAAAGAAATAAAAAAGAAATCAAAGGTTGCAACAGCTCTTCATTGAATAGTGGTGGCGAGCGGGTCTTATAAAGCTTCATGATGCGATGGGCCTTTTTGTGGCTGAACAATGATACTTTAATGCAATAACATCTAGAAGTTCAATAGAAAAGAAATACGAAAGAAAAACAAAAGAATAGTGGTAACAAGTAGGTCTTGCAAAGCTTTATGGTGTGACGTATCTTCTGTGAGTGAACAACAATGCTTTGATGCAATGAAGTCTATAGGAAATTTAAAAATAAAATAAAATAAAATAAAATCAAAAGAAATTAAATGCTGCAATTGGTATTATGTGACAGGAAATTTCTCCCAAAGCACTTGGTGTGTTTGAATTGTGTTGCCGAATGAATCTTGTAAATCTTCATGATAGGACGGATCTTGGGTGGGTGAATGACGGTGCTTTAACGCAATAAGTTCTGAAAGTTTAAAAGAAAAGAAACAAGAAAAACATGCATGTACATCCACTCACGCATCGCGTGGGTTCTGGACTAGGTTTTTTTTTTTTTTTTAAAAAAACAATAAGTTCCCCCACTCTGCCCAAATTGTTGCCCTTGATTTTATTTGATTATGAGCCTCTCCAATTTTAGACCTTGTTTAAAACTATTTTTGGTCTTTTAAGAATAGATTCATAAATTTTTTTTTCAAAATAAGTATTAGGAAATAATTTAAAAAGTTTGGATTATTCTTCTAAAAAATTATATTTGAGAACCAAAAAAATATAAAAATTGTTTGAAATAATGGCTCTTTTAATTAACATCAAATAATTGTTCTTAAAAAGAAATTAGAGAAAAATATAAAAAAAAATGTTTGATTCACATTTTTTATATAATTGATGTTGGCGTTATTTTATATTATCTTACTATATTAATAAACTAATTTAATAAAAAATCAAATAGAATTTATGAGCAAAAAATAACGTAGAAATTATTTTTCTACAAACAAAAATAACATTTAAATGGATATTGTTTTGAACAAAGTCTCAAAAATAGCTTCTAATTAATTTTATCAAGTAACACCTAATTGGTAGAATGTGATGATTCAACCACATCTGATTTGAAATTTGATCACGATATGTTGACATTTCTATTGCATTTGTGTTTCCAATCATAATTTCTCCCTCAACTCAAATTTTTTGCACATTCGAGAAATACCTAAATGGCAAGGCTTTTCAAAAGACAGGTATAGTAAAATAAAATTAGCTAACTAGTGAAATGTCTTTAATTAGTTCCCAAATAATTGATGCTTGTTTGTATCTACAGTTGATAAGTGCTTATAAGTATTTTTACTTAAGTTGAGACAAAACTTCCTTAATGTATTTGTCTCGTATTCTGTAAATCACGATTGAAAAACTGTTTTGAAGTCATTTCAAGAGATGATCGTCGAGATAAATCATCAGAAGATGATTCTTAAAAAGTTGATGAAAGGCTCACAACACTATTTCCTTACAAAATTAAAAGCAATACTGAAGACTTGAAAGCAACTATAGGAGAACAAGAAAACAATTCAATTCCAAGATAACCAAAGCCACACTGCAGAACAACTGGCTGCAAATGATTTTATATGTAAAGACTTGAATTCAATCTACCATAAGAACACAAAGATATTGAAGAAATTGTTGGATCTGCAATATCTTACTATTGATGACTACCAAGGAACCAGAATATCAGAACGGAAGGCTTGTAATATCATCTGAGAGGTAAGACTTTGGGCCAATTATTTATAAGTCTTTGTTTAAGGAAAACAGTTCTAGTGACCGTGACTGCTTTGGGAATCCACGGTTTGTGCCATGGTTTGGATTTATTTCGCAACACAAAAGTAGTGTAAGGGATACCAGAAGTCAAATAATATTATATTAACAATGGAAAGAAGGAAGAGGCTGGAGACCAAAGTTCAGAAGATGCTTCAAGCTCTAAGGAAGATATAGTTTAGCTGTTTTTGAACCACAGAGATGCACAGTTAAAGCTGCCATGCCCGTTAGGGATGAGAAGGCTGCAATGTATTAACACATATAATTATGCTTAATTATATACTCCCTCCATTACATAAAAAAGTTTGCATAAAAATATTTCACATGGGTCAAGAAATTATTAAATATCTAATAAGTCCTGGCAAAATCAATCTGTTAATTTCATAAGCCCTTTGGAAGTTCCAACTAGACGACCCCTCTTTTTCATAAGCCCATGTAATAAAGGAAAACCGACTTCGACAGCAAATCAACCTCTTGGTTTCTGATCAAATTTAATAAGAAGTCGTATTATTTATAAATTACAATTATATGACCTAAAGACACATTTTTAGTAGTACCTCTCTCTTTAATATAAAAACTAGTTAGGGATTGAGTTTTTTTCTAGAGTCGTGAAAAGGATAAAAAGATTAGCGCTCTTATTATCTTTTCCTTCTGATTTTTCTTTATAGAGATCTAAGCTTGTTTCATGGAAGTTCAAATTACTTATTATGTGTCTCGTCTTAATGTCGACAAACTTTGTTGAAGATGCGAATCCATTTAATTATTTTCCTCTATAATAAACTCTTCTTTTAATAAATTTTCTTCTCAATTGTCACCAAAAAAAAAATACATTTTCTTCTCAAATGCGTTGGATCAAACCGCTGCATGTTTCACGGCAACAAGTGTGAAAAATGTCTATCAAAAGTCTTCACAAAAGCATGTATCACAATTCTTAAGACTTCAGTTAATTGAATGTATTATATCTATCAACCTTAACTTAAAGGTACGTAATGCTGCATTTGACTTGTGAGTAAACCTCAAAATCACGTTTCATTTCACACGAAACAGCTTCTAAATATCTCAAACTGTTCAACATTAAAACACTAATAAAACACACATACTCCTTTAGTCCTATTTATAAGTCACTTCTTATATGTTTCACACAAAACATAAAAAATCTTAAACTTTATCATTAACTCTCATTAAAAATTTAATACTCCCTCCGTTCATTATTATAGAGATGAATAACCGAATTACATTGATAAAAAAAATAGCTAAAATTAGTTAAGAACAATTAATGTGTAAAAATTATATTTCTTTTTTCAAAAATGCCCTCATTACTAAGGAGAGAGAGAGCATGAGAGAGAACAATTAAATTATTAAAAGAAAGAGAACTGGGAGGGAGAGAGAGTGTGAGTTGGAGACAAAATAAATATGGGTAAAATAGGAACTCAACACAAAAAAGTAAAGACAACTTTAAGTGTCTCTTATATATAGGAACATGCTATAAGCATCAAATGTCTTTTATAATAAGAAACAGAGAGGGTAGTAACTTTTCAGCTTTATCTCTATTTAATATACATTATACTCCATGAAAACAAAGTCAATACAATAATTGTACCATCCTGAATTTCTGAATTAGAAAAAGCAGAAAAGGAAATTCATTAAAATTAGTTAATGCCTAAATAAATTGGAGAAAATTATGGAATATTGATTTTGAGGGCTTAGAAATATTTTGAAAATTTTCATCCTCCAAAAATGGCTTAAATAATTTTCAAAAGTGATTTCTCATTGTAAAATGGTTTATTTTCTTAGAAAATTCTAAGAAATATACTTAGAGATTTATATTTAAATTGAAAATTTTAGGATAATTATTTGAGATGATAAAGAGGTAATTGGGGCATAAAATCCTTAAAATGAGTTAAGGATTATTTTCTAGAATTAAGGATTATTTTCTTGAAAAGTTCAAGAAAAATAGCTTGGAGAAGATTTTTGACCGAACTTTTTATGAAATATTTCAGGGGTCAAAGAAGCTATTGGATAAGGAAAATCCATATAAAATATTGCAGATTAATTTCTGGATTTATTTTATAATTACAGAAAAAAATAGTGAAAGGATGAAAGTGAGGACAAAACTTGTTGAAGGGTATAATGGTCATTTCTCACCATTCTTACTTGATTAAAGCCATTTGCTCCTCCTTCCCTCTTCATTTCGATGAAAACCTGAGAGAGCGGAGAGAGTCGAGAGGAATAGAGAGACCGAGAGGGAAGAATTCGGCGACGGAGGAAATGATCGGAGGGGTTTCTCCTCCATGGAAACCAATTAATCAATCAAGGTGAGTCTCCTAAGCACTCCTCCATCGCTATTTTCTGCTTGGAAGGCTGAATAATGAAGTTGATGATGATTTGAGTTTGGGTTAAGTGAGAGAAACCAGTGAATGAATTCAAAACATGATAGGGGTGGAAGAGAAGTGCTCATTGATGATAATGGTACATGATTTTCAGTTTGCATGTCAGTTTGAAGATTGCATGTGTTGTTTTACTCCCTGTTTTGGCTGCAAGAAAACAGAGGTTATGGTCGCTGGTTTGTGATGAGAATGGGTTGATGATTATGGGGTATGTTTAATGGCTTGCATGTGGATTCCTTTGCTCTGTTTGTGTTGGCCGAAGCAGGGGTGATAGTCGCTGGTTTAGATGATGATTTCTGCTAATTAATGGCGTGGGGTTCACTGGTTTTTGAGAGGAAGATATATATAAGCTTGGATGGTGTTTATTTTGCTTTTGTGATTATTGAGGCTGGTTCTAGAAATGCATTTTGAATCTGGAAACTTTCCAGATATGTCATAATGTGAAGTCATGGTTGTCTTAGTGTTTAAATCGATTTGGTTTTGATTGGTTATGTTTATGAATATTGAATGCTTATGTATAGATGTTTAAATCATGTTTAGATGATTAAAAGTGTGCTTGAGGATCCTTGGAGGATGGTTTACTTAATAGTTTTGAAGCTAGAAATTTTAGTTATTGATTTTCTGTTCAAAACTTTATTTGAAAGGATAGGATTCAGTTGGTGGGGCTAGTGTTCGGGTTTTGATGAATGAGAATGAGAGGAGTGGATTTAAGTATTGGAAGTACGTCTATATTAACACACACACACAGAGATTCTAGCGTTGTTTGGAGTATTGTTGGAGGTTAAATTTATTAGGTATTAAATTAAAGTTGAAGGAATTATATGTGTAAATGTTTGAAGCAGTTAACTATGTTTAAAGATTCTAAATTAGTTATCGAAGTATTGTTCTTTAATGCGGAAATTTCCAGGGGGCTGTGTAAGGTATAACAAAGCCAAATAGATAATTAAAGGATTGTAAACGAGTTTGAAGGTGTATACATGTGTGTGTGAATAAACTAATTGCCCATAGGAAAGGATTAATTAAGAAATGGTGATTGTGGAAGTAAGTGTGAGTGTTGGGTGTTGACCGAGAGGTTTGTTGTATTTTTACAATTAGAACGTTAAATAGGAAATGTAATTTTAGAGGGGGAGTTTAAGGAGAAAAACTTAAGTGTTTTAAAGTGATCAAGCATTGTTAAGCATTGTCAAGTATTAGCCTTTGGTATGTGTTGGAAATCTGGAAAATTTCCAGATTTGAAGTAAAAACATTTTAAAATTGATTTGTATGGGTATAAAAAATAATTTAGGATTTTGGAGAAGGATCCTTGTGCAAATGCTTCAGGTTTAAGTATGATTAAAGATTTTAAAAGGTTTTAAAGAAAAGTAAGGAATAGACTAATATTTATAGAATGAAAACAATGGGAGATTTTGGGGATTTAATGACTGGAATTAGAATTAAACTTGGTGGCTGTTTTGGGGACAAAAGAAATTAAGCTAGGAATTGATTTGAAATTTTATTGTTGAGGTTTTTTTGAGGTTTCCAAATGGTGGATGGAAATTGTAAATGGATTGATTGATAGTCATGATGTTTGGAAATTATTTAAAGGTATGTGTTTGGAAAATTCTCAATGGTACAGCTAATGGCTATGGTATGGGTTAAAATTGGAAATTGATAGAAGTTATAGAAAGAAAGGTTGTTGGAGGAGTGCTAGATCAAAGTTTAAGAAGGTTAATAGATAATTGGAAATGAAATTGTTGCCTTGGAAATGAGACAATATCAATTGGTGCGATTATTATATATATATATATATATTCCTTTCAATTAAGAGTTAACAACTGTAAAAATTAAATAGAAGAAGGTCTTTTTTATCATAAAAAGCATTAAACCTATTAGCAATAAAGAATACATCATATTTAATTTACTTCCTCAGCGGTTACAGGGAGCAATCAATTATCACTCATATAAAAAACAAGATTTTTCTTTCCTAAGATTTTAATTATCGTCATTTTTTGCGCCAAAAAAAAATCATCAGTTTTCATACAGATCAATGTAAACTACTTCCACGCGAGGAAAATATCATCCAAATTTATTCTTAAAACTGGATCATTCAATCAAAAAAAGGATTTTCATGTGAACATAAAGTTGTTGCCCCCCCATTTCAATCTTATGGGGAAAACAACTTTTTGGAAACAAAATCCGATGAAACTATTCAATAATGATGATAATAGAACGATATAAATTATAGATTTTATTTTTCGGTATGAAAATAAAAACATTTTCTTATCCTCCCCAATTTCGCCGCCGCAATATTGCTTTCTCTCCCATGATTCTGTGAGACTAGTTAAAAATAGTTAAAAGTTAACTTTTGACCCAAAAAAATTGTGAAACTTATTTTAATGGCTAAAGAAGTTAACCGAGAAAGAAAATCCATACAAAGCATTAAGGATTAACTTATGGAATGATTTAGTTATTTCAGAAAAATAGAGAAAAGGTGAACATTGAAGGTCAAATGGGTCCAAGGAACTCTTTCCTCCTCATTCTCGTCTGCTCCACACACCCAAACCAGAGGGAGACCGCGAGAACTTTGTGAGCTTCGAAGAGGAAGAGAAGGTGACATTGGAGGAGATCTTTGCGTGCAAGCTTGATTTTCAGTTAAGGTAAGCCTCATAAATCTCTTCCCTTTAAAAATTGGGAAAAAAATATAGGTAATAGTTAAATCGTTTTCCCTTTAAAATAATTCACAGGCATAAAATTACACGGAACTGTTAATTGCTTTTGCAACGACAACGTCGTTTTACGTGTTCTCTGATAACCCTCATCTACTTTTGGGAAAAAATTAGGCCGTGTGCCACGTTTGGTTGGGAGGAATTGGTGGGAGGGAAGTGGAAGTGGAGGTGGAATTAATTTTAAAGCGTTTGGCAGAGTGGATCTCGGTTCCCATGGAACCCAGTTTCATCAAAATGATGGCAGTGGGTTCCATCCCACCACGATGGAACTGGTCCAGTTCCACTGGAATTGAAATTTGTGGACCACTTTAACCCCTGAGAGATCTGGCGATGGCGATGACGCTAGGAAGGCAGAGACAAGGGTACGACGACGATATTATTGATAACATAACAAGTAACTGAATAATACTCCAAAACTCTTTATTGAAGCTGGGCCATAAGGCCAACGAGTTGGGTACACTGTACACTTTGATACAAAGTGCTGACTCCTATATATACACAACGAAGCCAACGGTCAAAAAAATGTAAAATAATGGGTAAGACACTTTCACCCTTTAACACTCCCCCTCAAGTTTGGGGGCATAAATGTTTAAGGTCCCAAACTTGCTCAGAATCCTACCGTGATCTTGTTTTCCCAGACCTTTTGTGAGTATATCAGCTTGCTATTCTTGGCTTTGAACATGCTTTAGTGCTATGACTCCTTGTTGCAACTTTTCTCTAACAAAATGGTAGTCAATCTCTATAGTTTGGTCCTTTCATGAAAAACTAGATTGTTGGCTACGTGTAAGCAGATTGACTATCGCAGAAACTTCCGCTGGTTTCAAATCTCATATGGCAAGGTCCTCCAACAGCCTTATGATCCAAACAACTTCTAATACAACACTTCCTAAAGCTAGAGAATTTAGTGGAATGTTTAGCCTAAAAAATGAGGCTTCTGGCAACCTCTAAAAGGTGTCGACGTTTACGCTCTACAACACCATTTTGCTGTGGGGTATAAGGAGAGGAAGTCTTATGTATAATCCCTTTTGCATACAAGTAAGTTTTTAAGCTAGTGTTGACAAACTCAAGACCATTGTCAGTTCTTAATTTCTTGATAGGCACAGAAAATTGAGTATACCATAAGCTAAGAAATTCTGCAGGTGGTGAGAAACTTTAGTTTATTAATCATAAGAAAAATCCAGGTACATCGGGGAAAAAAATCATCACTAAAGTCAAAAATAATGATGACCATGATAACTAGGAATTTTATATGGTCCCCACACATCTGCATGCAACAATTCAAAGCAAGCATTGGTCTTAGAGGTGCTACAAGGGAAAGAAACACGTTGGTCTTAGAGGTGCTACAAGGGAAGGCACACGTGTTTGCGTGTCTGCAGAGTGCAATGGTCAGAGTAGAAAGAAGCCACAAATTGCTTGTTGGCTATCAGTTTAGACACAGAAATTAAATGGTAACAACAACCAACAGCATAATAAACATCTGTGAGAATAACATTGTCAAGTATTTTAACTAAACCCATATGAGTGATTAACATTCTATCTCCATTTGGAACCTTAATTAATCTAAGCGGTCCTAAATATTTTTCCATTGTATCAAACATGCTCAAATTATTCACTACATGACATGTAGCACCAGAGTCAAGAATCCAATAAGATTCACAAAAGGATTTAGGAATGGCATTAATAGAACCTAAAATGGTTTCTTCCACATTGTTGCTGGCACTGACAGCTATGTCTTCTTGCTCCTTCTTGAGAAGCTTTAGGATTTGATCATATTGCTCCTGTGTAATAGTTGCATAAGCGGACTAAGGTGCAGAAGCAAAGGAAGTATTGATGAGATGGTTGGACTGAGGACCTTGTGATTGTCTTGCTTTGAAATTTAGAGGAAACCCAACAAGGTGATAACAATTCTCTCGTTTATGACCTTTCCAGTGGTAGTGTGAACGCTCATCTTGGGAACGTTCTCGTCCTCTCTCCCCCTTTCTTGTCTACCTCCGCGAGTAGTCATTATCGCCCCATCAAGAGGGGAATGAGGAGAATGAAATGACATATGTTGCTGGGCTTCATCTTAGCAAATCAGCAGGTACGCTTGATTAACAGTGGGAAGGGGGGATTGTAGCAAAATTTGAGTTCGAGCTTGAAGATAATTGTCATTCAAACCAGTAAGAAATTGAAGAAGGCGTTGTTACTATATCCTCTTGTGGTATTCTTGCGTTGTGTTGCATTGGCGAGTCAGAAGGGGCATGAGTGCATCAAACTCGTCCCAAAGATCTCTCAACTTAGTGAAGTATTCTGACACATTCAATGTGCCTTGAACCAAAGAAGTGATAGCTTTGTGTAAGGGAAAAATTCGCAACCCATTTGTCTTGTGAAACCGTTCTTGCAGATTGAGCCAAACATCTCTTGCACTATTTGAGAAAACAATACCGGTGGCTATCTATTTATCCGTTGAGTTGACTAACCAAGATAGCACAATTGCATTACAGCCATCCCATAATCCTCGCAATGTGGGATCTTGATCTTCACGACTGTACGTACCATCAATAAAACCAAGTTTGTTCTTGGCAAAGAGGGCTAGACGCATGGACTGACTCCAAACCTCATAGTTCTCCTGTCCTCGGAGCACTTGAGAAACTAAATTAATGGATTGAGTGTTGGATGGGTGAAGGAACAGAGGATGTGTGAAATCTATTGGTGACTTCACATCTTTAGAGGTCTGATCATCCTTTCCCATTGCGGAATTGATGAAAGGAAAGAAGATAATGAAGTGAAAGATTCGGTACCTTTTGACTGGAAGAGGGCGACCAGGCCCTAGAACAGAACGCGCAAGATGGAGACAGAGTGTTCTTGCGACAGTAGATTCACTCACAACCTACAATCGGGGAGGCGATATTCACTCAACAACGTCATCAAGTGGCCTGCAATACCCGTAACAGAGATTGGATTACCAAGAACCAGAATCTTGATTTGCTGGCCCAATCAACCTTCCTCTAGATACCATGATAACATAACAAGTAACTGAATAATACTCAAAACTCTATTGAAGCTGGGCCATAAGGCCAACAAGTTGGGTACACTGTACACTCTGATACAAAGTGTTGACTCCTATATATATACAACAGAGCCAACGGTCAAAAACATGTAAAATAATGTACAAGACACTTTTGCCCTTTAACAATTGTCGCTGTCGGTCTCCGAAATTCGTCGCCATTGTTGCTGCGAAATCCTGTCCTCTCTTCCACATCTGTCCCGCGCTCTCTTTCAGACCCAATTTTGTTGCGAGTTCTTCCAGATCTGTCTCAAGTCGCCGTGTTCTTCCATCTTCTGCCATCACCGTCGCAGTTGAAGCTTGTGCTTGCTGTCTAGGTGGTTCACGTTCACCCTTTGTGGTAATCTGGAGAAAGATGCAGAGTTTGGGGAGAAGGAGCTTATTGTTGTCGGCAATTTTCCATGATTTTTGCTGTCTTACCTTTTTGAGTTATGATTAATCCTTGCCATTTCAATCTAGTTTTTGTTTCTTGTTTATTTTTGATTGTATCTGACTGGGTGATTTGGTTTGGCTATTGATCTGACTCTGGTTAATGGCTAGCACTGATTCATGGTGGTGGGTGGTCTCTTTCATAAAAAAGTTTCATATATGAATTAAAAGTTATATCCCACTTCTATTGTCATACCAAACATACATTTAATTCCATTTCCATCTTTTTTTTCCGCCTTTACTTCTATTTCTACTTGTGCTTCCATCAAAAACTCTTCTATGATAGCAAACAGGGCATTAAACCTCTTGTTCTCAGGCATGGTTATAATTTTTCCCCCTTTCTTTTCACAGAAAAAAATATATTCTTTTTCCGTGTGATCGGAGACTGTTAATTTGTTAATGTATTTCTAGACTTTCATAAGTTCTCACCTCGCATTCATTCTGGCCATAGTATGCTCAATTTCTCTGACAATAATATTATTTTCTTGAATTAATTTAATTCACTAACAACTACAACTACTTGTGGACGTTATATTGTCGAGAAAATTACAATAAACTCCCACCCAAAGGAATTAAATATAAAAATATCTCTTGAAATCAACAAATTATTCTCAAGCCCTAAGAGATCTCATTGCAATAAATTTTATTTGTTTAATTACCAAATTATCCTTATTATCTTTTTTTAAGTTTGCATTGACAACTGAAAAAGCAGTCGTTGACAACTCAAGGTGTAATAATTAACAACAATCATAATAGATATTGACAACACATTTTCTCAACACATCACAAAATGCAATGCATAAGTTGTCAATACCTACCGTGATAGTTGTTAATCCTTACACCTTGAGTTGTCAACGACTGCTCTTTCAGTTGCAATGCAAACTTAAAAAAAAAGAGGCAATTTGGTAATTAAACAAATGAATTCTCTTGCAATAAGGTCCCTTGAGACTTCAGAATAATTTGATAATTTCAAGAGATTTTTTTATATTTAATTCTCTTGGATAGGACTTTGTTACAATTTTCCCTATATTGTCTCTACACCCTCATGTTGGCATAACAACCCTATTTAAAATCACAAGAATGTACGTAGATGCACCCAAGACGTTGTACAATCATTCATTAGTGTTAAAAATTTTTTTTTTAATAATATCAACTATTAAAAAGTAAATTTATCTTAATTTATTCCAAAAAAAAAAACCACATAGGACGTAATTATAAAATATGTATTCAATTTTTAAATTTCAAATTAATATTCTTAGTATTTTTTTTCAAAAAAATTGCACGCCAACCTAGGCTATAGCTCGCGATTATCTATTTTTATTTAATGTCCTCCTTCAAATATAATATATAAAAAAATTGCGCGCCATTATTTTCTTTATTTCCAAAGACTTCTTATATACCTGTTTGTTTCTTTGTCATCTTGTCGCTGACGTCCTTTGGGTAATCTCTAGCTATAGCCTATCAAACTTGAGCACAAAGCAACATAGTGATAATAAAATAAATTGGAAAACAATTGCTGAAAATTTTTTTGGGTAAAGGAAGATGATACATAATAAAATATCCATAAAGATATGTATGTGTGTGTAGTTGTTTCGTGTGAAATGGAAGGTGAAGGAACAATGTATCCACGCAAGCTTCTTCTTACTAGCATTCTCTTGTCATGTTTTCTCTTATGTACTAATACAATAAAAATAAAAATGTGGTCTCTAAGAAGTGAAATTAAATTACACATCATAAAATGACAAAATGTATTCTTATCACTAATATATATTTTGGGTTACTCTATAACCTATACAACGTAGTAATAATAAAAATATGGTCCTTAATGTGATAACGAACTACTTATAGGTTTGGAGATTCTCCTCATCACTAACGTAATTTTTTTTCTTTTTCATTGTATCAACTTTTTGTGTGATAATTTATTGTTTGAAAGTTAATGCATGTACCTATGCGCTTGAGGATAATGAATAAGTTTTTTTATGTAAAAAAAAAAGTAACTTCATAATTACATTTAGTTATATGAATTTATTGTTCGCAATCAATTTTTCTAATCTCCAATTTCTAGATTAAGTAAGAAGAAACATTATCGACACAACGTTTCAACAAAGACTGGAAATACTGACTCTATCATAGCTTTCGACAATTTGGTAAAAAACAAAGCTTTCTTTTTTTTTTTTTTGGTCTATTTTGTTTATGCTCAACTCTTTGTTAATTTGGATGTTAACCATAGTATTTTTCCAATGTCTTTATTTGGCCAGTCTAAATGAAATTGATTTGCTATTAATGTATCCGTTTTGGAAATCTTAACTTCTTAAAGGGCAAAAATTCGTGATTTGTGACTTAGGTTGTAGATCTATTTGAAAGTCAAGTTGGCCGTTCTTCACCTACAAGTTAATATGGGGTTTTTGTTTGACTATAGATTAATTAGATAATATAGTGAGATAATTACTGCAAACATTGCTTTTTGGTAGAATTAATGCAATCATTTTATAGGTGAATATGTATGAAGGTGCTAAAAAGGTTACTTTAGACTTAAAAAATAAATTAAAGTTTTTTCTGTGAACAAAAGGTAAATTAAATTTATTGGAACAAACAGGGTACAATAGGAAAGATATTGAGGAAATATTATTTGGAATGGTAAACAGACAAATAAATGAAACGGGAATTGTTTCTTCAACATGGTTACAACATCAGCAAAAAAAACACTTCTAAAATTTTCAAAATTTTGTTAGGATCTTATTCTCCAGTCATAGTTGTCAAATTTTTTTCTGTAAAATTGTATGAGGCAATTCCTATTAGTGTCAATCTTAAATTGAGATTTCTTAAAATATACAGACAAAATATATACTATTTTTCCACATAAAAGAAGGTTCTTATGAAATAGAGTGAGACTTTACGGTGTATACTCCCAAGTCAAGCACGCCATGTACCTACAAATAAGAGATGGAAAGATATAATGCATATCGCTGATCCAAATTTGCATATTGTGGATACTGACAAACCTATGTTTTACATGTATTTTCATATCTTTTTAGTGGTATTATTGGTCCTTAATTGTATTATTTGAGTATAATTCATATTAGAGTGCTTTACCTTGAACAAGTGCATAATAGGGGCAAATTTGTCATAATTGTGATTAATTGATCTTTAAGGACAATTTATGCTACCTTATTCTTGAATTTCGATTGCAAGTTTTTGGAAGATTTAAAAATAAAAATAAAAAATATATATATAATAAAAAATAAATTTAAAAAAATAATAAAAAAAAGGAGCAAAAAGCAACAGTAATTCATCATCTTCTGGATTGAGCGGGAAGGGGACTAGTGACGGTAACAGGGAGAACAAGCAGAGGAGGCGACAGAGAGTGAGGACCAGCGACGGCGTGAGAATGAAGGACTGAAGTCACCAATCTCCGTCTCCTCTGAGTCTTCATCTTCCATCGACAGTATGACCTTCACCTTCTTCTCCGCGTCTTCTTCTTGGTGGCAGAGAAGAGTGACAGAGACGAGAGGAGCAGCGGTGATCGAGCAGATTGAGGAGAGAGAAAGGACCAGGGGATCGCGATAGAGGAGACCAGAGGAAGCTCAACGAAACCATCCATGATCTTCCATATCCACTCAAATTCATTACCACCATTGATTTCGCCTTCTTCTTCTTCTCAGCATGATAGAACCAGAGACCAAAAAATAGAGAGCTTGAACGGCAAAATCGCACCTCCGATTTCATCTTCCATTGGTCCAGTTCCATCCACCATTGTCATCATCTTCGGTTACTGTTTCTGGTTCCAGGGAGACAGTGTTCGACGATTCCTCACTGTTCTATCATCTCGGCATTCCTCCATGGTAGCCCGTAGCGGAATGTTGATTGTGGCATTCCTTATGGCAAACCGTGGCTAAATTTCATGATCCTAGAGAGCAGTGGCGATGGCTTGAACTTAGAGCTTCAAAAGGGAGTTTCAACTTTTTCAATTTTCATTCCTCTCATTGTATCAATGATTCTTGGATCTTAGGAAGAAATTTTTAATGTTTGGATGTGCTGTAATGGTTTTATCTTTATATGCTGAAAATTGGATATTACTTATGAGTCTTCGAATTGCATTTTGACTTTGGGCTGTTAGCATCTTTAACTCCAATTGCATTTTCTGGTGGCAGTTAACGTATTGAGATTATTGAGAATATTTAGTGGTAATTCAAGGTAGGTTGGTTATCGGATTATGAGTTTGAATGTATTTCTTTGACTCTCTTTAGCTATTTGTGCTAAAACAGTTTAATTGTGAGTAATTAATATACAAGGTAGCTTGGTGTTGATTATTCTAATTAAACCGAGTTTAAGGGGTATCTCTTAGAGTCTTTTGAATTTAGCTAACTCCCAAATTAATTAAAATAATGGTAGCCTAAATCATTGTGCTAGAGCATTGCTATTCTATTTGTTATCACTTGTTAATTCTCTTTGTTTGTTTCATTCATATTCATTTTATAAACTAAAAAATCCAAAAATTACTTACTCATTTTGCATCTTTTTAAATTTTGCCATTTAGCTAGTTGAAAAGAAAATCAATCCCTTTCCAAGTCAGTTCTTTATCTTTTACATCCTTAGTTACTTAGGATCTTTTAGAGGCTCACTAAAATGAATACGACTTGGATCATGCACTGTACTGCATTAATTCGGTTAATTTTTGAAGTGGAATTAAAGCAACTAACGGTTTATTCTTCATATACCTAGTTACATATGGTATCTTCTTACATATCATGGATCCTGATTGAATATAATCGATTCAAAGTTGCATATTGGAGATTCTGATTGCATATGTGGATACCTGGTTTCATATAAGACCTTTGTTCGCACCGCAAGTACACGGGTCTTCACAAGTAATAAAGTGATAAGTAGAGTATCGTTCACACGAGAATTTGGTTTTAAAACTCGATCAAGTATTAATTATCACACTTTCGCTTAATTTGAGTAATACAAATATAAATATCAAGAGTGAAAGTAACTATTTATAAAATTAAAAATTAATAAAAAACAAAAAAGTGATTCTTCAATTCCAATGACTCAAAAGGACCTAGGATTATTTATCCCTCTTATATTTCAAAATTACTCAATTAAATCCCCATTGTATTTGCTTCTTAATTATAGATTATGCTAGCCAAGGACACTAAATTACCTATAACTGCTCTCTCAAGTCTCCAAATAGGTGTTTAGCTCAATTAATTCCTTAATCTCTTAATTAATTAATTAAGCCCCAATTTTAATTGCAAACCTTATATGACTATATGAAGTTAATGAGTACATCTCTATCTCATTAACAAAACCATCCATCCAACTCGCGAATTTCAAGTTCTCACACGATTAAACTCAAGTTCTACACTCAACCTAACCCTCTCAAGCATCAATCAAATGAACCCAACAATCTCATTGGTGGCCAATCAACAAGAAGCATTAAGTATAGAGTAAAATCAACACAATCATATAATTAATCACAAATATAAAGGGGAAATGAGTACTTAATCCATACAAGAGTTCAAAATAATCCTAGAATCAAAGTATTTACCCACACATACACAGAAAATCCATGAGAATATATATACACATCAGCACAAAATGGAATAAGAGTAGAGAAAGCAAGATGGAGAGGAAAAACCTTTTAACTACGTTTAATCAATTAGCGGGGGAGTATTATTTATACTGAATTTTTTTGGGTAACATTAAAATTTGAGACGGATTTTTTTCATACATAAATTCGAGACATGGATAGCAGAGTATATAGTAGTATTTCTTTTTTGCCATCATAGATAGCATAGTATATATTTGTTAGGGGAGCTGTTATATCGTTTTCGAACAAAAATCATTCAACACGCATGTATGAAAAGAACTCGTCGAACCTCAATACTTAACTTTCAAATCATTAAAATAATTTCTAATAAATTAACTAAATCAGGAAATGGTCTTATTATAATATTAAATACATAAAATTAAGTTTGCAGAAAACAGTAGTCTTTTGTACACCATTGCGGATCTTATTAGAATATGTAATGGTTTATATATATATATATATATAATGATGTATTCTTTTATTCCATACATGTTATATATAAAACACATTAACTATTGTATCTCCGTTTTTCTCTAGTAGCTTTTTTTTTTTATGAGAATGTTATTCATCCATCACTTTTTTTGTCCAGGTTTTGTACCCAAAGGCATAGGCAGTCTTGATAAACTTAATAGCTTAGACTTATCCAGTAATTATTTCAAAGGGCCTATTCCTTCCAACTTATTCAACATTTCAACATTAAAAACTTTAGGCCTTGGTCGCAACTCCCTCTCTGGCCTTCTCCCATCATATTTAGGAAATGGCCTTCTCAATTTGGAGAAGTTATGGTTGGATGAGAATGAACTAACTGGACAAATCCCAAATAGCATATCAAATGCTTCTAAGCTCACTTTGTTAGACTTGTCATCGAATAAACTTACCAAAGTTATGCCCAATGTAATTGGAAATTTAACAAGCTTGATTTACTTAGCTTTGGATGGGAATGAGTTGATTGGCTTGACTCCATATACATTTGGCAAATTACAGAGCCTTCAACTTTTAAGCTGAGCAACAAAAATTACAAGGTTCCATTACAAATGATTTTTGCCAACTCAAAAGCCTAAGTGAGTTGAATCTTGCCAACAACATGTTTTCAGGAGCAATTCCAGGATGTCTTGGGAATATTTCTTTACGAAAGTTGAATTTTAGCTCTAACAAATTTTCTTCTCAGATACCCTCTTCTCTTTGGAGTCTCAAAGATATATTGGTTTTAGATATATCCTCCAATGCATTGAGTGGAATAATTTCACCAGATATATCAAACTTGAGAGCAATTATACAATTGAGTTTGTCAAGAAACCAAATTTCAGGAAGCATCCCTACAACTATGGGTGGGTTGCAAACTTTGCAAAACCTATCCTTGGCTCACAACAAATTACAAGGGTCTATACCTGAATCACTAAGTGGCATGATAAGTATTGAGTCAATAGATTTTTCCCATAATTACTTGTCTGGTGTGATTCCAAAGTCCTTAGAGTCATTGCACTATCTTAAATCTATTAATCTTTCCTACAATTTATTGGAAGGAGAAATTCCAAGTGGTGGTCCTTTTCAAAATTTTACTGCTCAATCTTTTATGATGAATAAAGATCTTTGTGGAGAACCTCAACTACAAATAAAACCATGTAGGAGAGGAAACAATCACAAATCAAATAAAGTGATGCTAGTTGTAAAATGCTCAGTGCCAATCATGGTTGTCATTTTGGTTGTTACATGCATTGTCTTTCTAAAGCATGATAGAGACAATGCTAATTATGCAACCAAAAGGAATTTAACAAATTTCGATGGACCAACTAGGATATCCTATCATGAGCTTTTACAGGGAACAAATGGATTTGATGAGAGGAATCTTCTTGGCTTTGGAAGTTTTGGATCAGTATACAAAGCAATTCTTCCAAATGAAAAGATAGTTGCTGTTAAAGTGTTTAACATAGACATGGAACAAGCATTGAGAAGTTTTGATATTGAATGTGCTGCTATGTGCAATTTATGCCACCGTAATCTCAGTAAGATCATTAGTAGTTGCTCAAATGATGATTTCAAGTCTCTAATTATGGAATTCATGCCAAATGGAAGTCTTGATAGATGGTTGTACTCTCATAACTACTGTTTAGATATCTTGCAGAGGTTGAATATAATGGTTGATGTGGCAGCTGCATTAGAGTATCCTCATCATAGTACTTCTACTCCGATTGTTCATTGTGACATAAAACCAAGCAATGTTTTGTTGGATGAAGAAATGGTGGCTCATCTTAGTGATTTTGGTATAGCTAAACTATTAGGTGAAGGACAGTTGGAAACTTATACAAAAACATTAGCTACAGTTGGCTATATGGCACCAGGTAATAGTTTAATAATAATATTTGAGTTCAATTATGTTGGTTTTTTGTTATTCTATACAAAATTTTATATTATTCAATTATTGATATGTAAACATATTTTCCATTCCTATATGCAAAGATTAAGTTTATAGCAAACCTCATATTCTCTTTTGACATATAGAGTATGGCTCAAAAGGAGTAGTTTCTTTCAAAGGAGATGTGTATAGCTATGGCATCATGCTAATGGAGATGTTTGCAAGGAAGAAGCCAACTGATAAAATGTTTGTTGAAGGTCTTGATTTGAAAGATTGGGTTAGCAAATCAATACCGTATTCAATCATCGATATTCTTGATGTCAATTTGCTGCATGAAGGGAATCCAAATATTAGCAATATATTACCACATATATCATCAATTTTTGAGTTAGCATTAAGTTGTTGCACTGAATCACCAGAAGCACGAATTACGATGACTGATGTTGGGGTCAGATTGAAAAAGATAAGGTCACATTTGCATACAATGTTAGAGATGCACCACTAGTTTAATAATCTTTGTATGAAGGATTTATTTACTGTTTCTTTTATCCTTTGCTCTATTTTTGTCTATGAAACATGTAGTATGTTAAAATGGCAATGATTTAGATGTTTGTTATATTATTATGTGAAGTCTCTACATTTTTTATGTTTTGATTTATTTTCCTTTTTCTTATATTTTGTTCATTACAACTGTATTTAGCTATTTGAATTGTATTTAATCTTTTTTTTTCTCTTGAAGAAAAATGATTATTCTTTTTGGCAACACCTATATACCAATTATGTTGTTGTTCTGTCTTCTTAAATTTGTTCTATGTATCTAACATTAATGCATGATTCTTTTTCCTTCTAAAATTCTTATATCCCTCATAAAAGGTTCAAACTCACAATTTTACATTTTAAAAGGTTTTGAAGAAGGTGTTTAGTACCACAAGACCCAACTATTTGCGTTTTATTTCATGAAAAGAAAATAAAAAATCACAAGCATACAATTGTTTTTGGCCAACCCCAAACAATACAACTGAAAATTGAACACCTCAATGACCTAAAATCAACCAATCATGTCCTTACAACTGAAAATTGTTCAGCCTTTCCCGAAAAATAGGAAATCATTCCCCCTCCCCTCCTTTTTTTTTGTCGGAGGAAATCATGTATTTCCCTCCGTCCCTTAAACAACCACCACTTGTCCCTATTTATTAAAAACGTTCGCATAATGTCTCAAACTTTATTGGCTAATTTTTTGTCTTGCCCCTATTAATTAATTTAATACTTAATGTATTTATTTTCTCATTTTTAAAGTATCATTCATTCATATCTCTCCATCGCACATTCTCTTATTTTCATAGTTGTTTTTAATAATTTTCTTATTCTCTCTCTTATCCTTTCTCTTAGCATCCAAATGGTAGCAGTTGGGGTTAAAATGAGAGCTCATAATCTGCCAAATCATTATACTATTAAAAATAAATTTTAATTATAGTGTAAATTTTTTTTTACCAACTTTGAATTTTTTTTAAAGATTTTTTTAGCATGGAATATCTAATCTTTTTTGCACCTATCTCATTTCAAATAGAAGATTTATTTGAGGTCAAGACTAATTCATACAACCATGATGGATGAAACTCCACCACCAAATATTTATAATATACAATTTTCTGGACCTATCTAATTTGAAAAAGAAGATTTATCAAATTCCAATCTAATATATATGTTGACAGACAGGACCATAAAAAATTGCAAAGTTATATCAAGTCTTTTAATGTTTTTTAATTTCTTATAGGATAATGTGCTTAAATATCCCGGAAGTATTCACAAAGGAGCACCCAATATTTCAAACTTTTTTTTTTGCTCTTATATATCCTAGAAGTTTTACTTCGTAGTATTTTTGCCCTGAACTGCTATATTGTTAAGTTTGATTGTTAAAGATACTGGTTGAGCTGCATAATTTAACCGTCTAGCTTAGCGACAAATAAAGGCCATGGTATTTTTGTTATGAAAATAAATTTTCAAGATATATAAGAGCCAAAAAAATCCTTTCAGGTGCTAGGTACTTCTTTATAGATATTTTCAAAGTATCTAAGCACCTTATCCCATTTTTAATTAAAGTACTTGATGGTAGAGCTTTGCTCTCTTTGTGGTCTTATCTGTCTCAATTCATATCAGCCCAATAAATTCTACAGTCAAATGATTATGTGAAAAAATTAGGTGTTCCAGTCTAAACAAATTAGAAAAAAGTAGCTAGAAGCTACTCAGTAATTTTATAGTATTAGTCAAATTTATTTTTTATTTTTTATTTTTTTAGTGACAAGATTTATTTCTTATTTTTAATAACATGATGATGTAGCATATTATCAGCTTTTAGATTAATTTGGATAGACCACATTGGAATGTGAAGAGAGTGGGGCTGCTGAGGGGATCTATGCACCACAAATAGGGGTAGTTTTGAGGGGGGAAAAGTTACCATTTTTACATATTTGTTGTTTTTAATCAATTTTAATTAAATTTTTATCTACGTAGTTTGGTTAGATATTTCTTATAAAAATGACAAGGGGAGTATAACCTTCACCAAATTTTAAAGGGAAATTTGGTAAAAAAAATCCTATTTGACAATTTAATTGGCTAAAAGAATCTAAATTTGAGCGAGTACAACAATGATCCGTAAGTGTAACATATCTTCTGCTATGTACAAATGACTTTCGTATTGATGATTAGTGTCACTAATGATATGTTGCACATAGCGGAAGATATGTTTTGTCACATCCTAAATTTTGGACCTAGAAGTACTAAAATAAGCCTGAAATGGGAAGGCTATCAGATCCCTTTTGGCAGAGGTCCCAGAGATTCCCTAGAAAGACAGTAGGATTTCAAGGGACTAAATCACAAAGAAAAAGTTTTTCAAGATTGATAAAAGAGGAAGTTTGAGACTAAGAAGAAGTCTCGGGACCCAGGAATGAGAAATAGAGATAAATGTAGGCCAAAGGTTATATTGGAGGCCCCAAGGAGGTGAATTTTGAGGTTAAGCCAAATCAAGGGCAAAATCATAATTTTGCAAAGTTTTGGGCTGGTAAGGACAAAAATGAAAATTATGTCCGAAAATCCCAGAAAATGAGAAATGGTAGGTTAAAACCTGAACACTTCAGAAAAATTTCAAAAAAATAGGAATAAGATTCAGAGGCCTGCATGAGGCTAAAAATGATGAAAATGCCCTTGGAAGGAATTTGTGGAATTCCCAGATTTTTGACTGATTTGGAATATTTGTAAAATAAATTATTTAAAGTACAGGAAGGTCTCATATAATTGGAAGAAAATGGGAAGAATACTTGAGGAATTATCACAGGTTTTAAAAATAATTCCGTCCCCAGAAAGCGAAAAGGTTGGCTTTAATGGAATTGAAAGCCTATTTACATACTATCCAGAAAAACTCAAAGTCAAATGTCTAGAGGTTGACTTTCGACTTAAGAAAAATTAAAGGAATTCCCTATGATGAATGAATAGTATTGGTACCCAGAGATAGATTCTTGGAGTTGTCGACCAGAAGAAAGAATTCGATCAAGATCACTCCGAAATAAATATTATTAATTATTTAATTATTTTAATGGAAGAACGAGGGAAGAGCATCACTCTCTCTTTGGGCATGTTATATAATGCCATGTGAATTTATTTGAGGTGAGAAAATAGTGCCATAACATGTCTCAGTGGTCTCAAGAAAGTCAAGATCCCAAAAAGTACCCTATACGGTGTAAAATGACAAGATAGGCGGAGGAATGCCTAAGAGTTGTATTTTGCACGAATTTTATATTAATTTCCTCCCTATTTTAATGCCTTAATGATGAAGGACTATGGTGGAGACAAGTGTACAGTTAGATGGGAAAAGAAAGTATTCGTATACAGCTGGATGCAAGACACGTGTACGGTCAGATGCAAGACACGTGTACAGTTAGATTAAAAGCATGTGGATTGATGATGCAAGCACAATGTCATCATGATGAGGTAAGTATGATGTCATAGGATACTTGTCACTAGAAGATTAAAAAAAGAAAATGGACAATCGGGATCAAGTGAAACTTCCTTCCTTTAACCTTTCAGAGTATGTGTTTGGAAGCGTTACGGTTCAAGCGATTCATGAAACAAGCCCGTAGATTGAAAATTTGCAACTGGTTCTCGGGTACTGTTCACTAGTGAAATTCTAGATTTTTAGTTCAACTTTGAAAAATCATAAATAATTCTATAAAAATCATATTGAGGTGTTCCAAAATTCTACTCGAAGCTCTTTCAATTATCTATAGGAGAAAAATATCAAACCGGAATTTTCTCAAGCCAATTCATACAGTTTAATCCATGAAAGTCACTATTCATTTGGTAAATTCTAGAACTTCTAGTTTTCATGGCTCAACTTTGGAAATTCGTATCTCTTAATATACACATCCAATTGAGGTAATATACCTATCATTTTAAATCTTGGGATGTGTATAATATATCTGCTAAGTTTCATGGCTTAACTCATACGTTTGATAGGTCAAACTAGAGCTAGAAGCTAACTGCTTTAGGACCTATGTTTTATCCCTTAACCAAATCTTACTTTAATTCTTTTTATTGTTCTGGCATGCATAACTTAGCCTTATTCTTTCCCATTCATTCTTATACATTCCCAATCATGCCATAAATGTTCTAAACCAATACATCACATTATTGGCATTCTTCTACATAATTTACACAATAGGAGAATCATACATTAACCAATAGCTTCATTCATTAACATGAATAATTCTCCACTTTCTTCTCATGTTCTCCTTCATACAATCATTATCCATTATACTTGACCTAAACGGTTTGTTAGGGAGGGGTGAGATTTGGAAGAATCTCAGTAGCAAATAATAACAACCCAAACATACATGGCAAGCTTGGCATTCATAACATGCTTGCAACTTAATATTTTTATAACATAATAACATGTTTGGAAATCATCATGTATTTATCATAAAAAACATAGGCCTATGGCATATTTCAAACACATTCACAATCACAACACATGTGTTCACAAAATCATATAACATAAAAACATGTCATACATGCAAGCAAATACCAAGCACATAAGAGTAAGGTCATGTTTGCTACCTTGTATCTTTAAACGTTCTCTTGTTCTTCAACTTGCTCCCTAAGCTTCCCAACCATCTAGCTTTTGGTCAACCACATCCAAACCTTCTCTTGGATGTCTCAAGGTCCTAATCACAGCCACAAGGGTCATACTACTCATTAGGACCAAAAATTACACAATATGGAAAACTTATATCCTTAAACTTAATCCATTTTTCCTTAATTTATAATATAGTGTTCTAGCTTTGTAAAATTGTTCCCTTAGGCCAATTATATACAATTTTACCCAAGGAATCCAAATATGAGCTTAGATTCATCAAAATTTAGCTCCTTCCCCTGATCCTGGGCTAAAACTGAAATCTGTCACTTAATTTTCAGTTTTGATTCCAATGCTTCCACCTTCATTCTTTCATCTTATCCCTACATAATTTTTCATTTTAAACACATTGAAAGTATCAAAAGCATCAAAATCACATCTTAGGCATAAGAACCAGGTCTGGCTGAAATATTTTCTCAAATTACACAATCATAAAATTCAACCAATTTCAGCATAAAACCACTTGATTTGTGTTCCTTTCAAGCCTTTGAACATTATTGTAACATCAATTTTATCTTCCATTACTCTTGAGAATCTCGTGTAGCATAACTCTCTAGGGTTTCAAACTCTCAAAAATCATTAAAATCCATAGCCAAGCTCAATAACAAAAAGGGTAGTGAAAACTATATCAAAAACCATGAACATACCTTGTTTTAGAGCTTGATCTTGCATAGGACTACTTGGCCTTTCTTTTTCCCTCTTATTTCTCTCTCTAGAAACCATTTTGCCACAGCTTCCCCAAGGTTTCCTCTAGGTTGGACGAAAATGAGGGAGGGGAGGGGGTATTTATAGAAAACGAAACTGAATCTGGGCCGTTGATCTTAAAAATAGTGGCTTGATCTAGACCGTCTATTTTCTCTTTTAATCTTATGGTGACAAGTGTTCCATGACATCATGTTTAAATCATCTTGATGACATCATGCTTATATTATCAATCCATATGCCTTGCATCCGACCGTACACGTAATACTTTCTTTTCCCATCTAACCGTACACTTGTCTGCTCCATATGCTTTCATCATTTTGGCATTAAAATAGGGAGGAATTTAATATAAAATTCTTGCAAAATACAACCCTTAGGTATTCCTCTACCTATCTTGCCATTCTGTATCGTATATGGTACTTTTTTGGGCCTTAACTTTCCCGGGACCACTGGGACATGTTATGGCACCATTATCTCACCTCAACTAAATCCACATGGCCTTATATAATATGCTCAAAGGGAGAGTGATTCTCTTCCCTTGTTCTTCCCTTAAAATAATTAAAATAATTAATAATATTTATTTCAGAGTGATCTTGACCGAATTCTTTTTACCGGTCCACAACTCCGAGAATCTATCTCTGGTTACCAATACTATTCATTCATCACTGGGAATTCCTCTAATTTTTCTTCAGTCAAAAGTCAACCTCTAAATAGTTGACTTTGACTTTTCACAAATAGTATATAAATAGGCTTTAAATTCTATTAAAATAAACCTTTTCGCTTTGTGGGAACGGAATCATTTTTAAAACCTGTGATAATTTCTCAAATATTTTTTCCTATTTTCTTCCAATTATCTGAGACCTCCCTATACTTTAAGTAATTCATTTTTGAAAATATTCCAAATCAGTCAAAACCCTCGGAATTCCACAATTTCCTTTTAGGGGCATTTTCATCATTTTTAGCCTCATACGGGCCTCTGAACTTTATTCCCATTTTTCTATAATTTTTCTAAAGTATTCAGGCCTTAACCTACCATTTCCCATTTTCTGGGATTTTTTTGGGATTTTCTGGCATAATTTCCATTGTTGCCCTTACCAACTCAAAATTTTGCAAAATTATGATTTTACCCTTGGTTTGGCTTATCCTCAAATTTTACCTCATTGAGGCCTTCAACATAACCTTTGGCTTACATTTATCTCTATTTCTGATTTCTGGGCCCAGAGACTTCTTCTAGGTCTCTAACTTCCTCTTTTCTCAGTCCCAGAAAACTTTTCCTTTGCGATTTAGTCCCTGAGAATCATGCTATCATTCCAGAGAATCTCTAAGACCTCTGTCAAAAAGGTTCTAGTAGCCTACCCAATTCAAGCTAATTTTGGTTCTTCTATATCCAAAATTGGGGATGTGACATCAAGCCACATATTTTTAAGATCAACAACCCAAATTCAGTCTTATTTTCTATAAATACCCCTTCTCCACCCCTCATTTTCATCCAAGCTTGTGGAAACCTTGGGAAAGCTCTGGCAAAATGGTTTCTAGAGAGAGAAAGAAGAGGGAGAAAGAAATGCCACATGGTCCCATGCAAGATCAAGCTCTAAAAGAAGGTATGTTCATAGTTTTTGATATAGTTTTCACTACCCTTGTTGTTGTTGAGCTTGGTTATGGATTTTTAAGAGCTTGAAACCCTAGGGGGTTATGCTGCACAAAATTCTTAAGTTAAGGGAAATATGAAATTGATGTTAGAATAATGTTAAAAGCCTTTAAAAGAACGCGAATCAAGTGGTTTTATGCTAAAATTGGTTGAACTTCATGATTGTGTAACCTGAGATAATATATTGATTAGGGCTGATCCTTAGGTCTAGGATGTGATTTTGATGATTTTGATGCTTCCAATGTGTTTAAAATGAAAAATTGTGTAGGGATAAAATGAAGGAATGAAGTTAGAAGCATTGGAATCAAAATTGAAAATTAAGTGACAGATTTCGGTTTTGGCAAAGGACTAGGGGAAGGAGCTGGATTTCAATGAATCTAAGTTTGTATTTGGATTCCTTGGGCAAAATTGTGTAGGATTGGCCTAAGGGAATAATTTTTACAACGCTAGAACACTACATTATAAATTAAGAAAAAATGGATTAAGTTTAAGGACATAAGCCTTCCATATTATGTAATAATTCTTTCTCCTAATGAGTAATGTGGCCCTTCTGGCTGTGATTAGGACCTTGAGACTTCTAAGAGAAGGTTTGGATGTGGTTGACTGAAAGCTAGATGGTTGGGAAGCTTAGGGAGCAAGTTCAAGAACAAGAGAAAGTTTAAAAACACAAGGTAGTAAACTTGACCTTATTCTTATGTGCTTGGTATTTGCTTGCATGTATGACATGTTTCTATGTTATATGATTTTATGAACTCATGTGTTGTGATTGTGAATGTGTTTGAAATATGCCATAGGCCTATGTGTTTTATGATAAATGCATGATGATTGCCAAACATGTCATTATGTTATAAAGATGTTAAGTTGCAAGGATGTTATAAATGTCAAGCTTGCAATGTATGTTTAGGTGGTTATTGTTTCTCACCCCTCCCTAACCAACCATTTAGGT
This sequence comes from Neltuma alba, assembly GCF_004799145.2. Classification (NCBI taxonomy): domain Eukaryota; kingdom Viridiplantae; phylum Streptophyta; class Magnoliopsida; order Fabales; family Fabaceae; genus Neltuma; species Neltuma alba. Next base: position 301,634 of record NW_021637061.1, read on the forward strand.
TAATCAATGATGCACAATGATTGTATAAAGAAGAGTATGAAAAGGAAGGAGAAGAAAGCAGAGAATTATTGATGTTAATGATTGGTTAAGGATTTATGTATAATTCTCCTATTATGTAAATTATGTATATGAACGCCAGTGATGCAATGTACTTGTTTAGAATGTTTATGGCATGAATGGAAATGTATGAGAATCAATAGGAAAGGACAAGGCCAAGTTATGCAAGCCAAAACAATAAAAAGAATTACAGCAAGAATTATCTAATGGATAAAACGTAGGTCCTGGAGCAGTCAGCTTTCAGCTCTAGATTGACTAGCAAATGAATGAGTTAAGGCATGAAATTTGACATGATTAAAGTACACATCTTAAGCTTTGAAACAAGTAGTAGATCACTTAAAACAGATGTGTGTGCTAAAAGTTATACTCTTCCGAAATTAGGCCTGTATTCTGGAAAATAATTAGTGAATAGTAACCGAGACCCAAATGAAAAAGTTCAATCTACGAGCTTCTTTTGTAATCCGCTTGAATCATAACGCTTCCAAACGCATACTCTAAGGGGTTAAAGGAAAGATTTTTCATGTTGCACTTATAGATCATAGTTATACTCGCTCAAATTTAGGTCTTTTTAGTCAATTAAATTTTCAAATAAGGACTTTTAACAAAATTTTCCAATTTTAAATCAAGACCTATAACTTTTTGGAAAAATTTGTGAAAAATATCTATTTGAAAATTTATTTAGGAATTGGTCCTTGCAAATGTGTCAGAGGCTGAGGTCCTTAAAGAAGATTAAATGTTCAGATAAAATTATGATATTGCCCTAAACTAAAATTTAAAAGAAAGATTAAGTTTCATCGAGTGCAACATACCATCCGTATGTGCAAATGAAAATCCCACTAAGTGCAATTGAACTTCCATTATGTTCACATAAGCCCAAGTGCAAATGAACTTCAACTGAGTGCAACATATGATCTATATATGCAAATGAAAATACCTCTTAGTGCAATTAAACTTCCATTTTGTTCACATGAGTCCAAGTGCAAACAAACTTCCGCTGAGTGCAACATATCATCCGTATATACAAATGAAAATCTCTCTAAGTGCAATTAATCTTCCATTATATTTACGTGAGAGTTGGTGCAAATGAACATCAACTGAGTGCAACATACCATCTGTATGTGCAAATGAGAATCCTTCTAAGTGTAATTGAACTTCCATTATGTTCACATGAGCCCAAGTGCAAACAAACCTCAACCGAGTGCAACATATCATCTATGTGTGCAAATGAAAATCCCTCTTAGTGTAATTGAACTTCCATTATATTCACATGCGCCCAGGTACAAATAAACTTTCACTAAGTGCAACATATCATCCGTGTGTGCAAATAAAACTCTCTCTAAGTGCAATTAAACTTCCATTTTGTTCACATAAGCCCAGGTGGGAACGAACTTCCACTGAGTGCAACATATCATGTGTATGTGCAAATAAAAATCCCTCTTAGTGCAATTGAACTTTTATTATATTCATATGAGTCTAGGTGCAACCAAACTTTCATCGAGTGTAACATACCATTTGTATATACAAATAAAAATCCCTCTAAATGCAATTAATCTTCCATTATGTTTACATGACAGTTGGTGCAAATGAACACTAACTGAGTGCAACATATTATTTTTATGTATAAATAAAAATCCCTCTAAGTGCAATTGAACTTTCCTGCCTAGCAGTATAGTCGCTTGATGCCCTGTCATTCGTGTGTGGCTTGCCCAAATTTCTCTCTTCTACTTCATCTTTCTTTTAAATTTTAGTCTAGGACAATATAGTAATTTTATTTGAATATTTAATCTTCTTTAAGAACCTCAGCCTCTGGCACATTTGCAAGGACCAATTTCCAAATAAATTTTCAAATAGGTATTTTGACCAATTTTTCCTAACCTTTTTTAATTTTTGCTCACCTACACTGAGTACTGGGAAAATCGTTGAGCCCGGCCTCCGAAATGACCAGCTTGTTTGGGCCTCTTATGCCAAAAATAAAAAACACAAAAAAAAGACAAAAAGAGGAAATCCATTTTGCTAGGCTCCAAGTCATCAATTACCCTATTCTTCTGCTCTAAGAGTTAACTCATATGAGAGTGCCAAGTTATATGTTTTGCCAATCTTCTTCTCGGCTGCTACACCCCATCCTTTCGCTCCACCTCCTTCGCTCCCCCTCCTTTGCTCAGTCCTATGTAGCAATTAGCTAATGTTGTCACAGTGTCACAAAATCACACGAGGGCGACTAACTAATGTTGTCAGAGTCTCACAGAATCACGCGATGGTACAGCAATATTACGGCCGCGAGATGAGGGAATTTTCATCGGCTTCTTATTTGACACGTGCCAATTTTAGATGAAGAGATAAAATAAAAATTGTAATACTAATAGTATTAGCTATCTTTGTAACAAAAATGCTACAATTTTCAATCCAAAAATGCAAGAGTAAAGTTGGCTAATATATATATAAAGCGTAACTTTCTATTTTTTGTAAAAGATTTCGTTAGAATCAAAGATGCTGCATTATATAAAGGAGTTAGAAACTCAAAGAATATATATAAATATTTATATATATTTAAATAGAGAAATAAGAACAATAAAAGAGCTGAACATTAAGCACATGCAAAAGAACAAGGGAGGATATTTTACATTAAACATTGAAATATAAATGTAACTATAAGAATTCGTATATGGAAGCAATTAGCAAATCAAGATCCACTTAGTTAACGTCATAACTGTCAACCTTTTAAAATTATGTAATTTTCGACTTTATTTAATGAGCCCAAAGTACATTGAGATGATAGTTTCATCAATTTATTCAATATGCTAACTAGTCATAGATCAAAATTTATGCACAATTAAATGATATTAATTTTTTTGTTGGGCTTCCTTTTAACTTTTCTCTTTTCATTCAAGCAAGCATTGTCCAAAGGCTACCGAGCACTTTGAGTAACAATATCGCCAGCTATTTGAAATCCCTAAATTCCCAATGGGTCTTCATTCAATGCTTATCACTATAATGCAGTCTAAACTATCCAAAATTTAATATGGATGGTTCATATTTAAAATTTTTAATATATAAATTTTTAATAATTAATTTATTTTTTAAAAATAAGTTAGTTATGACATTATATTTATTTTAAATTATGTATGTATTAAAACAAAATGTTGATTAAAATATATACAAAAATTTAAATTCAATCGGAACCATCTAAAATCGATCTGGATGATCCACATTGCGGTGCGCATTCCATGCTTATCATTGTGATGAGCATGGAATGTGCTTCCATTCCCAATCCACCGAAACTTGAGAAATGAAGAAAGCATTAATAACATCAGGCAAACATGGAGATATATATGAAAAGAAGAAAATATGTTGAAACTAAAATACCAATGAGGAGTCTCAATTTGCTGCTCTAACTAGCATCACTTGCTAATACAGTAATGAAAGCACATAATGATCCTTAAATTTTTTAGTTTCTTTGCTAACCTTAAATTCATTTGTACATTATCATCCTTCAACATAAATGCATGTATTATAAATGAGACTTGACCACAAACAATATTAATGGAGCGATAATGAAAATGTGGTATTTGATGAGACAACGGAATGAACTATACAATGCACAATTTCGCTTCTTTTTCCTTGCGTCACCTTCTTGGAAGGTCTCTGCAACTTTTTGATATGTAAGTGATTTATGTCCTTAATAAAGATTTTCTTTATAGAAATGAAAACATTTACTTTCACTTATGTTTATTATATATTACATCTGATCCTAAATATAAGAGCTAGTTGACTAATTTGAGTATATTTAGAAAATTAGTTAAATTAGTTATTTATAATTATTAGGTATTGTCTTCTCTAAAATACCATTTCTAATCATGTGTATTACTTAGAAGTACCATTTAATGAAACATTTAATATATACAACTACTACCAGGACTACCTAAAAATAAATAAATAAATGAGAAACAAAGTATATTGGAGTCTTATATTTAGGACCAAATTAAATTTTAAAATAGCTCTTATATTGAAGACCAGATGTAGTATTTTCATATCTAGCAAACAAGTTTATACTTTCATGTATATTAATCTAATGGCCGACGTCCTCGTTAAAGATGTTCTTTCTATAAATATATAGCCCTCAACGTACCAAAACCCCTTTTGATAGCTGCATGCTTTTTTTATTTTTTATGATTTGATTTTTTCAGCATACAATTTTTTTACTGTGTTTAAAAAATGTTCAAGAGTTTGCTCATTTTTCTTTTATTTTTTAATTATAATGTGTTTTATTTTTGGTGCATCTAATATTTGCTGTTTATTTCTCGTTGTTGTGAGTAATTATGTGTCTGAAAGCAGAGTATAGTATTTTCCATGAATATAAATACATTAGTTCCTTATGATCAATAAAATTTCTAAACGGGAACTTATATTACTTACTTATTTTTTGCCACTAAGTTTATTACTACTTCTGTTCCACATCCAATTCAAGTGAACATTTTATCCTTTTTATTTTATACTAGTGCAACTATGACTTTTGCTGCTTCAGTGCGACCAAAATATATCTCACAGCTTGAAGAATATTAAAAAAAAAGGTTCAAAATTAGTCGCTAAAATGATTTTCATATGTATTCGTATAAACTAGACGAACTTATAAAGTTTTGTTAGGATGATATCCTTCAATATGATTTTTGAAAGTGCTTTTAAAAATTGTACATAATGATCGCTTTGAGTCGCTAGCATTAAAACTTAAAATTGGATTATTAGATTGATTGTTGTGGCTTTTGAAATATACTTATGCAAAAACACATACTCTTTTTGCCACATAGAATGAACATTTTTACTTTCACATGTTTTTATCATTTTTTTTTTTCATATTTGGCAAAAAAGCACTATCTCCACTTCCACGCCCACTTCAAATTTTCATAGATTTGAAGTATAATTGAAATATATTTGGGGAGCCAAATATGCAAAATTAAAGGAATTTCCTTGAGATTTTGAGCAAATTTTGATTTTGCGAATCATTAGGAATTTCACTGAAACGAAAGTAGTTAAAAATAATTCGAAGTATTAAAAAATTGCTATTTTACTTTATTTTGTTTTAATTTCTTTTATCTCAATTTCGTTTTTTTTTTTATTCTCTTTTCTTTTTTTTCTTTTTGTATTTCCCTTTATACTTCTCTCTTTTAGGAACAAGAGGACCCATCATTTTGGAATTACTGGGGGGACCAGACGACTGCGTTTTTGAAGGGGCTGGAATGTTGAACAGAGGAGGTTGCGACTGTTTCGAAGGGGAAGAGGAAGCCGACGCTGTTGCTGGGCTCTCTTCTGGAGGCCGGCGATGGTCTTCGAAAGAGGAGGAGAGTCGCGCCGACAGAGGAGGCGGAGGAGCTCGTTTTCTTCGACTGGCTTAAGGGAGACGGAGACTCAAAGAGATTCAGACGGAGATTGAAGGACAAGAGGGCTGGATTGAGCACGCCGTTTCTGTCTGTGTTCTTCTTCTTAAATCTTTAGTTTTGATTCTCTTTTATTCGTTCATTTTCCTATTCTTTTTTATTCTACACTTACCTGGGCTGCTGTGAATTTGATTGTATTTATGTTCGGGTTGTTCTATACTTTGTTCATGAAAATGTTCAATTTATACAGTTTACCTTTTGGTTTGGATTTTGTGGTTTGATTATGGATTAGTGGATGATGTTTTTAACCTTTAGTTGCTGCAATGTTATGTTTGTTAGTTCACTTGTGAGCTTTGCTATCCTGAAAGATGAGAAATTTGATATCGGAAAGTTAGACTAGACCTTCAATTGAATCGTGTAAGATCGAGTGTTCAGGCATTGAATAACTTAATTTGCTTGTAGGATATAAATATACCCACCTGTGAAATGAACACAAAGTCATTAACCCTAAGCAGAGTTTACTCGTATGAGAGTGTCAAGTTATATGTTTTGCCAATCTTCTTCCATGTCGTTCCTCATAATTATTCAGCGCCCAATTTTTTATTCATTTACCAGTTGACACATCACAAATATATGTGTTATGTCTAATCGATAAACAAAAAGACTTGAAGAATAACTGACAGGTTTAATGTATATGGTAAAAATAATAATTGATTAATTGAGAGAAAGATTCTGGCCAAAAAATTGAGAGAAAGATTTAATTTCTTCATCATTCATTATTTCTTTTGATTCAACTACAAGAAACGTTGTAATTCAAACTACTAAATAAAGGTAAAAAAACCGAATCAGACCGGCTGGTTCAACCTAAAAACTGGTGAACCGATCTCCAGTTTGGTCTAGTTTGGTTGGTAGATCGGGCATGAAAGGAACCAGAAACGAAACCGATTAAATCGGTTTAAAAATCGTCTGCTGAGGTGGGTTATCCGGTCTTTTTCTTTTTTCCATGTCCTATGGGAGGAAGAAAAGGCAAAAGGAGAAAAGTCACAGATAAAACATATCACACTTGAAAGAAGAAGAATGAAAGCGAGGAGGAGGAAGAGCAGGATGAGAGGGAAAGGCAAAGAGAAGTTTCTGTAGGGAGCCACATCCGTGTTGCTTTTGTTTGAAACCCATTGAAGAAGAAGTGAGTTTTTCACAGAGAGGGGGGAGGGAGGTGGAAGGAGAAGAGATACGAAATCAAAAAATCCAACAAGAAGACAGTGGAGAGAGACACGAAAGCTGAGGTCTTGGATAACAACAAAATGAAAAGCTTGTGCAAAGTAAAGTCAAGTGTTACACCTCATGTATAGGCTTTATTTTGCAGGCCTAGGATAGCATGTTCTGCCCATTTTGTCATTTTTCAAAGCCTCATATTTAATTTAATTTTTTTTTTATCTCTCATGACATGTAAATTGTAAATACATATTTTATATTAAAAAAAAGATGACCGTCTGGCAAAAAAATGAGATGAATGCAATTTCTTTATTATACTACATAAAAATTTTATAATCAAGTATTTTTATATCAAATATAATATTTTGAATTTAATGATTAAAAGATTGTAATGATGAATATTTTCAATTATTTTGTTATTTGCTGTAACTAAATTATTGTTGTATTTTTTATATTTTGTTAATGTTGTTATATTTTGTTATTATTAATTAAATTATATTATTTTAATATAACTGATCTGACCTCGGTCTGACCATTAACCCTTAGACTACTTTCTCGACTGGTTTAATATACCCGATCTGATTTTTCATTCCTTGCTAAATAACACAAAAGAACTTAAAATTTAATTAAAAGACCAAAAATCAAACACCCACATATGAGATACTGAGACTAATTTACCAAAATGTATCTAATTAGAATCCTTAATACATAAAACAACATTAATATATTTCTTGAATTAGAATACTAGAAAGGCACTCCTCCTGTCTTTAATATAAGACTCATTTAACTAATTTGATTAGATTAAGGAAGTTAAGTAAGTTAGTTAATCATAAAAATATGACACTTTTTTCCTAAAATATCATAATCATCTTTCTTAATACCTTTTTTCCTTTTCTACTTGATTATAGTTGAGGGAGTATAAATAGGGATAATTTAGAAAAAATTGATAAATATAATAAATGGATCTTATATTTAGAACTAAAATTAACTCAATAATTAGATTTTATATTAAGGATCAGAAAAATATATTAGAAAGAATCTATATAAATTTCACAAATAAAATCATAGCATAAACTGAAAAATGTTAAAAATTAAATAACGATTTTGAACAGGCTAGCTCGTGGCTCAAAAGGTCAGTCCGTTTAAATTCGGCCCCATAGGGCCGTAATCTTTTTAAGCTCAACTGCCTTTCGGAAATCCCAAACTTCGGCCCTGTAGGCCGGCCAGATGGGTTCAGCCGCTGCACCCCATCCTGTGGCTTACCTCCTTCGCTTAATCCTAGGCAGCGATTAACTGATGCTGTCAGAGTCTCACAGAATCACGTGACGGACAGCAAAATTACGGCCGCGAGATGATGGAATATTCCTCGGCTTTTTATTTGACACGTGCCAATTTTAGATGATAAAAATTGTAATAGTAATAGATAGCTATCTTTGTAACAGAAATACTACGATGTTCAATCCAAAAGTGCAAAGTAAAGTTGGCTAATTATTATTTTTTTATAAAAAAAAAAGAAGCTACAGTAACATTCTTTTTTCCTACCCCTCCGGTCTTTAATATAGAACCAAATTCTTGAGCTGGTTTTCGTACTAAATATAAGACCTTTCTTATATTTATCAATTTTCTCTAAATTATCGTTATGGGTACTCCATCAACCATAATCAAGTAGAAGAAGGAAAGGAGGTATTAAGAAATATGATTATGGTGTTTTAGGAAAAGTGTGTCATTTTTCTTATAATTAACTAATTTACCTAACTTCTTTAATCTAATTAAATTAATTAAATGGGTCTTATATTAAAGATCAGAGGAGTAAAAGATATAGTTAGAATCAGAGATGCTGCATTATATAACGGACTTAGAAACTCAAAGTGTGTGCGTGAAGAAACGGGAACAATAAAGGAGCTGAACATTAAGCACATGCAAAAGAACAAGGAGAATATTTTATGTTAAACATTGAAATATAAATAGAATTATAAGAATTCATACACGGAAGCAAATCAAGATCCACCGTTGATGTCATAACTGTTAACCTTTTAAAGTTATGTAATTTTGGAGTTTATTTTATGAGCCCAAAGTATATTGAGATGATAGTTTCATCAATTTATTCAATATGCTGACTAGTGATAAATCAAAACTTATGCACAATTAAATGATGTTAATTTATTGGGCTTCTTTTTCATTTTTCTTTTCTCATTCAAGCAAGTATTATTCAAACGCTACCGGTCACTGAGATTAACAATATCACCAGCTGCTTGAAATCCCTAAATTACCAATCCGTCAAAACTTGAGAAATGAAGAAAGCATTGATAACATCAGCAGACATAGAGATATATATATATATATATGACGAAGAAAAGACGTTGAAACTCATTGTGGCCCAGGAAAGGTTATTCATTCTGTGAGACATATGACAAGAAAAAAAGGATTTTATGACAATTAAAATTGACTTAGAGAAGGCTTACGATTGGGTTAACTGGAGGTTTCTCAAACAATGCCTTGTTGAGCTGAATCTTCATACAAATTTAGTGGAAGTTATCTTTAGCTCCGTGTCTTCTGCTTCTCTCCAGTTGTTATGGGATGGGTATAAAGCTGAGAGTTTTTGTCATCTCGTGGGGTATGACAGGGTGACCCTATCTCTCCTTATCTCTTCGTCATGTGTATGGAGAAGCTGGCGCACCTCATACAAGAAAAAATCAATGATGGGACTTGGAAACCGATTCTGTTTAAGTAAGACTGGCCCCCCTCTCACACTTATTTTTTTTGCTGATGATATTATTACTTTTTTTTAGGCCTCACAGACATCAAGTCATGTCTCAATGACTCTTGTGCGAGCTCTGGTTTGAAAGTAAATGCTCAGAAATCAAGAATCTTCTTCTCAAAGAATGTGAACCACAATAGGAGGTCGGAGCTGAGTGACTTACTCGAGTTCACACTTACGGTTGATCTGGGGAAGTACTTAGGGGTACCCTTCCATCACAAAAAGGTAACAAAGGAGACGTTTCATGAAGTAGCAGCTAGACAAGGTTAAAGGAAGGCTCACAAGCTGGAAAGTCAATTCTTTATCTCTCCTGGTAGAGTCACCCTTGTATCTTCTGTCACCTCGGCCATCCCAGCTTATACAATGCAGACGTCGTCGATTCTGACAGGTACAACAGATGAGCTCAATAGATGCAACTGTAACGTTGTATGGGGTTCGACATCAGAAAGGAGACGAACTCACTTGATTGCTTGGGAGAATGTCTGTAAACCGAAGAAGGCAGGAGGTTTGGGCATTCGAGACGCTAAGGATCGAAACCATGCATTTCTTATGAAGGCAGGCTGGACCTTGATTAAGAAGAAGGATGCTTTTTGGGTTCGGGTAGTAACAGGTAAGTACAAGTGTGGCCAAGATACAATGCTCGAGAGATAAAAGAAGGTCTGGATCCAACATATGGTTGGGTATTAAAAAGACGTGGGATTAAGTGTCTGAGGGTGCAAAATGGGACGCGGCGAATCAGACTTACAGATGGAAATGGAATAAAGTGGCTTATTCACTGTTAAGTCCGCATACAAAACCATTTGAGATATTCTAACTCAACAGGGACCAAACAACTGGAGTAGATTATGGACACTTCACACGCCTCAACACGTCAAAACCTTTCTGTGGCTAGTAGGAAATAATAGGCATCTGACAAATGAGGAAGGGCAGAAGAGAATGATATGTGCCTGTGACACTTATAGCTGGTGCAACACCAGTACTGAGAGTATCCTCCATGTTTTGCGTGACTGTCGAGACACAACCCAGTCGTGGAATAATCAAACCAAAGCACCACCATTGATTTTTCTCCACTGATAGGATAGCATGCGCTTACTCATTCAAAGAAACAATTCTTTTTAGTTCCTTTCTCTGTTAGGATGTTCAACTTTACACATGGATGAAAAAATTTCTCCTGGTATTATTTAGTAATTTCCTTTTACCACAAAAATGTAGGAAAAATTGCAAAGAGTGTTCTTGATCTTGAAATCTTATTTTAAACAAGTTTGTTAGGGGCTATGCTTTGGAAGTTAGTTTCTGTCATTTTGTCATTGTTGGGAGTGACTACTTCGGTATCTGGTTGACTACTTGGTGACAAAATACTTTGGGCTCATTATCTGTAGATTCTTGCACAACATATCACGTCAGTGCTTCCAGAGTTGAGAGCACTTATAAGCAACGCACTGGTTGTTTTTGCAAAGGAGCTTGTGAGCCATGGAGAAATCACTGAGTCCAAGGCATGTATTAGCATTTGAATGTGTCTTTCAGACTTGTATTTTATTACTGTATAAATTTATTTCTTATAGCAGATGGCACCCACAATGTTGTATACTTTTGCTGGCTATTTTAATTCGTTTGACGGTTTCCTTTTTCCAGTCAGGGTGCCCTCCTTCTGAATATTCTTTCAAAATACTGTGAAGGTACCTTACTATTCCTACCTTCTGGATTCTTGGCTTCTTAACAACCTTCATGTCAGTTAACTGATATCCTATATTCCCACTAATACTTCCCTTCCTTTATAGTTTTGACCGATGTTCCACATATGATTTAATTTACTATTTGGTAATGGTATTTCCAACCTTTTGTTGTTGAAACAGCATTCTCCTCCATAGTAGAGGGGAAAACGAGGACATGTCTACAATTGAGCTTTCTGGAGGAGCAAGAATTCACTATATTTTTCAATCAATATTCATGAAGTGCTTAGAGGTATATACATTTGTATTTACTTGAGCAGTCGTCATATTTATATTGATTCTATGCCAAAATCTATGTGTGTATGACTGAATTAATTCATTCTTCGTCACGATTTACTTTGAATGTGTTGACAGCATGAAGGTAAAGAAAATCTTCTGCTTTAGTCTATAGATAGTCACCAAATTGAGTGAAAGCTAGACACAAGGTATTGCAACTTATAATTCTTTTTACCATGTTTCACATAGACATTTGATTTAGACATCTAATCTGCATTCTGAAATAATCGAATCTCTAGATTGTGGATTCCTCGCTAAGGAATTTTACATATCAAAACCAGCATCAACTTCCCCCCAACCAAGTTGCTAATGTCTGAATCTGCGTTCATGTGTTTGTTGAATTTGCAGATTGGAAAATAGACACCAAAGAATATATATATTTTAATTTTATATGATGTTTTGAAACTCATCCTGAATTCTCTAGCCATTTTAACAACAAATTGGAGCAATCTGACCAATATTTTTAGTGAAGAAAGCAATGATAATGGTTAAATGAACTATTGAAGTTGTTTATTTCATCCATGTGATTTAAGTGTAAGTGACCAAATCTATTTAGGATCATAATAAATATTACTGAAATCATTAAATGATTTGCCATGATCAATAGGTCAACAATTGGAGTTCTTCCTTTCATATTCCATGGGATATGTCTTCTTTTGGTCTCAAGAATGTTTTTCTTCATTTCGTGTGGAATGATGATTGATTGAGTCTCTTGGTAACCCTTTTAGTGATTTGAATATTTTTGCTTTTGTGCTGTGGCAATTTTAATTGTATTGAATATGGATGTCACACACAGGGTTGCATTCCCAAGAGCCACTAAGAATTCTAGACATTTTTTCTTCATTAATAATTTCTTTTCTTCAAAATCTGTCATATATAAAATGCAGAAAGGCCTGTGGGATGCACCTGAAACCATTGAATTTTTCGGTTCTCCCTTTCTTTCATAGCACTAGATAAACCTTGAACACTTAAAAATGTTTTTTACTGTCAGGTTTAATTAATTTATATCCTAAATTATGACACAATTTTGAAGTATCAGAAGAAGCCTTGAAAAATTGATCTATCTTGTATTATATTGAATTTGAACAAATCCCAGATGGGCTATTTATTATTGAATGTAAAAAGTCAACACATGAGCTAAATAGACTTGGGAGAGGCTGTAAAGGTCAACATCTCAGCCTTAGTTATTGCACGGAAACTGTATGTGATAAAACAGAATTAAAGCTTTTACAATTGGATCAAAAACATAGGCTGGTTTCTTTGAACTTGATGAGATTAAATGAACTCGCAGGAAGTTGATCCGTGTGAGGATTTGACTGATGGTGATACTCGAATTGCCATACAAAACGCTACTGGACCTAGATCAACATTGTTTGTTCCTGAAGTAGGTCTTGTTAGATTTCTTTTTCCCCCCTCTGCTATTTCCTGTAATTTCTTTGTAATAAACTTCTGAGCTCAAATTATTCTGAATTCGTATATCAATTAAATGACTTCCGTTCCTTCTTAAGGACTCCCCCCCAAAATCTGTTTTCATGCAACTAGGTGCCATTTGAAGTTCTTGTGAGAAGACAAATAGCTCGGCTATTGGATCCAAGCCTCAATATGCGAGGTTTATATATGATGAATTAATAAAGGTAGGGCTTAATGGCTTGCCATTTCTGCTGCGCCTTACTTCGCCGTCCCATTGACATACCCCTCTCTCTCGCTATATATACAATATTATATATGGTTTCTTCAGATCAGCCATTGCTGTATGGTGAATGAGCCTCAGCGGTTCCTTTCTTAAGAAAGCACATTGATGAAGTCATATGTAACTTTCTGCAAGGTGGTCTTGAACCCTCAGAGAATATGTTTGGGCACATTATTGAAATGGAGGTAAGTGGGAATCCAAATTCTTTTAAAGATAGAAGGGCATATCCATATATGCTTCATTGATTCTACCTTCTCTATCTACTGCTATAATCATGTCATTAGTGGCCAATCAATGGTAGATATTCAAAATGCCGCAATTTACAATGACAGATGCAGTAATACTTCTCACCCAAATTTTATTGGTGGAAGTAAGTCATTAGAGATTGGAATGCGACAGATGCATCTTCTAGGTTTCCTCCCTCAGTTTTCAAGGCAGAGGTATCGATAATTGTTTATCAGATCATTAAGTTTCATCCATATACGTCTATGTAGTGGGTTATAATTTACTCTCACTCCTTAACATGTCTCTCCACCCTTGCTAATATCCAATAGCAGGCAAGCTAATGGATTCGTGGCTGATCAGGTATGTAATTGTCTTATCATTCTTTTGGGGCCTGGAATCGTGTCTTGTCAATTAGAGTATATATTTTCCATCCATGAACAGTTTATTTCTTTAGCTTTAAGGATTCAAGATATTTACCGGAGAATAACTACATTTACACTTTGTGAATTGGTTAAAAATAACCGCCCCTAGGCGTAAAAAAGAGAAAAATATTTTAATTCTTTCATTAACTCCTTATGATTTGCTTAATTGCCACCTACCCCCTTCTAGTCCTAGTAAAAATTATCCAAGATGATTACTTATTTCATTGATGAAGGTATGTTTTACTTACACCCTGAACAATCTCATTATCTTTGGAGCCCGGCCCATTCCTTTGGCTTAAGAGTGGAAACAAAAACTATAGGCTTCAATAACAGTCTCCAAACCTATGAAATGTTTTAAGCGACAAGGGAAACAAACTTCTAGCAATAAAACTGTTCATTTTTTCTGATCTACCTTCCACTATGTTAGCCGGAGTTGCTTTCCTTCCATGTGCTTTTGCTCTTAATTTCCTCTTTGCTGGAAAGGAAGACAGAAAGAAAGGGTGACAACTTATTGTTTTAACACTTGCATAATATTTTTGTTGAAATATAGATGAAGGCAACTCATTGATAACAAATGAATGATGCATTATAAGCCACAGGTGGTCAATTTGTTTTGTATCAAATCATGGTTTAGACTGTAATTTTTACTTTCGCTTAATTAACATCCCGTAGTTTTTACTTAGTTTGTATGAAACTAATTATTGACAGGTTCTTCGTCCTGCATTGGATGTTGAAAGGGCTGCATCCTCTGGTAATCCTTTTTTACCATTTAAAGTCCAAGTCTTCTGTGGATTGGTGATACGTCTTCATTCATATTATTTTTTGATTATTAAATACCCAGCATGTTCTTTGGATTTACCAGTGAGTATTGGCATCATATAAATTTTGTGATGCTTCCTTTTCCCCCCCCCCCCCCAGGAACCTCCGGTAAATCAAGTTTGGTTATTTCATCCATTTTTGGTGGTGATAACTGTGCATCTGCAACAGAGAGTACAGCAGTACAGGACATAGCGAAAAAGTTCATGTGATGGAACAGTCCTTCTCTATGATCCATTTAAGAGAGGTATATCTATTAATTTGTTAGTTGAATCAAATGCTGCTTGCATGTAAATTTGCCTAATGTGCTTGGGTCCATGTAGCCCCCTCCTATCTTGAGGTGATCTGAGAGCAGTTCAGAGGCACAAGCTATTGAGATTGCAGCCATGAAGTTTCTTTTGAGATCATGTTACGACATTGATAGAAGGAATGTTCAGAACTTCGTACCAAAACAATTATGCACTTCTTGGTATTTCATGTCCTTCTACCAAGCTTTGCAAATTTCATGTTTATAAACTTTGATACATAATGTAGATTGGTTGGTCAGTTGCATTCATACCATAGGGATGGTAAGGATCAGAGTAAGTGGCTGGTAAAAATATGTGATGAATATGATGGATATCATCTTACCGATGAAGTATGGAAAATGGTGGGTGTATGATACATACATTCAAAATCTATTAGGTTCTTCTTTTGTCTTATTCTAACAGCTGCCAGGCGGCATTTTTTTTGTGCTTAGAATAAATGACTTCAACCACTATTTTGATGCATGACGTAAGGTGTTTGTGTATGTTTTTTTCTTTTTTAAACCTTTTAATATCGACTATATTCTCTATGTCCAATATGTTGGAACTATTAAGTGTTTGTGTTCCTGAATTTTCAAAGCTATTCAATTCTGACATTGCTGAACCATATGCAGGTAAAAATACAAAACGAAACCTGCACAACGTTTTTATTCAAAAGCTTTACAGGTGATTTACTGTGACCATAGCCCTCTAAATTCATGTAAGTCTTCAAGGATCATCTGAAGTTTTGTCTTCATATAATTCTTCAAGGATTATCTGAAGTTGTCTTGTCGACTGCGTTCTATATGTTGCCATTTAGAGAGAACCTGTTTGAAGAGATGTTGCGAGAACCTCATGAAGTAGCTAAAAAAAGGCACTGTCGAGAAATGCTCCAAATTTATCAACAGCTTTTAATGTGGGTAGTCAGTAGTCTTATTTTAACCAGCAATAGCATCTAATTGGGTTTCCATTCTGTTATATGCCAAGTTAGGTTCTCCTCTAATTGAGATTGTTTTTCTGATGTTCTTGTGATAATCATGATACATGGTGTTCCTTTGCTTGATTGGGTACTCTTAATTATGTTTTCATTCTGTTTCAGTTATTATTTTTAAGTCCACTGACTTTTAGGAGAACAAAATTTGGAGTAATGAAATGTGGTTGGCTCCTGATAGCTGTATTTCCTCTTGGTAGGAGTTGAATGGACTACCTCTGGAAGCTGAAACAGTTGAAAGGGTTACAGTTTGTGTAAACCAATGGTCAGCCTAATATTCGTCAAATGCCGACTTCATCAACAGGTTCTGCAAGCAATTCTAGAGAAGGTCTTCTTACTCGGGGGAGGTTGGAACTGCGACGCCGTCGGGCTCTTAATCCGTGGTTGATTTATGAGCTGGCAGAGCATGGTTGTTGAGCTGGCCGGTGGAAGTTGTTAAAAGTTGCTACTTTGGTTTTACAAGGTTCTCTTTTGTCCCTTAATATAGCATTGGCTTTATTTGCGAGGTTCTAAAGGAATAACAAAAGCAGATTTTATCCCATTTGTAGGAAACAGTTTTCAATAAATGATATGCATGTATATCTTCTAGCCTTATCCTGTTGGGGTCTGATATTATTTATAGCATTTTCTATGGTTGACTTCGGTTTTTAGTTATTGTGATTCCCTTAAAGAGATAACAACAGACAACGTCGCCATTATTTTTTTTTTTTTGGGGGGGGCTTTTTCTCCTTATCTAGGTATTTGACTTAAAAAGTTTTAAAATGGTCAGGTTGAATGAAGCAATTCAATGCCAAAGAGCAGCTTCATAAAAAGTTGGTGGATTGTAAAAAAAAATGATAAATATTTATTCGCTAAAATAATATAATACTTGTGTAAAGTTTGTATCAATCCCTAGCATTTTGAAATAAAATTTAATCTGTTTTAATTTTTAACATTAAATCTTTTTTAAATCTCTGTTCTTTTTTTTTTCCCTCTTTTATTTAATGTCTATCAAAGTGAGCTTATTGATTAGATGATTCTGCCATCATCTTTGATATATTAAAATTAAAATTAAAATAGCCATTTTACAATCTTATCATCTTTCAATCTGATAAGGCTATATTTTAATTAAATGCAAAATACAACTTCCTTGGTATTAGTCCCTAAAGTTTCAGACTCATGATATTGGTCCGGAGATATTGGTTGTTATGGTCCCTAGTATTTTATACCGTTAACTCTCTCTGAGATGGCACTAATACCGTTAACCTGATGAGGTAGACACATAACCTAGCACATATATGGCGTGATGACCTAGACTTAAAGTTAAAGAAAGAAAAGAAAAGCTACAGTTGAACAAAACTCATGCACGACAGAACAATAGAAACAGAGACAGCAAATACGTTGTTGATCTCTCCCATTAATTCACCCAAGACAGTAACTTTGCAATAATACACCTCGTTTCACTCAGAAAAGAAAACTCCATGATCCAAGGCAATATTTTATGTGTGGACGAGAGAATGGTACCAGGACTCCACTTCACAGCAACCAAAGTTTGCTTATGATGCATTCATCTCCAGGGCATGTCATATGCTTTGGTTATTAGATCTTGGAATAAGATTAGTAATTGATTTTTTTTTTTTCAGTTAGCAGCTTATATACCATGTTATGAAAAGAAAAACTCGTGTTGACAGGTGCTGGCTCCACTTATAATGTGTGTTGTATTGATGATGCCTTGCAGCTGCTATTGTATGCAACTAAATTTCATCGCATCCAACTATGATACTGTTGTGACATTATTAAAATTGATGACATCCAAGTAAAATAATACCATGTTACAACTCAAATTACATCTCTGTTGGTCTCTGTTTTTGAGACAAAAAACAGAGCTAATAAAATAATGTGGCGGCATACCCCCCCCGCCTTCATCGATCCTTCTGCACTAAACTTCCCCTTTGCTTTCCAATCTCAACCACTGTGTTTTATTTCTCTGTAGTGCACTTTTTAAACCCATTTATTTGTTTTTTTTCCCCCCTTCTTTCTTTCTAGATAAGATCAATATATTCATGAACAATATTAATACTTTTTTTGTCCCCTCAACATATATTCCTTTCCTTTCTTGATTAATATTTATCCTTCATTAAAGGAAAAAAAGATGAGTTCTGTTTATCATTTGTGCTTTTATTGGGTAGTCAATTGGAGTTCAGCTTCCAGTAAAGTGAAAAACTCAATTAAAAAAACATATACTCCTCCGGTCCTTATTATAGACCCTATTTGACTTTTATTTGTCCTAATTATAAGACCCCAATCCATTTTGTCTCTTATATAGCATTTTTTTCAAGATAATCCTCTAAATAAGTTTTAGCCAATTAATTAGCAAGGATATTTTAGGAATGACAACACTATTTATTATAAAACCAACTTACTTACTTCCTTAATCTCCTCAATAAGTCAATTGGGTCTATAATTAGGACCGAGGAGTATTACACAGCGCAGGCCAGATATAGAGAAAGAGAAGAGAGAGAATGGGAAGCACAAGCAGCAACATGGAAATGGATAAAAGAGAGATTAAGAGCTGAGATGGACTTCAAGGACTCATCCTCTGTCATCCTCAAAATCGGCGACATTTACTGGACTTCCTACAGCCCGTCAAGCTACGTCAAGTTGGGTTATGGCTACTCATGCAACGCGGCCACTGTCTTTAAGCTCGCCTTCAACTGTCATTTTTTCTCTCTCTTTGGCTTTATGTATGACCATGCATCAAGCCACATATGTCCCAGCTCATGTGTCATCTCATTAAGTTAACGGTGTTAGTGCCATCTAAGTCAAAGCTAACAGTATAAAAGTACTAGGGACCAACGTTTTTTAACTGCCAAAATTTCATCGATTAATATCTGTGTTTGAAATTCCAGGGACCAATATCAAAATTGGCTCAAATTTGAAAAACTAAAAAATTCCAGGGACCAATATCAAAATTGGCTCAAATTTGAAAAACTAAAATTTATATTAATCCAAAATAAAACCATGCTAACCTATGAATGGCTCTGGGTTGATCGATTGGGTTGGAAATAACCCGCATCAAAATCGGTTGATATTTTGCCAACTAAGTCCACTATTTTTTTAAAAGATTGGAAACAAAACCCGCAAGATTTATAATTATAATTATAGTTCTTTTGCCAACGATCGTAATTACAATTATTGCCCACAAGGCCATAATTTTTTGACCTGAACCCATAAGGCCATAATAGATTCTTTTCTTTAGCCCAAAAATCCAATCCAAATGAAGCGATTTTTCAATTTTTGAATGTAAAGGCAAATTTAGCCGTTTCATTTACAGCGGCACGGCATAATTGATCGGCTGAAATACTTTCGAATTCAGAAGTCGTCGATCACTACAACGGCTAGATTGGGATTCTATTAAGCTACTCCTTCGATCCTTAATATAAGACCTATTTAACTAATTTGATTAGATTAAGGAAGTTAAATAAGTTAGTTAATTATAAAAAATGTGACACTTTTTTTTTAAAATACCATAGTCATCTTTCTTAATATCCCATCTTTCTCTTCTACTTGATTATGGTTAAAGAACTATCCATAAGGGTAATTTAGAAAAAATTAATAAATATAAGAAATGAATTTTATATTTAGAGGCAAAACCAATTTAACAATTAAATCTTATACTGAGAACAGAAGGAGTATTGATACTGTTCTCGCGTTTGCTTGCTTTGGTTCCTCCGTTTGCCTTGATCGTTTATTCTTCAGTCGCCACTCTAACAATGGCTTGGATCGCATTCAATTCGAACCGTTGGTACGCAATTTTTTAGGCCTTTAGCTCTTCTGGTATTCTTTGATTTGCCCCCTTTTCTTTCTGCATCGGTAGTGGAACTCAGGTGTTGTGGTTTCATTTGCTTAATTCAATCCTGATAGGCAATGATTTCGGAGGAAATTCGTCTTCGGTAATGTGCCTTATTTCACTGCTTTGTGTTTCTATATATTTTCATAACTTGTCACTATATTGAAGATTAGAGACTCTCCTTTGTTGCGTATCATAAATTTAATAGATGGATATGCTTTCTATTTAGAAACATTTTCCCATTGCTTTTCCTACCAGTATTTTCTTCCCTGCATTTTCCTTCCTTGTCCACATCAATACTATTTTCCGTCCTGAATTTTGCCTTCTGCCGTTGCTTTATCAGTGACACCTACCTCATGGGCACGAAGTTCTCGACTATAAAGAAAAAAGAGGTGATATAGCTCTGGCTTGATCGTGGATTTTGGAGGCAATTTAATGTGAACAGCTTTGGAGAAACGATTTCTTTATTTGTTCTGGATCTATAGAGACAATAGGATCAAGATCGTAATTCAATTATCAGAATATTAGTAATTATAAATCATGATTTCTTTGATTCCAATTTAGTTTGGTTTTCTTCTTACTCTCCTCCGGTGAA
The DNA here is from genome assembly GCF_004799145.2 of Neltuma alba. Lineage (NCBI taxonomy): Eukaryota > Viridiplantae > Streptophyta > Magnoliopsida > Fabales > Fabaceae > Neltuma > Neltuma alba. The sequence goes on from NW_021637061.1 coordinate 321,888, forward strand.
TTAAGAGGAAGAATCCATCTATCTAGCTGTCTAGTGAATTGATAAATGAAATGAATTGATTCTATTACAAATGACTATGATTCTCCTTCATGCCAGAAAACATGTATACATTTCAGTGAGCGAGCAAGCAATGACTTGAGCTTAGTCCCTTCTTTCTCAGTGAAAGTCCTTGAATTCATAACTTCAACTCTAAGTCGAACTCCCTTCTCTATTTCACTTCCTACATCTCCTTTGCCTTAGAAGGTTAACCACTTCCTCTCCCCAATCAGACGCAGCGTATGAAGTTGGAATAGTTTTCTTTCTTAGTTTTTGTATTTTTTTGTTATCAAGAGAAATCTCAAGCATATTTCTCGTTCCATTTCTCTTTTCTCTCCAGCTGGAAGCTATGGTTCTTGTGTCCAAACTTCGAACTCTTTTTATACTTCAACTCCGGTTTGCTGTTCTTGAAATTATATTTAATTTTAAGTGAAAGGATCTCGGTTGATCATATCAGACTCATTACACGTCCAAAACATTGTGGAGAGAAAATTAGTTGAAATGGTTCATTACTGTTTAAGAAGCTAATAATATTATAAATTGAATTCAGTGACAGATCTAAGGGGATCCAATTGACCAATAAAGTTTGAATTTGTAGGGGGAGAGAGAGAGAGTTTGGATTCATAATCTCATGGTCAATGGCCCCCTGCTTGTCCGATAAGGTAAAAAGGTTGAGGCCATTATTAGGAAGATGAATGAGATATTTGCCAACGAGAGGCTCTTGGCCTCACTAGTCGGCAGTCACTTGGGTGCTTTTTTTTAATTTTTTAATTATTGGAATTTTCTTCTGAGCCCAAGGAGGGAGAAGCAAGTCCCGTCTATTTCTGGATTGACTTGTAGTTTAACTTTTATGCAAGACTATGATAATGAATATTTTAGAGCCTTCACTTTTAATTCCCCATCTCAAGAACTTTAATTCTCTATAGATGCCATGTCCACGGATCAAATGAGGTCCCTATCCTCAGAGTTAGTATTGGTCTCCACTCATCTCTTCAACCAAACTCTGCGTTTAGCCTCCACTCATCGTCTGCAGTCTCCAGCAGGTTTGTTCTCTAGCTTTCTCAGCTTCTCTTTCTTTCTCTTTTGACATGACACTCTGGTTGTTGTGTCAGACTTCGATCTGTTTTTAGGGCGTGTTTGAACTTTGAACTATTTTTTGTTTTGAATTTTAGTGTGTTGTACTTGAGAATCATATTCAATTTTAAGTAAAAGGATCTTGGTTGACCATATTAGACTCATTACACATTTTATAATATTATCAATTGATTGTTCATTACTGTTTATAAATTGTTGTTGTATTATTGTCTCTATTGATAAGCTAATAATAATATCAATTAAATTGCCTGGTGCGCTATTGTCTTGCTGTTTCATAAGCTAATTGATAATATTATCAATTGATGACTTGTCACACCATAGTATAATTTCATCATATACGAAGGATAGCTCTAACTCGGCTCCACCACCAAGTATAATTTCATCATATACGAAAGATACCTCTAACTCGGCTCCACTACCAACAGCATCCTCCTCATTAATGTCATGATCATCATTGATGTCATTATACTCACTGTTTGTGAAGTGCTTATCTAAGATTGAAAAGATCCTTATTTGTCCCAAACTGAAAGCCTTCCCATTATGAGCTCTAGGACATAGCACAAATTGAAACTCTTTAGCTATAGGGTAGCTCTTCACAACACTAAAAGCCTTTTCATGAATGATACAACGTAGTCTCTAATTGTTCCTGATCCTTCTCTCTTCTTGAAGATAAACCTCAAATCGCATTCTACAGCTCTAATTTGGCTCCATTACCAACAACATCCTCCTCATTACTATCATGATCATCATTGATGTTATTATAATCCTCAATGTCTGTGAAGTGCTTATCTGAGATTGAAGAGATCTATATTTGTATGGACCATTTAGAGTTTATCTCAAAGTGAAAGCTTTCCTATCATAAGCTCTAGGACATAGCACATATTTAAACTCTTTAGCTATAGGGTAGCTCTTCACAACATTAAAAGCCCTTTCATGAATGATACTAGTACAATACTAGTACAACATAGTCTTCCTCTAATCATTCCTGATCCTTCTCTCTTGAAGATAATCCTCAAATCCTACATTCTATAAATCCTGGGAATATCCACCATATTTAGCAACTATACTTGATTACCATAAGCTATTGTGACTCTGAGTCCTCATTTGGGTCCTCTTCTAGAGGGAGGAAGCTACATCCTAACTCTAATCCAGTCTAAATGTTACTTTAAAGTCTTTTTTGGGTTCTTTCTTTTTTAATAGTTGGGTCATTATAACTGGACAAGAAATTATTTCTAAAAATTCTAAAAAATTTAGAAACAAAATGGGTACTTTGGGTTAAACATTGATTAAGGTCTAAAATTACGCTAGATATGTTAGGCCGAGTTTATTGGGCCTAACGCCAAATAACGAATCTCTATTTTTGAGCAGGAGTTGCTTCCAATAAGAAAATACTTGTACTTATTAAAAAATGTAGGCCTATTTGAATTCTTTTCTTAAAAACAATTGCTTAACGATAATTTCCACTAAGTGTTTAAAAAAAATAAGCTATTTTTAAAAGCAAAACACTCAAAACAATTTTATATGTTTTTTATTTTTTATATTATATTTTGTATTTTTCCTAATTGCTCACCGGTTGCTGTCACCACTATGTCTCTCACACTCAACTTCTTGATAATTGGTCTGTTTCTATGTTGTCTCTCAATCCTCCAACTCTCAATTCGTCATCGACACCCTCTCCACTCTGTCTCTTGCCTTCTCTCAGTTTCCATCTGACATTGACAATCTCTCTTCTTCTCTCAATTCTCCAAGTTTTTAAAACTACCATCAAAACAAAATTTTGTTATTTCCTGTTTTAAAAGATAATTATAAAAACATAAATCAAGCAATGCCTAATTTTCTGAAACTCAATCCTAACCTCACCTCAATCGCAAAATAAGAGAGTCAATGGAAAAATAAGTGACTTCTTTCATTTGATCCTTCTTTTGCACTGTGTAAACACAAGGGAAACCAATAACACCTAAACTCTCATTGTTCTCACAACTCCTGGAGACTCTTAAAGACTTACGAGCTTGTGTAGCCAAGGACACTAACATAAGAGAGGTTTTATGTAAGTGACTTTGTATGCCATTCTATATCAACCTTAGATACAGGTCCCTAGTCTGTGCTGACTTTTAGGTGCCACATGGCCAAACCTATCTACACCTTAGGTTTATAAGTTCTATGTTTAGAAAGTGCTCGTGCTCATTAATATTGAACAAATATAATAATATTTAAGTCTTTAGGATTGTCGAAGTCCAAAAATAAGCTCAATCAACACAAAACACTTTCTAAACATACAACTTATAAATCTTTCCGAAGCTCCATTAATCGAAAGTTAATAGTTTAGGAGAAATGTCACCAGAAATAATCCTAAAGGCCTAAACCATAAACCCTTCTAGTAGCACTCCAATTAGAATAGTTAATAAAAAATATTTAGATATGCAACATAGTGAACGAGACCTAGGTGACAATATATAACTAATCAGCACATAACAAGAGAAGCTGAAAATATTAAAAACCATAGGATAAGACAAACGCCTCAATAACCTCATGAGGTGTCAAGTGAGATAGTTAACAAATTTCAAGTGTATAAAGAGATAACAACAAGGAACAATCAACAAGGCCTCACTATAAAGGGGGCAAATACACAAGCCATACAGGCCAACCAATGTATACTAATGGTGACCTGGACACATGGTAAAACAAGACTCATCTTAACATCCAATCAATTGCCAAAACCAATGGTAGGGATGTAGCAGATTTTTATTCTTGTGTATGAAAGCTTATTGGGCATTTCAGAGAACAACAAATGGTTACATCATTTCATGGTGGATTGGCGAATTATTGGCCCGAGCTGGATTTAGAGTCCGTCCCGTTTACCGCTCGAGCATTGACCGAGGAAAAATCAATTTAAGTACTTATTGATAATCCACGATCAACTTCAAAGGTATAAATTGTATAACACACTTTCCAAATTTCTCATTCACAATTCCACAATTTATAACTCAAAAGATATATCAAATATTATCGAGTTCTAAATAGCATTTTATTATCTCAAAATATGAAAATACTCACAAAAAGCATATTAGCACATATAATCAGTGAGTGAGGAAAAGGATAATTTACTAAAGATTACTCCAAAAGGTTTGTAGATAGTAAAGGGGCCTAACTTCAAAAATTATGTTCCATACATTTCCAAAATTTGTAAATTAGGATTCTTTAAAAAGATTGATTTGTTTATTTTTCAAAACAGAAAGAATCACTAAAAGATTTTTTTTTAACCATTTAAAATTCTCAAATCCTAATATTGCTCTAAAATGTCTAAATATATGACTGTCAATCATCCTTAGCGTTTCTAAGCCTTAATTAATCTCAATAAACACTACTGACCTTTGAACATAAAATCAAGGCTTAACCACAGTAATCTATTATAGCACGCATGCCTCTACTATTTGTTTAAGCTTTTGACATGGTGGTTAGTGTTTCATTTTTAAGATTACGCCCCTTTTAAGAAGTCAAACAAGAAGACTTTTTAGAAACCTGTGTAAAAGACAAAAAAACTTTCTTAGCCATTTAAAATTTTCAAATCCTAATACTACTCTAAAACATTTGGAAATATGACCGCCAATCATCATCCTTAGTGTTGCTAAGCCTCAATTAATCTCAGTCAACACTATTAACTATTTGAACATAAATCAAGGCTTAACCATACTAATCCGTTATAATGTGCCTCTGCTATCAATTTAAGCTTCTCACATAGTAGCTAGTGTTTCATTCTTAAGATTACAAATTGCGTATTATGTTCACCCCTTTTAAGAAGTCAAACAAGAGGCTAAAATACATAATATGATTAGTAAGCTAGAATTTGTGTTTACCTAGAAAATATGGAATAAAGTAAAGATTGGCTGAAACCTTAAAATTTACAATAAGTTGACAAGATTCTTACAACTTAAAAGAGCTAATCCATCCTGAAACCCTAAAGTTTAGAATAAGTTGATAGGGCTTTTGCAGCTAGAAGTCCTCAATATCATGCCTTAAGCTATGTAAAAGGCTTTTAGCATAATGGTTAGCTACAATAAATGTAAGGTGTGTTTTCCGTAACTGTCATGACTTTGACTTTTACCATAAATGTAAGGTGTGACTTAAACTTTTAGCATAATGGTTAGCACTTTGTTCTTAGGGTCTAGGGAATTTGTTTAGATGAAGAAAATCTTCACAATGAGTTGACAAGACTCTTGCATAATAAGATTCATACTCCAGACCGATGCTATAAACTTTTAGTATAATGGTTAGCAGTTCATTCCTAAGGTATGTATTATCCCATAAAGCATCATGTTTGCCTTCTCGAAGGTCACAAGGGGACCTTTTAGAAACCTGTGTATAATATCTTGGAGCTTTTGGAAGATACTGAGTAAAGACTCAAAAACTACATAAAATATTATCTGCTAAAATCCTATGAGAATTTGTTTCCAGATCCACAGCTGAAACATTGGCGTAAGATTATCAATGGGGGACAAGGATCAAAGACACAAAATATTCTTGAAATGCCTTTGCTGATAATATTACTCTATTTGCAGGGGCTTCTATGCACAAAGTTAATGTTATAAACGAATGCATGACCATTACCACATTTTGCAAGTGCTCCGACGTGATAAAGCTCAGTTAGAATATAATCTTGTAAGAAACAAGATGCATTGTGGGTGAAAGTAATTTGGGCAGGGTATTAATGGAAACAAGCATCAAGGTAACTCTGGGAACGTAAAAATTGGGTATATAAATGCCTCAAATGAATATGAGATTGTAGCAGGGAACTTCAATGTGAAATTACTGTATAATGCTATCCTTGAAGATGATTACCACAACGATGTTCTTGATAAAGCTCTACTAGAATATAATCTTGTGGGTGAACGTAAAAATTGGGTACCTATCAATGGCTCAAATGGGACTGTAGTGGGAAAACTTCAATGTGAAATTAGTTTATAATGCTATCCTTGAAGACGATTACCACTACGATGTTAACTAGGATGCCCCACAAATGTTTGATGCACTTGGCATGGAAAGTGACAAAAATATGATGAATCCTCCGTGATTGCGACAAAAAATTGTTCAACGGGCATAGTCACTTTTTTAGGATAGATCTTCAAGAGTGGTGTGAAAATAACAGGACATTTGAAAGGAAAATTCCTTTCACCTTGAGGCGTAAGCAGCTGCAGCACAAAAGATTTGACAATAGTACTCACTTGCTTAGATGAGTATGGTCATATGGTTTTTTTGCTAATAATTGTTATTATTCACTATGTTGTTACAGTCATTCATGATTAATTGTTGTTATTCGCTTGGTTGCTAGAGTCATTTTATATATCTCAAAGCTTAATAGTTATTTGCTCCGGTTGGCAATGGTGGCTTCTAGGGAGGTGGGAGTTTTCACCAAATTCCAAAATTTGGTTAACATGTTCTAGCTCAAGTCACATATAAGTCACGAGCCGGAGTTTTTTCTCCTTGTATCCTAAACCTTATCCTATCACAATTTAAATATTTAAATCCTTGTACCTAAAATTTCTCTTCTTGACTAATGCTGGCTGGCCCATCACATTAGTACACACCCCAATCCTGACTCGTTAGCTGTGACACAAGTCTGCTTAGGTTTAACCCACGCTTCTCATAAGCCTAGGGCGATAAGGCAAGCGGAGAAAAGTCCCAAACTCTCTCTTAACATGCCTTTCATGTATAAAGAACTATATAAGCCTAGTGAGCAGTAAGGCAAATGAAGAAAAGTTCAAAACTCCTTGAACACTAGGACTTTCAGCAATCACCAGGGAGAGAAGACAAAATATTATGTAAAAGCTAGCTTCTAAACATACCATTCAGATATAAAACCATAGGAAATCAACATACACAAACCCAAGTTAACTCTGGACGTTATAAATGGTTATCAAAGTAAGAATTGGAGATGAGCTTGTGGCTTGATGAAAGAGTAAGCCCAAAGTCAACCCTTAGATCCAACACTCCAAAGCTAATTCCAAAAGCTCCAAGCCTGCTAAAATAGCGAATGTCACATGATAAATTGAAGAATTAGCCACTACCATATATGCCTTACCAATTTTCTAAATTCCTTTTTTTTTTTTTTAATACAATGGAAGTAACCAAGTTTCTAAATTCTAACCATGAAGGATTCCAAGGTTTAAAAAGAGAGAGCTCAATCTTGAACTCAACCTTATTCTTAAGCCTCACTCAAATCCTTTCTCACAAAGAGAGAGCTACAAACCAAACTAGCAATAAAAACATAAGCATGCCTTATGCTAAAATTCGAATCCAATATTTCCTCATGTTACAAACATGAAACACCAAAATACCAAGACCCATAGCTTGAGATGGCCTCCCAACATACCAAAATAAATGCTCTCATCTTTGATCCCCAACTAAATTTTTGCATAGGAGAATAAATGAAGGGGGAGAAGAGCAACATACCTTCAGTTTTGAAAACCAAAGAAATGGCACCCTTGAGTACCTCATAGAGACCTCAAAGCTGCTCCTCTAAACGCTACCCCTTTCCTTTCGTTTCCGTCTGGTTCCAAACTTCTAAATCATTATTATTTATTAGTATATCATAATTTTAATTAATCACAAATGATATGAGCTTATTGACTACGGTTTCAATGAAACCAATTTGCAATTTGTAGCATTCTAGTATAAATAATAATTTTTTTGGGATCTTGGTATTTACTTTTTCTGTAGCGTAGTGCTCAAAACCCCAACTTACAAATTACACATCATCAATCAGTCATGTTGATGTTCATTTAAATTAAAATCCTTAAATAGATCCTATGTAATGCATATTGGTTTCATCCATCACCTTGATAACAAAAAATACAAAAACAAAGAAAGCAAACAATTCCAAATTCATACGCCAACAAAGCAATGTCAATGTTGCAATTAGTGTTAAATGTGTACCAGAACTATGCTTGAGATTCTCTTCCATTTTATTGCGGATTATTCTCTCCCATTCCAATTAAATCAATATAAGCACAACTGGACATGTTATTTGAAATAGCATAATAAAAGAGATCAGCATCTCTTGTCTATTCTCTCCCATTCCAATTAAATCAATTATAAGCACAACTGGACATATTATTTGAAATAGCATAATAAAACAGATCAGCATCTTCTTGTCTGGCTCTGATTTTCTTTTCTGTAACTGATACAGAGAGGAAGTGATTACTGGATCGAATTCATTTTCGTATAGCCTAAGTGAAATAGAGAAGGGAGTTCGACTTTAGGTTGGAGTTCTGAGTTCAAGGACATTTACTAAGAAGGAAGGGATTGGGCTCAAGCCGTTGCTTGTTGGCTCACTAAACTGTCCCACCGGAAAAGAGGAAAAAAAGACTATCTATCCTCATAGTAAGCCCAGGACAAGATTAAGAAAGTAAAGTATACATGTTTTCTGGCACGAAGGTGAATTATAATCATGCAATCAAATCAGTTCATTTCAATTAGCTAGACCGAAGGATTCTTCCTCTTGATTCACCGGAGGTGAATAAGAAGAAATCCAACTAAATCGGAATCAAATAAATCCTATGATTTATTAATCAATATATATTCTGATTACGATCCTGATAAAGGTAAATTCATGAAGGGGATCACTGAGACAGCGGCGATTGAAGGTGAAAATTCAAGAAGGAAAATCATACTGATGCGGGGAGGGAGGAAAATTCAAGAAGAATATATATTGATAGGGAAAGGCAATGGGAAAATGTTTCTAAATAGAAAACATATCGACCGATTAATTTACCATACGTAACACGAAGCAATCACTGAAGACAAATTGCGATATACAAGCATCCTGGATCATTGCCTATCAGGATCTAACTAAGCAAATGAAAATCACAGCGCTTGGGTTCCGCTGGAACATTTCACAAGAGCTAAAGACGAGAAAAATTGCGTACCGTGAATTCAGGAATCGCACTATAGATCGAATTACGGAGGTCGTCTCAAATAGAGCGCAATCCAATTCCTTGTTATTCGAGCAGCTGAACACCGACGCAAGATGAGTTTCGACCACTGAAGAACAAACGATCGAAGCAAGCAGAGGAACCAAAGTAAGAAAACACGAACAATACTAATAGAAGCCCAAAGTAGCCGTTGCAGAATAGTTCCGTTACATTTACGCGGCTCTCGAATGAGAATTCAATCGACCAGCTACGTTGTGGAGCTGCATATGAAACGGCTGATTTGCCTTTATTTTTCTCTTCTGTTTTTTTTTTTTTCCGGCTAACACATTTGCCTTCATTTTTGGGCTGAAGAAAAGAATTTATTATGGGCCTCCAAATGACGAATGATGGTTTGCATTTTTTTGAATGATTAAAAAATAACAAGAACATATGTTGTAAGCGGCCATAGTAGATGTAGGTCCATGATCTGGAGAACCGCGGCATGCTAAATATTTGTCTTATTTCTTTTTTATTATTTAGGTCTCCGGCATTATTATGCCAACTGACAGATATATATATATATATATATGTATATATATATTATTTCTTCTATCTTTAATGTAAAATCTAAGTAATTAATTTGAATAGATTAAAAATATTAATTAAATTAGTTAATATGATATGTTTGTTTTAAAAACCCTAATCATTTTTTTTAATTCTTTTCTTCTTTCTTCTACTTAGTTATTGTTAAAAAATTGTCAATACGGTTGTTTTGAAAAAAAAAATTAATACACATATAAAATAAATCTTATATATAAAATCAATAACAATTCTTAAATTAGTAGTAGCTTTAAACATAGTCCTTTACTCCGCAACCTCTAACATCCTATAGGGCCTCGATGTCCAGCACAGGTCTGCATCTGTAACTTGTTTATTTTCAACATTCAATAGATCCACAACACTTGATTTATACCTCATTTGTTATGATAGAAGAGTTTTTTTATGGAAGTGGAAGGAAAAATAGAAGTAGAACCGGAAATGGAAGTGGGTTCTAAAATATGTTTAGTGTGAGGGTGGAAGTAGGGTATAATTTTTAATTAAAATATATATTTATATTGTGAAAATACTAAAATATCCTCATTGGAAAAAAAATCTGCTCCCGTCGTCACGACCATCCGCTCACGCTTGACCACCGGTGTTCACGGAAAGAAATCGTCCATTGCCGGCGATAGTTCATCAACCATTAAACAATTAATCCAAACTCAATAACCAATCCAAGCAATATATAAATCAAATCCAAACACAAATATCACCCATCAACACAAAGGGGGGAAAAAACAAAGAAAGAGATTGAGAAGAGAGGTATTGTAGAGTCTGTGAATCAAGAAAATTAAAAGCTTCCATGAGGGAAAGGGAGGGAGATGAGGACGATGGCACCAATGCTTCTCAGATATGAAGCCGCCACTCCTGCGTCTCAGTCCGTGAATCACGACCTCTCCCCTCCTGCTCCTAGATCTAAAGTCGACCGAGAAAAAGATGGAGATTAAAGAGGGATAAAGCTGCAGAGGAAGAGGATAGGACCTCCTACTCTCAAATTCCAAGTCAAAGAAGAAGAAGAAGAAGATAGAGATTGAGGGAGGGTGCAACAGAGCAAGAAGATGAAATTAGGCAACGAAGTTGAGGGAGATGGAGGCTAGGATCGCAGAGAAAGGTGACGAAGATTGCAGATCGCATCCTCACCGCCCGCCGTCGTCCTCTGTTGTCACTGCAGGTGGAGCTGAATGGGACAGCCGTCACTAGAGGTTGCTAAAGGGGAAGAAAGAAGGGTCATATATGAGGGGCGAACTTGTTAATAGATAAAAGAGCTGAGGGTATAATTGTGAGAAAATCTCACTTCCTAGAAACTCAAACCAGTTACTTGGGGGAGGCCATGGAACCCAATTTCATCAATTTGATGGACTCATGGAAGTGAGTTCCTTGTGAAAGTAGGTTCTATTGTACCAACCATGTCAATTTTATGATTCCACTTCCACTTCCACTTTCCCACCCTCAATTCCAATGCTCCAAACGAGGCATTAGTATTTTTCTTCCATTTCTCATTTTAGTACTTTTGTGGTTTACATAATGTTCATTCCAAGCCCATGTATGATGTATCTTTATATTCTCTCTTTTATCTCTTTTTCTTCCCATTCATGATTTTCTACATGTATGAACACTTGCATCCTCTGACTGACTGTTTAATTGAGAAGTGATATATTAAAGATTATATTAGTTCCTCTTTCACGCCTTCTAGTTCAAGAAAAACCCAGATAAACCAGAAACAGTCATTAATGTCTTAGTGGAGAAAAATATCTAATGAAATGTGAACTACTACCTCCAATCCTTAATATAAGATTTTATTTAACTTTTATTTTGATCCTAAATATAAAACTTCAGTCTACTTTATCTCTCATATTTATGCATTTTTTCTCAAGATAGTCATTCTAACAATAATAGTTCTAAGCAATACACTTGATTAATAAAGATATTTCAGAAAAGACAACACCTATTTATTAGATTACTTTATCAACAGATTAAAGTACTTTTTACCAACAAAGTACTTGGCATTAAAAGCATAATTCAGATTCCGCTTTTCTTTATATGAATGAAAACTTTTACTTTTACTTTCACTTCTGTTTATTATATATTTTCATATCTAGCAAAAAATGTGTTTGTGTGTGGGTATGTACACAAAGATATATATATATATATATATAATAATCCAGTTGCTGACATTGTCTTTAAAGTTAAAAACATTTATGTTATATAATAATATATACTCCTTCCAATAAAAAATATATGAACTAAATAATTAATTTGTAGAGATTAAGAAAATTAGTTAAATTAATTATTTATAAAAAAAATGTGCTGGTTTTTCTAAAACAAAATTGAACATGCACTTTATTTGCATCCTTATTAATTTATCTTTTACACTGTTGTTGTGACCAATATTCAGCATTGAACCAAAAATAATATGATTTTTTAAGTTATTCATATATTACTGAACATGTTATCTTTAATTATTATTAATAATTAATAGTTAATAAATCCACTAATTATATAAAAGATTAGAAGTTAACAGACTGAGTTTTTATATCATATAAGACAGTGACTCAAATTAATATGATTTTGTTATCTTATTCCAATTATATATCTGTTTTTCTTTATTTCTTCCCAAATATATCATATACAATATTTATTTATGTTATCTTCAAATTCAAATTAAATTTTGTTTTGCCAAAAATGTCCCTATTCAACATAAGAATTATTCAGACATTTATATTTGCCAAAAGAAATTCTTACACAACAAAAAAAAAACTCTAATCATACTACTAAATATTTTAGAATGTTGAATGTACCTAAAAATATATTTTAGAGTACTAGATGTATTAGCCTTTTTATCTCTGTTTCTTATCATTCTTTATTTTTATTTATATTTAAACACTTGCAATTAGGAAAATAAGGATTCTGAGACTCACCATATAATTAAGAAGTCATGTTCATGTCAGGTATTGACGATTATATTAATTCTTTTTGTACGCCTTCGAGTTCAGGGAAAAGAAACGAACAACCATAAGATCAAAGGATATTATGAGAATTCAAAGAATATATAAATAAATATATTGCAAATTTTCATCTGCTGATTGATAGATAGCAACAACAAAAAAATTAAAAAGAGAGAATGACACCTGGCTCTCTGGAAGATGGTTGTTAAAGACTTTAATCTACTAAATTAGAAAAATATAAAAGTTGCACTTTATTTTATAACGTAAATTGGAAGGTCTAAAGCCATGTGGGAACTGATGTCGGCTATTATTTAACAATATAAAAATACCACGAACCATCAAAATACTTTATTAAAAAATTAAAGTACCTTTTATCAAAAGCAAACTTTAAATTCTACTTCTCTTTTCATTCAAAAAAAAAATCTACTTCTCTTTATATAAATGAAAAATTTTACCTTCATTCATGTTTATTGTATATTTTCATATCTGGCAAAGAAGTATATAATCTACTATGCGATAATGCTATTTTTTATAGGGATAATTAATCTGTAAATCCTTATAATTTTAACTAATTTTGAATTAGGTCCCTGTAGTTTTTTCCTTTTTATCAGGTTCTTATACTCTCACCTGTTTTTAATTAAGTCCTTGTATTTATTTTTCTTTTTATCAAGTCCTTATAAGTTCATCTTATTTTTAATTAAGTCCCTGAATTTTTTATTCTTTATTTTATAAATTCTAATAATACTATTCTATTAACATAAAATAGTATAGATTATTTAATATTAGTTTATAAACAATAATATTCTAAAAATAATGAATTATTATAATAATTTTATTTTTTGCCAACAAGAAAATATTAATTGTTCTAAAAAAATTTCCTGAGTTAATTAATTATATTAATTATATTTCATTATATAATTGTTAATTTAATTTAATTATCAATATTTTATATTCCAGTATTAATCTATTTAATTAATTTTATATTTAATTAATAAATAAAAATTAAAACTATGCGGATCTGAATAAAAATTTAGTGAAATTATAAGGACTTGATAAAAAGAAAAATAAATACAGGGATCTAATTAAAAACAAGTGAAAGTATAAGGACTTGATAAAAAGAAAGAAAACTATAAGGACCTAATTCAAAATTAGTTAAAACTATAAAGACTTGCACATTAATTAATCCTTTTTCATATGATAACTTTTAATTTTTCTACAGTTATGTTTGTGTCCTCACATAACTCATAGGTCTGGCACGTCAAATGTTTATAATTGTTTATATTTTACAGGACCCAAAGAACTTTTTTTTTTTTTTTTACCAGAGACCCAAAGAACGTTAAAATGCAGTGAGATTGCTTGTTTCAACAAACATTCAAGTATGGGCCCATTCGCCACCACTTAGGGCCAGGCGGTGTTAAAAAGTTAAAGAGTAACGATTCTGTTTTAAATATAAAATTTATTTTCGTTCTTACCAAAAAAAATAATAATAAAATAAAATTTATTTTATCGTCATTTTATAATATAATTTATATTACAAAATAAGTATTACCTTGAAGACCAAATAAAGTATTATTTAATTTTACCAATTATATCAAACATTAATTATTTTTTAATGTAATTAATTAGTTTTTAATGTAATCATGAGAGATATTATTTTGTAATTTGGAATTGAGTTGGCATCCCTTGACCACAAACAATATATTAAAATGCGGTGGAAATACTTGTTTCAACAAACAATGAAGTATGGCCCGTATTAAAGAGCATGATTTACTTTTACCAATCATATCAAACACTAATTAGTTTTTAATGTAATCACGAGAGATATCTATCTTATTATTTTATATTTATTTCTTCGATACAATAATGATAAAATATATACACACAAGCACCCAGTGTTCGGATATGAAATATCTATATGTTGGTTGACAAAAAAATCTATAAAGAAAAAAAAGCTGCCTTATTTACATATGTTTTGAAGTCATTTGTGGTATTTTCTTTTGAGCAAGTTAAGATACATAATGGTACCCTTGTTATTTTGGTTGTATTTTATTTGCATCCCTAGATAGCTCGCAAGTCTAACAACTCATGTGCTGACACATGTAATCGGATAGATCCTCTTTATTTAAAAAATAAATTTCATGATTAAAATTAATACTCCCTCCTGTCATAAATATAAAACTCATTTTGTAATGTAAATTACATTAAAAATAAGTCTTATATTTAGGGTTGGAGGAGTACTCGTTGTTTCCAGTCAATTATTTTAACCTTCCTTATTATTATTATTTTTCTGCAACAACCTTCATAATTATTCTAAGACTTTTTATTACTGTTAATTTTATCCTGTTTAGCTTCAGAAGTCTTTTTTTTGTTTTTGCAATATGATATTAGGAAAAGTGATTTTGTTTTTCGCTTCTCAAAATTGAATCTTAAAAAGTAAGGTATTAAGAAAATTCTAGTTAGAAACGAAATAAAATCCTAACCAATTATAATTATATATCACACTTTTGTAGAGAAGGTTTTGGAATCAATGAAAACACCCACCATCACAAACTTGACACCAAATCACTTTTAAATCCTCTCTAAATGGCCTTGTTTAGTTTTTCTAATATATAAATTCTTATATATGGCTTTACAGCCTCTAACCCTCTTGTTCTTATTTTTTTCCTTCAATTTTTCATTAAAGAATATGCAAAATGAATATATTAAAAACAATGCATATTATTATATTTGGGTTCCGTAGAAGATGGTTGTTAAGATGGTTGTTGTGAGTTTAGTCACCTAAATTGGAGAAATATAGTCTATATAAGTACATAGTAATTGGTGTCGGTGATGACGCATATTATATATCTAACTCACAAGTCTAACAACACTTTTACTTTCACTTGCGTTTATTATATTTTTTCATATTAGTAAAATAGTAGTACTACGTCCAACTCCACCTATTTTAATATAAGAGTTAGATAATTAATTTGTGAATATTAAAAAATTTGTTAAAGCAATTATTTGCAACAAATGTGTATTAATTTTCCAAAATATTCACTTTAATCATATTCATTAAAAATATCATTAATAAAAGCTTTTTAATATATACAATAATCAAGGAGAACACTTTAAAAAGACAATTATAAATGTAGAAGACAATATAGGAGAAAAAAAGATGATGTTTAAAGAATGAAAAAACAATACATACTCTTTTTTCCCACTTACCATACCTTCATATAAAATCTGTTAAAAAAAATAAAAATCTGCACTATGTATTACCTCCAGTTCTTAATATAAGAAAATTTGAGTAGATTAAAAAATTAGTCAAGTTAGTTATTAGTAATAAATAGGTAGCCTTTTCAAAAATATTTTTACGAATAAAGTATATTAATTAGAATCACCATTCCTATAAGAAGTACCTTGAAAAAAAATAGATAAATATAAAAGACAAAGTGAACTGGAATCTTTTATTTAAGAATAAAATAACAGTCAAACAAGCTCTTGTATTAAGAATTAGAAGTGGTACATGTATTTTTGAATTGTGTTATTTTGTTTACTCAAAGTATCTCCATTAATTGCACGTATTAAAGAGCTCCCAATCCAAAGATATTTTCAATGCATATTATCAAAGAGACTATTTTAGAAAAATTTAGGCATATTAATTATAAATAGGCAACTTAACTTATTTTTTTAAAGTCTACTCACAAATCTAACAGGCAGTCCTGCTTTGTAGAATGACTTTATGACTCCTACAATATGATGTGATAATACTATTTCTTTTTAGAGAGAATTACAATCAAGTCCTAAAAAAAAAAATTAAAAAGAGAGAATGACGCCTGGGTCTCTGGAAGATGGTTGTTAAAGACTTTAGTCTACTGAAAAATATAAAAGTTGCACTTTATTTTATGACGTCAATTGGAAGGTCTAAAACCATGTGGGAACTGATGTCGTCTATTATTTAACAGTATAAAAATACCACGAACCATCAAAATACTTTATTAAAAAATTAAAGTACCTTTCTTCACCAAAAAAAATAAATAAAGTACCTTTTATCAAAAGCAAACCTTAAATTCTACTACTTCACTTTCATTCAAAAAAAAAAAATCTACTTCTCTTTATATAAATGAAAAATTTTACCTTCATTTATGTTTATTGTATATTTTCATATCTGGCAAAGAAGTATATAGTCTGCTATGCGATAATGCTATTTTTTTATAGGGATAATTAATCTGTAAATCCTTATAGTTTCAACTAATTTTGAATTAGGTTCCTGTAGTTTTTTCCTTTTTATCAGGTTCTTATACTCTCACCTGTTTTTAATTAGGTCCTTGTATTTATTTTTCTTTTTATCAAGTCCCTATAAGTTCATCTTATTTTTAATTAAGTCTCTGAATTTTTTATTCTTTATTTTATAAATTCTAATAATACTATTCTATTAACATAAAATAGTATAGATTATTTAATATTAGTTTATAAACAATAGTATTCTAAAAATAATGAATTATTATAATAATTTTATTTTTTGCCAGCAAGAAAATATTAATTGTTCTAAAAAAAAATTCCTGAGTTAATTAATTATATTAATTATTTTTCATTATATAATTGTTAATTTAATTTAATTATCAATTTTATATTTCAGTATTAATCTATTTAATTAAGTTTATATTTAATTAATAAATAAAAATTAAAACTACATGGATCTGAATAAAAATTTAGTGAAATTATAAGGACTTGATAAAAAGAAAAATAAATGCAAGGACCTAATTAAAAACAAGTAAAAGTATAAGGATTTAATAGAAAGAAAGAAAACTATAGGGACCTAATTCAAAATTGGTTAAAACTATAAAGACTTGCACATTAATTAATCCTTTTTTATATGATAACTTTTAATTTTTCTATAGTTATGTTTGTGTCCTTAGATAACTCATAGGTCTGGCACGTCAAATGCTTATAATTTTTTATATTTTACAGTTACAATTTATCATGATATAAATGTATGTATTATAATGTAAATTGGCCGACCAGACGTGACCCAAAGAACTTTTTGATTTTTGACTAGAGACCCAAAGAACATTAAAATGCCGTGAAATTACTTGTTTCAACAAACACTCAAGTATGGGCCTATTCGCCACTACTTAGGGCCAGGCGGTGTTAAAAAGTTAAAGAGTAACGATTCTGTTTTAAATATAAAATTTATTTTATCATCATTTTATAATATAATTTATATTACAAAATAAGTATTACGTTGAAAACCAAATAAAGTATTATTTAATTTTACCAATTATATCAAACATTAATTAGTTTTTAATGTAATTAATTAGGTTCTAATGTAATCATGAGAGATATCATTTTGCAATTTGGAATTGAGTTGGCATCCCTTGACCACAAACAATATATTAAAATGCGGTGGAAATACTTGTTTCAACAAACAATGAAGTATGGCCCATATTAAAGAGTATTATTTAATTTTACCAATCATAGCGAACACTAATTATTTTTTGATGTAATCACGAGAGATATCTATATTATTAATTTATATTGATTTCTTCGATACGATAATGATAAAATATACAAACACAAGCACCCGGTGTTCGGATATGAAATATCTGTAAGTTGGTTGACAAAAAAATCTATAAAAAAAACGCTGCCTTATTTACATGTGTTTTGAAGTCATTTGCGGTATTTTCTTTTGAGTAAATTAAGATATATAATGGTACCTCATCCTCAGATCGCTTACAACTCTAACAACTCATGTTCTGACACATGTAAATGGATAGATCCTCTTTATTTAAAAAATAAATTTCATGGTTTGCAGTCACTTATTTTAACCTTCATAACTTTTTTTTTTTTTTCATATAACAGCCTTCATAATTATTCTAAGACTTTTTATTACTTTTAATTTTATCCTGATTTGCTTCCGAATTCGTTTTTTTTCAATATGATATTAGGAAAAGTGATTTTGTTCTCCGCTTCTCAAAACTGAATCTTAAAAAGTAAGGTATTAAGGAAATTCTAGTTAGAAACGAAATAAAATCCTAACAAATTATAATTATGTATCAATGAAAGAACTCACATCCACAAACTTCACACCAAATCATTTTTAAATTCTCTCTAAATGGTCTTGTTTAGTTTTTCTACTATATAAATTCTTATGTATGGCTTTACAGCCTCTAACACTCTTGTTTTTATTATTTTAATTTTCTTCAATTTTTCATTAAAGAATATGCAGAGTGAATATATTACAAAACAATTCGGTCAAAAAAAAAATACAAAACAATGAATATTACTCCTCATGTCCTTAATATAAAACTTACTTTATAATATAAATTGCACTATAAAATGAGTTTTATATTAAGAACAAGAGGAAATATTATACTTGGGTCTCGTAAAAGATGGTTGTTGTGAGTTTAGTCACTTAAATTGGAGAAATATAGTCTAAAAATATGTAGTAATTGAGGTCGGTGTTGATTCATATTTTATGAATGAACACTTTTACTTTCACTTACGTTTATTATATTTTTTTCATATCTAGTAAAATAGTAGTACTACATTCACCTCCCCCTATCTTTAATATAAGAGTTAGATAATTAGTTTGTGATTATTAAAAAAAATTGTTAAAGTAATTATTTGCAACAAATGTGTATTAATTTTCCAAAAATATTCACTTTAATCATATTCATTAAAAATATCGTTAATAATTTTTTTAAATATGTACAATCAATGAGAATACTTTAAAAAAACAATTATAAATTTAGAGAAGACAATATAGGAGAAAAAAGGATGATGTTTAAAGAATGAAAAAACAATACATACTTTTTTTGCCACATACAATACCTTCATATAAAATCTGTTGAAGAAACAAAAAAAATCTGCACTATGTACATGTGTTTTTTAATTGTGTTTTTTTGTTTTCCCAAAATATCTCTATTAATTACATATATTAAGAGTCTCCCAATCCAAAACATTATTAAGGAGATTATATTAGAAAAATTTAGACATATTTATTACAAATAAACAACTTAACCTTTTTTTGTTGAGGTTTACTCACAAATCTAAAAGTAGTTAATATAACGTGTTTTATAGAATGACTTTATGACTCATACAGTAATGTGATAATGCTCTTTCTTTCTTTCTTCTATGGGACAACTTTTATTTATTTATTTTTTTAGTTCTTTGTGTCCTTACGTCACTCATAAGTGTGGCACGTTAAGTGCCTATAATTTTCCCTATCTTTCTTGGCATCACCTTCGTGGGAGGTGCAACTTTTAATCTTTAACTGATTTGTGTTCTTGATAAAGATTTTCTTATGAGTCAGATCCATATCATTCAAATCAAAGTTATTAATCAGGTCTAACGAAATCTTAAAGTTGCCATTATATAGAATTGTGGGCCATTTTCGTTCCATCAAGTCAAATAATGTAACGTTGATTTTGTGGTCATCAATTCCTCTATTTCAGAGATTAAATGAGTGTTATTTTATATTTCAAATTAAGATTATTATGCAATTTTCGGCTTTAAGACTCAACAAATATGCGCACTTTTGTGTTTATTCCTTTTTACGGCATGCTTTTAGACTGAAAATTCCCAATTATTTCCAATAGAAAATTTTAAAACATATGACATCATGTTTATCCCTAACTCATGAATCTTTAGTTTCTTTTTATCTCTTTTTCTTATTATTCTTTATTTTCTTTATATTTAAACATTTGCAAATTTGCAATTAGGGACATTTG
The DNA here is from genome assembly GCF_004799145.2 of Neltuma alba. Taxonomy (NCBI): domain Eukaryota; kingdom Viridiplantae; phylum Streptophyta; class Magnoliopsida; order Fabales; family Fabaceae; genus Neltuma; species Neltuma alba. The sequence continues at coordinate 342,186 of NW_021637061.1, forward strand.
TTGCAAAGGAACATCATGTTCATCTTACGTTTGAGGGTTCGATTAATATGAGAATTCAACGAATTATATGCAAATGAATATATTACAAAACATTGCCCCTGCTGATTTATATAGAAAAATCAAAGAGAAAGAATGACATTTGGGTCCCCCAAAAGATGGTTGTTATGACTTTAATCCCCTAAGTTGAAGAAATATAAAGTCTCAAAATATTTAGTAATGGCTGTAATCATGCATATTATTTAACAATATAAAAGCATCATCAATCCATTAAACTATTTAAGTACTTTATTAACAGTGTAAAGAAAAGTACTTTATTAAAAGTATTCTTTAAACTCCTCTTTTCTTTATGTGAAGGAAACAGGATGAAGATAACGACAGTGACATTGGATATGGATCAAATTGGGGAAGCTAAAAGATATAAAGATAATATTTTATTAACAGTGTAAAGAAAAATACTTTATTAAAAGCATTCTTTAAACTTCACTTTTCTTTATACGAAGGAAACAAGATGAAGATAACGACAGTGACATTGGATATGGATCTAATTGGGGAAGCTAAAAGATATAAAGATAATATTTTATTAACAGTGTAAAGAAAATACTTTATTAAAGCATTCTTTAAACTTCACTTTTCTTTATACGAAGGAAACAAGATGAAGATAACGACAATAACATTGGATATGGATCAAATTGGAGAAGCTAAAAGATATAAAGATAATATTTTAAAGGACAATACTTACATCAAATTCTTTATATTTATTATGTGAAATTCTCTAATCACACATAATCATGTGTTCTATTTCTGAAATATTAGTATTTAATATTATTTAATTATAAATATATATGAAATAAAAAGGACACATGGTCATGTGTGATAGAAAAATTTTGACATAAATAATATGACATAATTTTTTTCCTATTTTAAAATAGATCAGAGAATAAAATGATTTGATTTTAAATTATTAAAAATAAATTAAAAACTTCAAGAGAAACGATAAAAATAAACATATTTACAGGCACATGCAGCTAGCTATACTCGATTTAATCTAATAGAAAATTAGATATGTTCTTGAATGAGTCCATCACATAATATAATAAATTTCTATGATATTAATATAACTAATATTATAACATAAAAATATAAAAAACAAGATATAATTAAAAATATATATCTACCTAAAAAAATAGGAAAAAAATAACCCCTAATACTAGAAGGAATTAATTTGTAAAAGAATCTTACACTGAATCGTACTTATCAAGATTCAGTCTTTAGAAGAAAAATCTTATTGCTATCGTTAATATTAATATACAAGTTCTTACCAAGAAAAGTCGACTAAATTTAATTCATTTAGGGAATTAAAATATTATATTTACTACTTATCATGATATAAATATTTGTATTATAATATAGCCAACCAGACTTGACCACAAAAAACAATGCAGTAAGCGATCACACGAAGATATAATAAAGTATAGTTTTTCAATGTATTTAGAAGTCACGTTACTTAAATTATTCGAAGAAGATTTTCTTTAAATTATTAGAACATGTATGCTGGTTTTAAAAAAAAAAAAAATGCATCGGTGGCATTTTGTGGATTTAGAGATTAGGTTATATATATATATATATATATATATTTTACGTGACATTTTCATTTCATCAAATCAAATGTTGATTTTATGGTCACCAACTGAATCCCTCTTTTTCAGATACAAAATTATTAGTTGGAAAAAAAATAAAAGATACAAAATCACTAACCTTGGAGTGTGTCATCTTGCTGGCAAATACCGTTTTTAATTATATAATTTACTTTACTGTGTCTTTATTGAGATATTAAAGCCACACGAGACAAACAGAAGAGAATATGAATTAATTTAAACAAAATAAAATACAAAAAAAGTAAAAAGCTTTTATTATTCGAAAGTTCTATATACTACTATATTTCGGTGGTCACTTCTTCATGTTTATACAAAAGATAAAAATCTTGACACAGTCACCGATCTCTCCCCTGTCGTCTCTTTACAGGGATAGAAGCCACTTCGGCTGAAACCCAAAGCAGAAACAATGAAGTGTGGCACACAAAGAGGAGCACCATTTCTGAGAAATAACTTTTTTTGTTGTTTTTCTTTTTTTAAGAAAATTATTTTGGGACATATGAAAGGGCCCTAGACAACATTACTTAGGGTCACACATTATTAATAGATATGAGTACTTTTGACTTTTAGCAAGAAGGTAGCTAGAAACGAAACAAAATCCTAACAAATTAAATGTATCATACTATCTTCATCGATAAATTTAATTTTCATCGAAAATATATGTAGTGGTTTTGGAATCTATTAAAAAACTCACAGCCACAAATTTGACACCAAATTTCTTTTAAATTCTCTCTACAAGGTCTTTTTTTATTTTTTTTCTACTATATAAATTCTTATCTATGGCTTTACAGCCTCTAACACTCTTTGTTTATTGTTTTTCTTGGACTTTTCGTTAAAGAATATGCAAATGAATATATTACTCCCTTCGATCATGAATGTAAGACCTATTTTGTAGTATAAATTATATTATAAATTGGGTATTACATTTAGGACAAGAGCAGCACAAAACAATGCATAGTATTATTACATGGGGATCCCTTAAAAGACGGTTGTTGTGAGTTTAGCCCCCTAAATTGGACAAATATAGTCTATAAATATGCAGTAATTGATGTCGGTAATCATGCATATTATATGAATGAACACTTCTGCTTTCACTTATGTTTATTATATTTTTTTTTTCATATCTAGTAAAATAGCAGTGCTACCCCCACCTCCACCTTCAATCTTTAATATAAGAGTTGGATAATTGATTTATGAATATTACAAAATTAGTTACATTAATTATTTGCAACAAATGTGTATTAGTTTTCCTAAAATATTTGCTTTAGTCATATTTAATAAAATTTTCATTAATAGAAATCTTCATATGTGTAATCAATCAATGAGGATACGTTACGGAAACAATTATAAATTTAGAAGACAATACAGAAAAAAAGGGGTGATGGTTAAAGAATGGAAAAAAAATATGCAATGTTTTTTTGCCACATACAGTATACAAAATCTGTTGAAAAAAAATTGAAATATGCACTATGTACATGTGTTTTTGAAGTGGATTGTGATATTTCGTTTGCCCTAAGCATTTCTATTAATTGCACATATTAAGAGGGTTTCAATCAAAGATTAGTTTCAGTGCACATTATTTAAGAAAGTAGTCTAGGAAAACCAAGACACTTTCGTTACACATAAGCAATTTAACTTATTTCTTTAATATTCACAAATTAGATATCTAGTTGTTATGTAAAATTTATTTCATGAGAAATGGAGACTCTAGATCCACACATACACCTACTAACGGGTGGTTTGATATAAAGTGTTTTACATATATGATCACTTTATGACTCATAAAATACAATAATATGAAAATATGGTGCTTGACATGATAATGCTATTTGTTTCCTTTTTCTATGGGCCAATTTAATTTTTTTTATAGTTCTCTATGTCCTTAGATCATGAGTCTGGCACGTCAAGTGCCTATAATTTTTTATATTCTATAGTTACAATTTATATCATGACATAAATGTAGTATGAGACTTGACCACAAACAATCATTAATGCAGAGATAATGAAATCAGACAGTGCACAATTTTTTCTTCTCTTTCTTTTAATCTTGAAGTGATTTGTGTTCTTAATAAAGATTTTCTTATGGGTCAGACCCATATCGCTCAAATAAGAGTTATTAAGTCTAATAAAATCTTGAAGTTGCCATCATATAAAATTGTAGGGCAAACCATGCACATACCTTTGGCTAAAAAATTTGGCATTGTTACCCATCTTCACAGACAGACATACAGATTGAAAATCAAATTATTATTACATTGAAGTGTGGCGCATTTCTAAGAAATACCTTTTTCGTTCCCCCCCCCCCCCCAAGAAAATCACTTTGGGTTCTCAATGGCGAAGGTGCTTTTGATTTTTACCAACGACATCTTCTCTCTTTATTATTATAACTTATTATAACTTTCTACATTTTTAAAATAAATTTAGAAGTCCCTTATATTAAACTTGTTTAGGTGGCAATATCTAGGATTTAGATTAGATTAGATTATAGAGTCTTTATTTCCTGTGCAACATTTTCATTCCATCAAATCAAATAATGTAATGTTGCTTTTATGGTCATCTATTGAATTCCTCTTTTTCAGAGAGACTAAATTAAATGAGTGTTACTTTACATTTCAAATAAAGATTATTATGCCATTTCCTGCTTTTAAACTCAATAAATATGCGAACCTTTGCTTTTATTCTTTTTACGGCATGCTTATTTTAGAAATATTACTATTTAATTATAAATTCACATGAAAAAAATAACACTTGGCCATATATGATTGATATAATAGATATATAAAGAACTTGACCTAAGTATTTATCTAATTTTTATATTGATTATTTCATATTTTATATTCAGGAAAAATTAGATAATATAATTTCATTCATGCTTTGCTTTAACTTAAGAATGATCCTTGTCATATAATTTTAAGGAATTCATTATGCTTATCCCTAACTGATGAATCTTCAATTTCTTTTTATCTCTTTTTCTTATCAGTCTTCGTTGTTTTTATTGTTGAACAGTCGGAGAAATTGTACTAAAGGTTCCGAGACTCATCATATGATTGAAAAAGTTGAGGATTATATTAATTCTTCTTGCTCGCCTTGTAATTAAAGAAAACACAAACAACCATTAGATTAAAGTACATGAGAATTCAAGGAATTTATTTTCCACGGCCAAGTTTTCCAACATGGTTCCATAGAATTTAATCTTAAATTATGATATTGAATCTGATAAGTTAATAATATGGCTAATCCTTAAAATAAATATGCTTTTTGAAGTGTTCTAATATAAATTTTTAAGACTAATTGGATAATTTTTTTTAACGATAAAAAGTAAGGAAAATAATTATTTATTTCATAATTATTAAATTACCCAGATATTATTGATAAAAGTAATGTTCAGTTTTATACATTTGGAAGAATTAGAGAGAATGACTAATAGAGAGTGATATTTATGGGAGATGATATTAAAAATTAAAATTATTTAAAAGGACTGAATATTGAAATATAAATTTTAAAAAATATATTTTCCATATCCAAACCTCCTATATTTTCTCTTACATTTTATTTTTAAAACTAATACAAATTAACAAATTTCATTAAATTAAACCTGATACAACATATGTAAAAATCAATTAAAAAAATATGCAAACATTATTCATTCATGTAAAAATTAAATTTTTATGTTTTTTTTATGAAAGATTAAAATTTTATTTTTAAAACCATAACAAAATAAAAGTAATATAAATTTGTTAAAATTAATATTGTTACATAATTTATTATATATATGATTTTTAAAATTTAAAAAGTTGTATAATTTATTTTTACTTTATAAAAAATTTATATCAGATTTAAAAAATAAAAATTCATATAATGTTAAGAAATTTAAAGAATTCAGATAATCTATTATATGAATGTAAATAAAATATAAAATATCAAAAAACTAACAAATATAAAAAGAATTTTATTTCACTTAAAAGAATTACAACAAGGGGATATATTCCTAAAAAATAATTTGTTTTTAAAATAAACTAATTTTAATATGTTAACTTTTCTATCTAATTATACAATTTTCTTTGAATTTTTAAAAATTATTTATATAATAAATTATATAATCTAAATTTTAATAAAATTATATAACTTTTATTTCCAAATAAAGTCTGTGAAGATTTTAAAATAAAATTTTAATTTTTTTATAAAGAAAATAAAACTTTAATTTTTACGTGATCGACCAATGTTTGCATATATTTTTTAATTGATTTTTATGCAGGTTATAAATTTTGAGAGAAATCATGTTTAACTTAGTAATATTTATTAATTCATATTAGTTTTAAAAATAAAATGTAGGAGAAAATATAAGAGAAAATGTACGAGGTTTGAATAGGGACAATATGGTATTTTTAAATTTATATTTGAAAATTTGTTCTTTTTAAATAATTTTAATTTTTATGATTTTCTCTCATAAATATCACTCCCAATTGGTCATTCTCTCTAATTCTTCATAAATATTTTTAATTTGAATACTTTAAATTAAAAATTAATATCTTGCTATTTAAATAATGAGTCATCATTTTAGCTAAGATTCTAACCTTAGTTTACTACATTATAAGAAATTAACCTATTCTACTAGATCCAACCTCATTGGTGTTGAGTCAACATTTTATGTTAATGAGGTTAACGATATTAATTTAAAGGGCTAAAATATATTTTTTTAAGTTAAGGAACTATGTATTGTTAACTTAAAATATATTAATTTTAAGTTAACGATAGCAAGCATATACTACAGTAACAGAAAAAATAAAAACTGCCCTATTTACATGTGTTTTTGAAGTGAATTGTGGAATTCTTTTGGATAAATTAAGATGATATTTCCGAAATAAAATATACACAAGTCTCTATAAATATATATATATATATATATATATATAGAATTTCTTCGGTGTGAAATGTCTACTCCAGTCAAGCACTTCAATCAATTAAAAGTGATATTGAAAATATGGTACTTAATAATGCGATAACGGTACTGTTTTTGTTCCCTTTTTTTGGGGGTTGCATCAACTTTTTTAGAGACAATTTTTATTTTTTATACTTACTTGTGTCTTTACATAGCCAAAAAATCTAGCACATCTTCTGCCTATACGTACAAGTAAACGGATGAATACTTTTGAATAAATCATGATCGAAATTAATCACATGGACTTGTTTGCAATCAACTTTTTTAACCTGCATAATTATTGTTAGATTTTATTTTTTATTAGTTTTACTTTCCTTCATTGTTTTACTTCAGAATTCTTTTCTTTTCCCCGGTAAGACGTTAGGAAAAGTGATTTTGTTTTTAGCTTGTCAAAATTGAATCTTGAAAGGCAAGGTGTTAAGAAAATTCTAGTGAAAAACGCGATAATTAAAATCAGAACAAATTTTAGGAAGCCCGGCGTGATTTCATCTTTAATGGAAACCCGGTTGATCCTATGAGAACCATTTCGGTTGCTTCTCTGTTAGTGGAGGAAGTTTGGGCAGCAAAATCACAAGCTATTGAGACTAATGATCGTATGAAGGAAAACAGAATCAAAAGGAAACCTTTGTGGGAAGCATCACCTAATGCAAATTCAGTCAAAATCAACACTGATGGGTCCTATAAAAAGCAGGATAAGCTTGCTGGCGTAGGAGCAATTTGCAGAGACAGCAATGGAGCCTACTTGAGTGGTATTAGCGAAAAAGTTACTTGAGTGGTATTAGCGAAAAAGTTCTTCTACTCCCTTTCAATTTGAATGTTTTGCTTTAAAAACTGCTATTCCTCTTTGTGATAATTACTGTAATTATAATGTTTGTATAGACGTGGATTGTGAAGAGCTCTTTAGAGCTATCTTCGACAGATCTTTAGATAAGATTGAGTGGCAAAGTGTCTATATACTTTTTGAAATATTTCATCTCTGATTGACTTAAAGAAGAATTTACAATTTTCCTTGGTTGCTAGAAAGGAAAATCGTGCTGCGGACTTTCTTGCAGCTGCTGGAAGGAGTGGGATGGCATCCAATGGATTGCTTCTGACAGCATCATCTGGCCTTTATGATAATCAGCTTTTTTTTAAAACCATAAAAAATTATAATTATGCATGACACTATCATTGTTGATAAATTAAATTTTCAATGGAAAATATATGTAGAGGAGGTTTTGGAATCAGTGAATTAAAATACTCAAGCCCACAAAGTTAAATGGTCTTGTTTATTTTTTGTTCTAACATTCAATAGATCCGCAATACTCGGCATAGATCTATATAACATTCCTAACGACCCTGTTGTTTTAGTAATTTTCTTCAATTTTTCATTTTAGTTCTTTTGCAATTTCTTTTATAACATTAATAATTACATTGTGTTTATCCCTTACTCATGAATCTTCAATTTCTTTTTATCTCTTTTTTTTATCATTCTTTATTTTCTTTATTTGCAATTAGGGAGCTGTTGCAAATGATTAGAATTGAAGATTCATTGCATGATTGGAAAGTCAGGAAAGGAATCTTTCTGCTTTCCTTCCCCTCAATTTCATTCACTTCACATCTCAACAACAAAATTGAAATTTTAACTGTCCAAATTTGATATTTTTATAAAATTGTGAAAAAATGTTAAATTTCTTAAAAAATAAATAAATAAAATTAAAGCCTAAATTTTAGCTATGATAATTTAAAACAATACAAAATAGGGCAATACTTACATCAAGTTCCTTATATCCATTATATCAAGTTATCTAATCATACATAACCATATGTCTTATTTTTGAAATACTAATATTTAATAGCATTTAATTATAAATCTACATGAAACAAAAAAGGACCTATGACAATGTATAATTAGATAACTTGACATAATAAATATAAGAAACCTGACCTAATTTTTTCCTAAAAATTATTTTACAAAGTTATTTTTAAACTATAAAATCTACACCATTCAAATTTCAATCTAATGGTTGAGATGAAAAACGGGTTGGGAGAGGGGTGTCTCCACTTCCCTTGCCCTCCATTTCCTTTAACTTCTTATCTCACCATTAAATTGTAATTTCAACAATCTAGATTTCATATTTTACAAAATTATGAATAGAATGTTAATTTTTTTAAAAAATATATAAACAAAATTAAACTACTAAATTTTATTCATGAAAATTTAAACAATAATAAAAATAGTGTTGACCATATTTCAAATTGCAATCTTAATAGTTGAGATGTGCAGTAGATGAAAATGGAAGGGAAAAGAAGTGGAGAGACTTTTAAACTGTTCATCTTAGGTGTCATGTTCGTTCAAAAAAAAAAACCATAAATCCAAATTATGAGAAATATAAAGTGTAAAACCATTTAGTAATTGATGTTATGCCAATGAATATATGCAATGGTTGTTATGACTTTTGGGTCCCTAAGAGATGGTCGTGATGAATTTAGTCCCCTAAATTAGAGAATTATGAAGTCTAAAAATATTTAGTAATTGATGTCCGTAATCATGCATATTATTTAACGATATAAAAGCACCATAAATCCGTCAAACTATTAAAGTACTTTGTTAAAAAATTAAAGTATTTTTAGTCAAAAGCATTCTTTAACCTCCACTTTTCTTTAGGCAAAAAGAAAATTCCTGTCACCTGTGTTTATTATATTTTTTTTTCTCTGGACCCAAAAGTATTTTTGATCAAAAGCATTCTGTGTATTAGTTCTCTAAAATTCTTACTTTAATTATATGTATTAAAACTATCTTTAATTAAAAAAACCTCCTTAATATATGTAATTAATAGCGATACTTTAGATCTTATATTTGGAACCAAACTAATAAAACTATTGTCTAACTTTTATATTTAGAATGGGAGGGAGAATATATTTTCATATATGTAATCTGGTGGCCGACGTTCTTGTTGAAGCTTAAATATTTATGTCATAAAATACATAACATTTAACACGGTATTATTTATGATTGATCGTTGCATGCTTTTTCTTTTCCTTTTTCGATGGGTAAACACAAAGCAAAACTACAATTCTAAATCGAAGCAACACGCGGAACAGCAAAATCAGGAGGGGTGCAGGAAAAATTAATTCCCTCAGCAGAATCCAGAGCCTTATTTGCCAAAGTATCAGCGACCATATTGGCATCTCAACCAGAGGTAAGGAGTTCAACCAGCCGTAAGCAGTCCGTTTCGATAACAATCATGAACATGAAGCCGTCAATTATTATACCATCATGGCATCACCTGCTTGGAAGGTGCAACTTTTAATCTTTAAGTGGTTTGTATCCGCAATAGTGATTTCGTTATGGGCCAGACCCATATCATTCACATCAGAATTATTGATTAAGTCTAACAAAATCTTAAAAGTTTCCATTATATAGAATTGTGGGGCAAACCATGCACATACCTTTAGCCAAAAGTCTTGGCATTGCCACACATCTTTACATGAAACATTTTCATTCCATCAAATCAAATAACGTAATGTTGATTAAGACTCAACAAATATGTGCCACCTTTGCTTTTATATCTTTTTAATTACGGCATGCTTTTTGACTAAAAAAATTCTCAAATATTACCGACAGAAAATTTTAACACATAAGTAAACGAATCTGTTTCTTTTACAATATTAATTACATTATGTTTATCCCCAACTCATGAATCTTCAATTTCTTTTTATCTCTTATTCTTATCGTTGTTCATTTTCTTTATATTTAAACACTTGCAATTAGGGACATTGTTGCAAAGGAATATCATGTTCATCTTACGTTCGAGGGTTTTATTAATACGAGAATTCAAAGAATAATACGCAAATGAATATATTTCAAAATAATGCATCTGCTGATTGATGTATAGAAAAACCAAGGGAGAGTTACAGTGAGGTCCTAAAGAAGGAAGGTAATTACTAAGAAGTCCCAATAACAAATAAGTAGCTGAAATATGTTGTTATTATTGCTTTAAAACTTATAATTACAAGCTGCTTTAGTTGTTATGAGACTTTTTTTATAAATAAGTTTTTTCTTTGAGACTTTATTCTGCCAAAAATGAGAGGGAGATAATACCATCCCAGTCCCCGAAAAGATGGTTGTTATGAATTTAATCCTCCAAATTGGAGAAATATAAAGTCTAGAAATATTTAGTAAGATAATTGACGGTGTCGGTGAACATGCATATTATTTAACGATATAAAACACCATCAATCCATTAAACTATTTAAGTGCTTTATTAACAGTGTAAAAAAAGGTACTTTATTGAAAGTATTCTTTATAGGAAGGAAACAAGATGAAGACAACGACAATACCAGCAAGTCATCTGATTTATTATTTTTTAATTATTTAAAATTTGTCTGAATAAATATCTTATTTATCCAAAATTCGAAAATGAATAAATCACCAGCTAATCATTTATATTTTTATTACTGTTAGCTAGTGTTTAGACGGTAATTCTTATCGAATTTGATCGGATATGTATCAAATTGGAAAAGCTAAAAAATATATAGATAATATTTAAAATAATAAGAGAATAAAAGTATTTGATTTTTTATTATAAAAAATAAATTAAAACTTCAAGAGAAACGATAAAAATAAAAAATATATTTACAATTTAATAGAAAATTAGATATGTTCTTGAATGATTTCATCAAATAATGTAATAAATTTATAAGATATTAATATAACTAATATTATAATATAAAAATATAAAAAATATATAACTATAAAATTAAATTTGCCTAAAAATAAAAATTTGAAAAAAAAACTACTAATGCATAGAAGGAATTAATTTGGAAGAGAATCTTACATAGAATCGTGATTATAAAGATCCAGTTTTTTGAAGGAAAAATCTTGTTGCTATTGTTAATATTAATATATAATTTCTTTAGAGAAAATTAGACTACATTTAATTCATTTATGAAATTAAAATACAATGATATGTAAGTTCTAGATACATGGTTTATTTTATATTTTCTATTTATCACGATGATATAAATATAACCTTTTTAACCTGCATAGTTATTATTAGATTTTATTTTATTTATTAGTTTCACTTTCCTTCATGGTTTTACTTCGGAATTTTTTTCTTTCCCCAGTAAGACGTTAGGAAAAGTGATTTTGTTTTTAGCTTCTCAAAATTGAATTTTAAAATGTAAGGTGGTAAGAAAATTCTAGTGAAAAACGCAATAATTAAAATCATAACAAATTATAGGAAACCTGGTGTGATTTCATCTTTAATGGAAACCCGGTTGATCGTATGAGAACCATTTCGATCGCTTCGCTGTTAGTGGAGGAAGTTTGGGCAGCAAAATCACAAGCTATTCTGACTGATGATCGTATGAAGGAAAACAGAATCAAAAGGAAAACTTTTTGGGGGGCACCAGATGCAAATTCAGTCAAAATCAACATTGATGGGTCCTATAAAGGGCAGGATGAGCTTGCTGGTGTACGAGCAATTTACTTTCACTTATGTGTATTATATTTTTTTCATATCTAGTAAAATAGTAGTACTACATCCATCTCCCCCTATCTTTAATGTAAGAGTTAGATAATTAATTTGTGACTATTAAAAAAGTTTGTTAAAGTAATTATTTGCAACAAATGTGTATTAATTTTCCAAAAATATTCACTTTAATCATATTCATTAAAAATATCATTAATAAAATTTTTTGAGTATGTACAATCAATGAGAATACTTTAAGAAAACAATTACTAAATTTAGAAAAGACAATATACGAGAAAAAAAGGATGATGTTTCAAGAATGAAAAAACAATACATACGCTTTTTGCCACCTACAATACCTTCACATAAAATCTGTTGAGGGGAAAAAAAAATCTGCACCATGTACATGTGTTTTTGAATTGTGTTTTTTTTGTTTTCCCAAAATATATCTCTATTAATTGCATATATTAAGAGTCTCCCAATCCAAAACATTATTAAAGAGATTATTTTAGAAGAATTTAGATATATTTATTATAAATAAGCAGCTTAACTTATTTCATTGAGGTCTACTCACTAATCTAACTGATAGTTAATATAACGTGTTTTATAGAATGACTTTATGACTCATACAATATGATGTGATAATGCTATTTCTTTCTTTCTTTCTTCTATGGGACAACTTTTAATTTCTTTTTTTTTTTAGAGTTCTTTGTGTCCTTACGTCACTCATAAGTGTGGCACGTCAAGTGCCTATAATTTTCCTTATCTTTCTTGGCATCACCTTCGTGGGAGGTGCAACTTTTAATCTTTAAGTGATTTGTGTTCTTAATAAAGATTTTCTTATGAGTCAGATCTATATCATTCAAATCAAAGTTATTAATCAGGTCTAACGAAAACTTAAAGTTGCCATTATATAGAATTGTGGAGCATTTTCGTTCCATCAAGTCAAATAATGTAACGTTGATTTTGTGGTCATCAATTCCTCTATTTCAGAGAGATTAAATGAGTGTTATTTTTATATTTCAAATTAAGATTATTATGCAATTTTCTGCTTTAAGACTCAACAAATATGCGCACTTTTGTTTTTATTCCTTTTTATGGCATGCTTTTAGACTGAAAATTCCCAATTATTTCCGATAGAAAATTTTAGAACATATTACATCATGTTTATCCCTAACTCATGAATCTTTAGCTTCTTTTTTATCTCTTTTTCTTATCATTCTTTATTTTCTTTATATTTAAACATTTGCAAAGTCGCAATTACGGACATTTGTTGCAAAGGAACATCATGTTCCTCTTACGTTTGAGGGTTAGATTAATATGAGAATTCAAAGAATAATATGCAAATGTTACAAAACAATGCATCTGCTGATTGATATATAGAAAAATCAAAGCGAGAGAATGACATTTGAGTCCCCAAAAAGATGGTTGTTAAGATGGTTGTTATGACTTTAATCCCCTAAATTGAAGAAATATAAAGTCTAAAAATAATTAGTAATGGCGGTAATCATGCATATTATTTAACAACATAAAAATATCATCAATCCATTAAACTATTTAAGCACTTTATTAACAGTGTAAAGAAAAGTACTTTATTAAAAGTGTTCTGAAACTCCACTTTTCTTTATATGAAGGAAACAAGAAGAAGATAACGACAGTAAAATTGGATATGGATCAAATTGGGGAAGCTAAAAGATATAAAGATAATATTTTAAAGGACAATACTTACATCAAGTTCTTTATATTTATTATGTCAAATTCTCTAATCACACATAATCATGTGTTTTATTTTTAAAATATTAGCATTTAATATCATTTAATTATAAATAAATATGAAATAAAAAGGACACATGGTCATGTGTGATTGAAAAATTCTGACACAAGTAATTTGACCTATTTTTTCCTATTTTAAAATACATAAGAGAATAAAATGATTTGATTTTAAATTATTAAAAATGAATTAAAAACTTCAAGAGAAATGATAAAAATAAACATATTTACAGGCACATGCAGCTACCTATACTCGATTTAATCTAATAGAAAATTAGATATGTTCTTGACTGAGTCCATCGAATAATATAAAAAATTTCTATGATATTAATATAACGAATATTATAACATAAAAATATAAAAAACAATATATAATTAAAAATATATATCTACCTAAAAATAAAAATTGGAAAAAAAATAACTCCTAATACTGGAAGGAATTAATTTGTAAAAGAATCTTACATTGAATCGTAATTATCAAGATTCAGTCTTTTGAGGGAAAAATCTTATTGCTATCGTTAATATTAATATACAAGTTCTTATCAAGAAAAGTCGGCTACATTTAATTCATTTAGGGAATTAAAATATTATATTTACTACTTATCATGATATAAATATATATCTTGTAATAGAGCCAACCGGACCTGACCACAAAAAACAATGCAGTGAGCAATCACGGAAGATATGATAAATACAGTTTTTTCAATAAATTTAGAAGTCAGTCAAGTCACGTTACTTAAATTATTCGAAGAAGATTTTCTTTAAATTCTTAGAACATGTATGCTGGTTAAAAAAAAAAAAAGGAACATGTATGGGTGGCATTTTCTGGGATTTAGAGATTAGGTTATATATTGTTTTTTTTTTTACGTTACATTTTTATTTCATCAAATCAAATGTTGATTTTATGGTCACCTACTGAATTCCTCTTTTCAGATACAAAATTATTAGTTGAAAAAAAAAAAAAGGTACAAAATCACTAACCTGGAGTGTGTAATCCTGCTGGCAAATACCCTTTTTAATTATATAATTTACTTTGCTGTGTGTTTATTGAGATATTAAAGCCACACGAGACAAACAGAAGAGAATATGAATTAATTTAAACAAAATACAATACAAAAAAAGTAAAACGCTTTTATTATTTGAAAGTTCTATATACCACTATATTTCGGTGTTCACTTCTTCATGTTTATACAAAAGATAAAAATCTTGACACAGTCACCGATCTCTCCCTTGTCGTCTCTTTACAGAGATAGAAGCCACTTCGGCTGAAAGCCAAGCAGAAACAATGAAGTGTGGCACACAAAGAGGAGCACCATTTCTGAGAAATAACTTTTTTCGTTGTTTTTCTTTTTTTAAGAAAATTATTTTG
The DNA here is from genome assembly GCF_004799145.2 of Neltuma alba. NCBI lineage: Eukaryota > Viridiplantae > Streptophyta > Magnoliopsida > Fabales > Fabaceae > Neltuma > Neltuma alba. The sequence continues at coordinate 357,372 of NW_021637061.1, forward strand.
GGACATATGAAAGGCCCCCAGACAACATTACTTAGGGTCACACATTATTAATAAATATGAGTACTTTTGGCTTTTAGCAAGAAGGTAGCTAGAAACGAAACAAAATCCTAAGAAATTATATGTATCATACTATCTTCATCGATAAATTTAATTTTCATTGAAAATATATGTAGTGGTTTTGGAATCTATTAAAAAACTCACAGCCACAAACTTGACACCAAATTTCTTTTAAATTCTCTCCACAAGGTCTTTTTTATTTTTTTTCTACTATATAAATTCTTATCTATGGCTTTACAGCCTCTAACACTCTTTGTTTATTGTTTTTCTTCAACTTTTCATTAAAGAATATGCAAATAAATATATTACTCTCTTCAATCCTAAATGTAAGACCTATTTTGTAGTATAAATTATATTATAAATTGGGTACTATATTTAGGACCAGAGCAGTACAAAACAATGCATAGTATTACATTTGGGTCCCTTAAAAGACGGTTGTTGTGAGTTTAGCCCCCTAAATTGGACAAATATAGTCTATAAATATGTAGTAATTGATGTCGGTAATATTATATGAATGAACACTTCTGCTTTCACTTATGTTTATTATATTTTTTTTTCATATCTAGTAAAATAGTAGTGCTACCCCCACCTCCACCTTCAATCTTTAATATAAGAGTTGGATAATTGATCTGTGAATATGAAAAAAAAATTAGTTACATTAATTATTTGGAACAACTGGGTATTAGTTTTCCTAAAATATTTGCTTTAGTCATATTTAATAAAAATTTCATTAATAGAAATCTTCATATGTGTAATCAATCAATGAGGATACGTTACGGAAACAATTATAAATTTAGAAGACAATACAGAAAAAAAGGGGTGATGCTTAAAGAATCAAAAAAACAATATGCAATGTCTTTTTGCCACATACAGTATACAAATCTGTTGAAAAAAAAAAATGAAATATGCACTATGTACATGTGTTTTTGAAGTGGATTGTGATATTTGGTTTGGCCAAAGCATTTCTATTAATTGCACATATTAAGAGGTTTTCAATCAAAGATTAGTTTCAGTGCACATTATTTAAGAAAGTAGTCTAGGAAAACTAAGACACTTTCGTTACACATAAGCAAGTTAACTTATTTCTTTAATATTCACAAATCAGATATCTAGTTGTTATGTAAAAGTTATTTCATGAGAAATGGAGACTCTGAGATCTACTCACAAATCAAGCACTCTATAGACCTACTAAAGGGTGGTTGATATAAAGTGTTTTATATATATAATCACTTTGTGACTCATAAAATACAATAATATGAAAATATGGTGCTTGACATGATAATGCTATTTGTTTCTTTTTTCTATGGGACAACTTTTAATTTTTTTATAGTTCTCTATGTCCTTAGATCATGAGTCTGGCACGTCAAGTGCCTATAATTTTTTATATTCTGTAGTTACAATTTATATCATGACATAAATGTAGCATGAGACTTGACCACAAACAATCATTAATGCAGAGATAATGAAATTAGACAGTGCACAATTTTTCATTCTCTTTCTTTTAATCTTGAAGTGATTTGTGTCCTTAATAAAGATTTTCTTATGGGTCAGACCCATATCGCTCAAATAAGAGTTATTAAGTCTAATAAAATCTTGAAGTTGCCATCATATAAAATTGTAGGGCAAACCATGCACATACGTTTGGCTAAAAAACTTAGCATTGTTACCCATCTTCACAGAGAGAAATACCGATTGAAAATCAAATTATTATTACAAAAATTCTTTTTTTCAGCAAACATTGAAGTGTGGCGCATTTCTAAGAAATACCTTTTTCGTTTTTTCCCCCCCAGAAAATCACTTTGGGTTCCCAATGGCGAAGGTGCTTTTGATTTTTACCAACGACATCTTTCTCTCTTTATTATTAATCTTTCTCTCTTTATTATTATAACCTATTATAACTTTCTACATTTTAAAATAAATTTAGAAGTCCCTTATATTCTTCAAAAAAGAAGATATTCTTTAAATTCTTGAACTTGTTTAGGTGGCAATATCTAGGATTTAGATTATATCAGATTATATAGTCTTTATTTCCTGTGCAACATTTTCATTCCATCAAATCAAATAATGTAATGTTGCTTTTATAGTCATCTATTGAATTCCTCTTTTTCAGAGAGACTACATTAAATGAGTGTTACTTTATATTTCAAATAAAGATTATTATGCCATTTTCTGCTTTTAAACTCAATAAACATGCGAACCTTTGCTTTTATTCTTTTTACGGCATGCTTATTTTAGAAATATTATTATTTAATTATAAATTCACATGAAAAAAATAACACTTGGCTATGTATGATTGATATAATAGATATATAAAGAACTTGACCTAAGTATTTTTCTAATTTTTATATTGATTATTTTATATTTTATATTCAGGAAAAATTAGATAATATAATTTCATTCATGCTTTGCTTTAACTTAAGAATGATCCTTGTCATATAATTTTAAGGAATTCATTATGTTTATCCCTAACTGATGAATGTTCAATTTCTTTTTATCTCTTTTTCTTATCAGTCTTCGTTGTTTTTATAGTTAAACACTCGGAGAAATTGTACTAAAGTTCGGAGACTCATCGTATGATTGAAAAAGTTGAGGATTATATTAATTCTTCTTGCTCACCTTGTAATTAAAGAAAACACAAACAGCCATTAGATCAAAGTACAGGAGAATTCAAAGAATTTATTTTCACGGCCAAGTTTTCCAACATGGTTCCGTAGAATTTAATCTTAAATTATGATATTGAATCTAATAAAAAAGTTAATAATATGGCTAATTCTTAAAATAAATATGCTTGTTGAAGTGTTCTAATATAAATTTTTAAGAATAATTAGATAATCTCTTGGTGAGAATTCAAACATTAGTTTGTCATATTATAAGAGACTAGTCTCTTCTGCTCGACCCAACCCCATTAGTGCTGAGTCAACAATTTATGTCAATGAGGTCAGCAATGTTAATTTTAAAGGGCCAAGAAGACATTTTTTAAAGTTGAGAAACTAAATTAAAATTCAATATAAATTCAAAGGATCAAACATATACTACAGTCAGAAGAAAATTGAAAAGCTGCCCTATTTACATGTGTTTTTGAAGTGAATTGTGGAATTCTTTTGGGTAAATTAAGATGACATTACCAAAATTAAATATACACAAGTCTATATATAGAAGTTGTTCGGTGTGAAATGGAGTGCGACTTTGAAGTCTACTTTGGTCAAGCTCTTCAATAAATTAAAAGTGATATTGAAAATACGGTACATAATTTAATGCGACAATGGTACTGCTTTTATTGTTTTTTGGGTTGCATCAACTTTTTTACATAGCTTTTAATTAGGGACAACTTTTATTTTTTTGTAGTTATTTGTGTCTTTACATAGCTCAAAAATCTAGCATACCTTGTGCCTATACAAGTAAATGGATGAATACTTTTTAATAAAAAATGAATTTCCTGATCAGAATTAATTATATGGACTTGTTTGCAATCAATTTTTTAACCTGCATAATTATTATTAGATTTTGTGTTTTATTAGTTTTACAGTAATATATTAGGAAAAGTGATTTTGTTTTTAGCTTCTCAAAATTGAATTTTAAAACGCAAGATGTTAAGAAAATTCTGGTAAAAAACGCAATAATTAAAACCCTAACAAATTATAATTATGTATCATACTATTATTGTTGATAAACTTATTTTTCATTGGAAAATACATGTACAGGAGGTTTTGGAATCAGTGAAAATACTGACACCCACAAAATTGACACCAAATCACTTTTAAATTCACTCTAAGCTGTCTTGTTTGTTTTTTCCCCTCTAACATTCAATAGATCCGCAATACTCAGCATAGATCTATATAACATTTCTGATGACGCTCTTGTTTTAGTAATTTTCTTCAATTTTTCATTTTAGGTCTTTTGTAATTTCTTTTATAATATTAATAAGTACATTGTGTTTACTCCTAACTCATGAATCTTCAATTTCTTTTTATCTCTTTTTCTTATCATTTTTTATTTTTTTCTTAATATTTAAACTCTTGCCATTAGGGAAATTGTTGCAAATGATTACAAGATTCATTGTATGATTGGAAAGTCAGGGAAGGGGTCTCTTCACTTCCCTCCCCTCCATTTCTCTCCATTTCCTATCTCAAACCACAAGATTACAATTTGAATGATCTAAATTTCATATTTTATAAAATTATTTATAGAATGCTAAATTTTTTTTAAAAAAATAAAATTAAACTATTAAATTTTAGTCATACTACTTTAAAACAATAACAAAAAATATTTTATATAATATGAAATTTGGACCGTTCAAATTGCAATTTTCATGGTTGAGATGGGAAAAGAAGTGGAGAGACCATTTTCTTGTTCATCTTACGTGTGGAGGGTTATGTTAGTTAAAAAAAAACCATAAATCCAAATTATGAGAAATATAAAGTGTAAAACTATTTAGTAATTGATGTTATGCAAATGAATATATGCAAAGGTTGTTATGACTTTTGGGTCCCCTACAAGATGGTTGTTATGTATTTAGTCCCCTAAACTGGAGATATATGAAGTCTGTTTAGCATTTGATGTCCGTAATCATGAATATTATTTGACCATATAAAAGCACCATAAATACGTTAAACTATTAAAGTATTTTATTAACAAATTAATATTAAAGTATTAATCAAAAGCATTCTTTAAATTCCATTTTCTTTAGCTTTCCTATCACGTATGTTTAATATGTTTTTTTTTTTTCATATCTGGCAAAATAATACTGCACTCACCTCCAGTGTTTAATACAAGAGGTAAATAATTAATTTGTGAATTTTAGGAAATTAGTTAAATTAATTATTTGCAATAAATGTGTATTAGTTTCTCTAAAATATCCACTTTAATCACATGCATTAAACCTATCATTGATGGGAACCTCCTTAATATGTGCAATTAATAAGGATACTTTGAGAAAACAATTGTAAATTTATTAATTTAGAAGATAAAAAGAGTTACAGTTTATATTTAGAATCAAAATAAATCCATTATCTAATTCACGCATGTAATCTGGTGCCGACATTCTTGTTAAACATTTATGTTATAAAATATATAGCATTTAACACGGCAAAATTTTGGTAGTTGGATGGTCTTTTTCATGTTTTGATTATGACCAGATAAAAGTTTTTACGATGTTTGAAAAATGTTGACGAGTTTTGTCATTTTCCTTCCACATTTATGACCACACAAAATCATTTGTATTTATGACCAATCGTCCTCATAGCTTTATGGATATTTTTGATATTTTTCTTTCATAGTAAGATGAAGATAACGACAATAACAGCAAGTCATCCTATTAATTGATATAACTTGTTTTCTTGGATCACTTTATGACTCATGCAATAGTTACTATTTATAATACAGCCAACTAGACTTGACCACAGAGGACAATATATTGCAGCGGAAATATTTGTTGAAACAAACATTGAAGTATATTAATTAGTTTGTTTAATAATGGTTTAATTTCTGCATATTATTGATGGTATCTGTTCGAGTGTAAACAGGGATTAGTAAGGAAAGATAACAAATTATTTAAAAAAAAACACACAGAAGATGATTTCTAGAACCGAAGAGATCTGTTGGGTGTAACTTATATGATAGTCATCTCAATATAATTTTGTAAGACACTTTCTTAACTTTTAGATTTTTATTGTTGTTGTTGTTGTTGTTGTTATATAGATTTACTTGCTTTTCAATGTATTTGCCTTTTCTATTATCTTTAGTTTTTGGGTTGTGATAATTTAATCAAGGAATAATGATAATTTTATCTTCAATAATGTTCTTGTGGGGTTAATTTTTAAAATCTACTGGACCCGACCACAAATGAAATAATACTACTTTTAATTTTTAATGTAAGAATTAGGTAAAGAGTTTGTTTTGGTTCAAAATATAAGATGTTAGTCTACCTTATCTACTAAATTTGTAATTTTTTCTCAAGTATCCCCATTGATTGTTCATGATAAAGATGTTTCTATCAAGAGGTAGTTACAATGCATATGACTAGAAAGGTTACTCTATAAAATTTTTCTAAGATATTTAGTAGCATTAAATATTTTTTAGCGTAGTTAATAAGGGTAATCAATGTCAGGTTAATTTTGAGAGAGTACGGCTGATTCAACAAAAGAGTAATCAATTTCAAATTAAACCGCTGATATGAAGAAGTGGACTCACGTTATAATCTGCATTCTTAAATATACAACCTTCCCATGTGTAAGTATACAATTAGAAGTTGTGCATTGGTTGCGTTCATCTCGACATAAGTGTCAAAACACAGTGACCATCAAATTACAGAGAAGACGCTAGTTTATATGACAAATCAACCCATATTACATATAAGAGTAATTAATCCTTCTAATACAATTGGGTAAAAAATTAAATTGTTCACGGATCCAATTAACTCATTGTGCCAACTACTGATACTCAGATGACCTTTTAAACAATGCTGGAAACAGTGACAGGTTTTGGATGATCAGAAAGTATAAAGAACGACTCAGGTCAAGAAAATCACAAGCAAAAGGCGTTAAAAATAAAATTTGATCTATCAACATAAATAACAGCTTTGATGTTAAAGAAAAACAGGTACGATTGCCAGCCCTTCTCTCTCTGTTATTTTTTTCCTTTTCAGTTTAAAATCGAAGAATCAAAAATTGGATCAGTTCAAATCTCATCGTCTTGACGATAACACATCTCAAACGATGGATTATTCATTAGTGATTATCTTCAGTATTTTCTTTGACGTCCCCTAGCCAAGATTCTTTTGGGATAATCTCTAGCTAACGAAAGAAATTAGACATTGCTTCGTGTGAGATGGTGCGTGACTTTAAGGTCTATTCCAATGAATTAAAGTCTATAGACTTCTGATATTTATGTTTGTGAAGAGTAGGGACAATATGTCCGCGTATGCTTCTTCCAAGTAGTAACGTTATTTTGAAGCTATTCTCTATATATGGCCCGCAAGACCAAATATAAATGAAATAATACAATGAAAATAAAAATGTGGTCTAATAAGTAAAATTACATTTCTTAAAAGGACAAAGGTTCTTTTCAACACTAATGTAGTTTATAAAGTTACTCTACTACCCATAAAATACAATGATAATGAAAATACCGTCCTTAATGTGGTAACAAACTATTTACAGGATCAAAGTTTTAATTTTCCTTATCAATAATATGATTTTCTTTCTCTTTCATTGTATTAATTTCTTTTGTGGGCCACTTAATATGTAAAAAGTCTACCATGCCTCTGCTTAGTGAGTGCTCTCCAAATAAATATTGTTTGACCACTAAAGAGTGTGCAGAAAGGAGGGGCAAAAGAACATATCTTAGCTTCTTGAAATATGAAAATGACACTTACTATGAAACATGCAAAAAAAAAAAAAGTTTTTGTGAAATAATATTTATTATGAAATGGAGGAAGTAGCTTAGCAGCATATACCAAATGGGTCCTTAGTCACTGAAACCTTAAGCAATTAAGAAAGGAACATAAAGTGTTACAACTCTATTTTTGAATGAGAAACCCATTTTATAACCGTTGAAACTTCGACCAATGATATCTTACATCTTGTTTTAATTAATTTATAATTAAGTATTTACTTAAGGATATCTTTTTAAAATTAATAATTTTATAAAATGTGATATTATAAAAAATAAAGTGCATTCTCGCTATCCGCCATGACCAGGTGAAAAAATAAAAGGTTTTCTGCCTCTTTCATTTATACTTGCTCGTTTGCTGACCCAGCATCTTTGATCATTTTGTAGTTCATTCAGCGCCTAAAGTAATTTTCTAGATGCATCCAACACGTCATATCTAAAGATAAAATTGTACCACAAAAATGTTTAGGGTACTAAATGAATCTTAGCCTTTAGTGTATTACCAATGTCTTTGTTTGGCTAGGCTCACAGAAATTAATTAAGCTCTTATTTATATGTTTAAAAAGTGAAATTGAAAGATTAAATGGAAATTTCCACATTTTTTTAAATAAATTTAGAAGTTCCTTGGTCGACGATATTCTTGGAACACGTTTAGGCCACATTTTCTAGGATTTAGATTTAGATTATATATTTTTTCATTTCTTTTTCGTACGCAGCACTTTCATACCGAATTTCTCTTCTTTTTAAATTAAGAGTCTAATCTTTTTTTCTTTTTTCTTTTTGCTTTTAGACTCAACAAGTATGCACATCTTAGCTTTTATTTTTATTTTTTTCCTAATGGTCTGCATGCTTTCTCAATTTGATCTTCATTGTAATATATGGTGTTTCATTTTTAGCCTGTTTGTGTGGGCACACTATATCTTTCTTCTTTCTAAATTAATTATCAACAAAATAACTAATTTTCTCGAAAGAATTAACCAATCGTTTTGAATTAGTTTCATACTTTACTATAGCTAATTTTTTACATTGATTATTTCATATTTTATATTCAGGAAAAAGTAGATAACCTCTAAAATTTCATTCGTGTTTTGCTTTATGCTCATGTAATGTTAAGGATACCAAAACCAATATAAAATTTCAAGACACATGTAGGAAGCTATTTCTTGTATCATTCAAAAAGAGACATTCAAAATACAAATTTGAATGTGATGCACAAGAGACAGACCGCGACTTACAAGTCAAGCACGCCAATTGTTTTGTTTCTTTGACGTCTTCTCAGCTAACGTTTTTTGTGGGTAATCTTAATCCACAACCTATCAAATTCAATTATATTCATAAAAACTAAACCAACCTTAATTTTGTTAGGATATTATCCTTCAGTATAATTTTTCACAATGCTTTAAAAAAATTGCACATAATGATCCCTTCAAGTTTGTGATGTAGAAAGTGGATTATCAAAGTGAATGGTTGCCTTTCAAAACATAAATAAAATAGTACATAGTCTTTTTGCCACATACAAAATATAAAATCTGTAGAACAAATTAAAAACTGGATTATTTATGTGTTTTTGAAGTGAATTGTGGTATTTTTCCTCTGACTAAACTAAAATGATATCACCTCTACGCAAGTTGTTTCGTGTGAAATGGTGTGTGACTTTGAGGTCTACTCACAACAAGTCAAGAACTTCAATTAATAAATAATGGGTTGTTGATATATAATACATCCAATTAATTAGAGTCTATAGACTTTTAATATACATGTTTGTCAAAGGTAGGGACAATATGTTCATACAAGCTTCTTCCCATTAGTGTCACATCCTGAATTTTGAACCTAGAAGTATCAAAATTAGCTTAAAATGGGCAGGTTACCAGACCTTTTTTGGCAAAAGTCCCAGAGATTCCCTGAAAGGGCAATAGTATTCCCAAGGACTAAATCGCAAAGGAAAGGTTTTCTGGGACTGAGAAAAAAGAAAGTTAGGAACTCTACTGAAGTCTCGAGATGCAAGAATAAGAAATAGAGATTAATGTAGGCCAATAGTTATGTTGAAGGCCTCAATGAGATCAATTTTAAGGTTAAGCCAAATTAGGGGCAAAATTGTAATTTTGCTAAGTTTCGGGTCATAAGGGTAAAAATAAAAATTATGCCAAAAAATCCCAGAAAAATCCTTAAAAATGGGAAATGGTAGGTTAAGGCCTGAATACTTTAGAAAAATTTCAGAAAAATAGGAATAAGGTTCAGAGGCTTGTATGAGGCTAAAAATGACGAAAATGTCCCTTGAAGGAACTTGTGGAATTCCCAGAATTTTGACTGATTTTAAATATTATTGAAAATAAATTATTTAAAGTATAGGGAGGCCTCAAATAATTGGAAGAAAATAAAAAAAATACTTAAGAAATTATCACAGGTTTTAAAAATAATTCCGTCCCTAGAAAACGAAAAGGTTGGCTTTAATAGAATTTAAAGTCTATTTACATACTATCCAGAAAAAGTCAAAGTCAAAGTCAAATGTCTAGATGTTAACTTTTGACTTAAGAAAAATTAGAGAAATTTCCCATGATGAATAAATAGCATTGGTACCGGAGATAGATTCTCGGAGTTGTGGACCAATAGAAAGAATTCAGTCAAGATCATTCCGAAATAAATATTATTAATTATTTTAATGAAAGAACAAGGGAAGAGCATCACTCTCTCTTTGGCCACATTATATAATGCCATGTGGATTTATTTCAGGTGAGAAAATGGTGGCATAACATACGGGACTTTAATGGGCGCAAGAGACAGATTGTGATTTATAAGTCAAGCACGCCAACTTTTTCCCTATTTCCGAAGACTTATCTTTCCTTTTTTCTTTGATGTCTCCTAGCTAGCATTCTTTTCGGGTAATCTCTAGCTAATGAAAGGAATTAGGCATTGTTTCGTGTAAAATGGTGCGTGACTTTGAGGTCTATTCCAATGAATTAAAGTCTATAGACTTTTGATATATAGTAAAAACATTTTTTTTGTGAAATAATATTTACTATGAAATGGAGGGACTAGCTTAGTATTACCTCTAGTCCTTAATATAATAGCTTGTTTGACTTTTATTTTGATCCTAAATATAAGATTCCAATTTATTTTGTCTTTCATATTTATCTATTTTTTTCCAAGGTAGTCTTCATAATAATGATAGTTCTAGTCAATATATTTGATTAGCAAAGATATTTTAGGAAAGACAACATCTATTTGGTACAAATAACTAGCTTAATGGATTTTCTTAATCTACTTAAATTGATCAACTAACTTTTATACTAAGGATTAGAGCTAGTAGCATATACCAAATGGCTCATTAGTTTATAACCCAAAAAGGGGTCCTTGGTCATTGAAACCTTAAATAGTCAAGAAAGGAACACAAAAGTGTTACTTACAACTCTATTTTTGAATGAGAAACCCGTAATATAACCGTTGAAACTTCAACCAATGATATCATATATCTTTTGTTCATTAATTTATAATTAAATGTTTACTTAAGTATACCTTTTAAAAACTAATAATTTTATACAACTTTATATTATAAAAAATAAAGTGCATACTGACAATCCACCATGAACATGTAAAAAATTAAAGCGTCTGTTTAACCTCATTGTAGGCCTGCAATGGTAATTAGAACTGCATTATTAATATATGTGCATACTTGATTGCTTTTTAGTTTGGTAATAGGATTTACCATAGCAGCGATGCCTACCAAAAACATAGTAATATCCATTCATATCTCCCCTTGTGAATATTTATTACCACCCATTACATGTTACAAAAAGTCTCAGTGGGCTGATAGATATGTGGAAAAGCTTGGAATTTGAGCTGCCCAGATTTAATGCTTTTTAAGATGACTAGTAAAGTGTCAAATTATTAAATAAATAAATAAATTCAAAACTGCGACTCTTTAATCACGACAGTTTAAAACTAAAATAAAAATATTTGAAAAATAATTTTAAATTTTATTATATCTAGTCCACACAAATTTTTCAATCTAATTGTGGAGATAGGTAGTGAAAAGGAATTGGATGACAAAGGAGAGAAGCCAAGTCCAAAGCCTGAAAGGGAGAACTCTTATGTAAGAATTTCTCCAGAACCAAGCCCACCTGAGTCTATTTTGAATGCCACGTTGGATAACCAACAATTTTCAATTAACATTTTGATTCACATTCTAACTCCCAAACGTTACAAATAATAATGCTGTAATAAATTCAATTAAATAGCCAACTATTATTTCTTAAACGTTATCAACTATTATTTAACCGTTCAATAATGTTAAATAGGGAAAAAAATCACTTCTCAATCAGGTTTTGTTAAACATGATACACAGAATAATCTTCACAATAACAATATGAGAAAATACTCAATTTTTGATAGCACAATAACTTAACTATTTCATATTTAATAATTTTGACAATATTCATTATTTAGTTATAAATTATTTCATATGTAATAGAGAATAAATGTGTGAACACACAAATCAATTATCAGCATTCCTTTTGGAGAGTATCTTCCTCTTCCAGAATATCAGAATTAATAAAATTACTATCACATACTCCTCTGATCTTAGGACAGAAAGAAAAAATATTTCTTGGTCTTATTTATAGGGTCCTATGAGAAATTTTTTGTATAGATGTATAATTTTATCCTTTATTTATTATTGTGTTGACTCTGTTTATATGAAGTATAATGTATATTAAATAAGGATAAAGTTAAAAAGTTGTTGAATTTTAAATGAGACTTAATAAAATTTAAATTTTTTTTTCTTAGCTTATGTGAAACATGTCAGAAGTTACTTATAAATAGGACCAGAGGAGTAAATAAAATATATAATACACGCTGCTCTGTGCATTGCACGGGGAAGAAGACCTTAATATGCAATTGTTTGCTTTTAAACTCAACAAGTATGCACACTTTTATTTTTAATTTTTTTTAAAAAGGTTATTTATGGCATGCTTTCTTAACTTGATCTTTATTCTTTTCTGGCTCATCAAGATAATTTTTATGTTTATTCTTGCGCATCTTTCTTCTTTCTAAACTTAATTATCACTAAATAACTAATATGGATTTTTAAAAAAATGCATAGTTTTAAAATCTTCTGACAATGATTTCGTACTTGACTAGATAATTTTTATCTTGGTAATTTCATATTTTATATTTAGGAAAAAGTAGATAACCTCTAAAATTTCTTTCCAGATTTTGCCTATACTAAAAAATTATCCATGCTTATATAATTTAAAGGATTTCAAAAAGTCATCGATTATTAGTAATATAAAATTTTAACACGAAAGTAAATGAAGTTGTTTCTCATGTAATTCTTGTCAATGGATTGTGACCACAAAGGGGTGTTAAGTAAAGAGATAAACAATAATGAGTGTCATCAATGATCAATAAAGATACATGAATTCTCTTGGGGTTAACGAAATCCTTCCTTAAGGAAAGATAATCAACGAACCGAAGCTATTGGGATTAACAAGGAATTCCAAGTTATCCTATTTTTGGCGAGAATTCCACATCCTATCTCAATTAGACCCTTTTATATGGAGCCTATCTCAATTAACTAATGATACTCTTATCCTTAATAGTCAACCACGCCGACTTTTTCCCTATTTCTGAAGACTTACACACACACACGCACACGCACACACATATTTGTTTCTTTGATGTCTCCTAGCTAACGTTCTTTTGGGGTAATCTCTAGCTGTGATCTACCAAACTTGACCACAAAACAGAAGTTGTTTCGTGTGAAATGGTGCATGACTTTAAGGTCGATTCACGAGGCAACTAGTCCATGAAGCTATGAATATTGGGTGGTTGATATATTATTCCTCGTTTAAATATGTAATTTTTTAAGTAATGGCTTTATGTTTTTTAAGAGTCATATTTATAAAAATTATCTTTATTTTAAATTTTTAAACTATTTTTAACCTATTAAAATAAAAAATTATTCAAAATATATTACTAAAATAAGTAAATCTGACTCATTCAAAATCCATTCCAATATTTTATATGCATTATGAGCGCAAGGTAAGACTCTGGAGTCAACTAGGGTGGGACCCAAAAGGGGGGGGGGAAGCCAGTGACAAGAACTTTAGATGGAAATATTAATGATGCTGGTGAAGGCTAGCTTTAGACGACCATAAGTCCTCATACGTACATGAAATAGCCGGAAACCAGAAAAACAAAGTCTTTTGTCATAAATGTGTGATATTGATATCTATCTCCCCGCAATTATTAATTAATTGATTATATTAATGGCAGTATAGACTTAGGGGTTAGAAGTCACAATCTAGCTTTGGGGACAGCTTTAATGTTTGAATAGCCTACTGTGCCGATTTCATTGATGCTCAAATATCTGTTGGGTTGTTAACTGGAATATATTTTGGTTTAGTGTTTTGTCGATGACTTTGTCTAGTCTTAAAGAAATTTAGCTATTATTCATATATCCATTTTGGAGATCTTAATTTTATATAGGTAAAGATGTATCTAGCATCCTAGAATATCCTTTCAGGTGCATCTACTATCCTAAACTATTTTATAGCCTATCAAATGCCTTGAAGTATTTTTTAGATGCATCCAAGCTCCGCACCCTAAAGATGTATCTAGCACCCTAAATTGTTTTTTAGTACAATTTTACACTTAACTGTTATTTATAAATTTATTTTTGTGGATATATTTTCATTTTGAAAATTCCCTAATTAAAATAAAGTGAAGGCTGCATTTAATAAAATAGATTGTACGCTCGTTGAACAATTGCAAATCAAGACTACGTCGAAATTAATATTTTAAAAATAATATATTCTTTCTTTTCTTTTTTTTAGCAACAAGAATATCTTCTCATCTTTATACCCTTTTTTTCTGCGCAATTTTTTCAGATCCCATTAAAGCACCAGAGTCCAGACTATAGATCAGTTTTGCAAAAAAAGAAAAGGAAAATTTATACCTGTTTGGTTGGTTTCCAAATACATAACAAGGTGTTAAAGATGACAAAAACATACTGCCTCAAGTGAAAATTAAAGATTCGATTTTCTTACATTTTTTAATTAGTTATATTGTTCAGAAAATATTTTCATAATGTTCGTAAAAAAATATTTTAATAAATTTAATCATAATACTACTTCCAATCCTTAATATAAGAGCTAGTTTAACATTAAATTTTTAATTTGTAGAGTAATGTTTTTCTGATAATCCATTATTAGGAAGGGGGACTACTTCTGAGACTGCCAAAAGCTTGACTTAGGCATGGGACGTGAAAGACTCATTCCTCCATGTGCTTCACATCCCATTCCCAGGTCAAGCTTTTGTGAGTCCCACGTGTGGCCTTCGAAGTTAAGTTTCAATTAATTAGTACGTAAAATTCTTTATCATGGAAAAAAATTTACTTCGCGCACTATCTTTCCAATTAATTACAGCCACAACTCTCAAAATTAATATGTGCGTCCACAAATGCATGTTTAGATTAGCTTAAAAAAATATAGGTACCAATATATGTTTTTTCTCTTAATTAAATAATTTAGTTTTAGTTTTTTAGCAACATTAGCTCTTATAATTTTGTTCTGTTAGTATTTTTAGTCTCTATCCAATAGTTAACAATGTCAATAGAGCAAAATTAAATATTTAATTAAGAGAAAAAATATATATGCACCAAATGAAAATCGGAGAAAAGTATAGATACCCTTAAAATGATTTTCCCTGTTATATTTATAGGATTCTAATTTTTGAACTGGTTTGGTTCTCTTCATAAGATCCAGTTTAGGGTTGTTTAAACAATAAATACATTTTTTTACTAATTTCAACCCTAATTAATTTTATTATCTCTTATTAATCTTTTTCTCTTTCATAATTTTTCTCACTATTTTTTCTCACTTACCCTTTTATAGATAAGGGTATATATGAAATAAAATGCATTCCTTAGATATTTATAACTTTTAACTTATTTTAACAAATTTTTTAAACAAAACAATTCGGTTATTATGATTTTATGAAAAAAGACCAGAGGAACATTTAATAACTGAACTGCGGTTTAAAAGGTCTTTTAAAATTAAATGTATAAGACGTGTATGATACCTCGTGACACGCGGCGTAACGAGACGTCGTTATTGATTGATTACGGCGTCTAATGATGTGCATAGCAGAAGCCGTATTTGATCAGTCACAATGTCTGTTATACCTTGCAACAAATGCTGTAACTGAGATTTTTTTTTTTTCAAAAAACTATTTTTAATACAATATTAACCCCTCATTTGAGAACCTGCTGCTCCTTTCGTTTCTTATTATAATATCTGATATTTTGAATAGATTTTCCCCATTTTATAAAATTTCTTTTGAGTTTGTCTGAACATTTAATATATTATTATCTATTTTATCTCTAATTTAATACATTTAATACATTCTCTTTCTTCATTTATCTCACTATTATTCTCTCACATCTACCCATTTATATATAGGGATATATTTGAAAAAAATTGTATTTACTATATATTAATTGCTCTTAACTAATTTTAACTGTTTTTTAAACCACACAATTTAGTTAAAAGAATCTTATAATAAGGAACGGAGTAGTACTACATACAAACTGTGCTTCTATAATTTGATAACGTCTGGAAAATAGAGAAAACAAACTTGTTTCTTGTATAATTCTTGTCAGTGGATTTTGATTACAAAGGAGTGTTAAGTAAAGACATAAAAGATAATGAATGCCATTAATTATCAACAAATTAAGATATCACAATCCTCTTGGGGTTAATAAACACTTCCTTAAAGAAGGATAATAAACAACCCAAAACTATTAGAATTAAGAAGGAAGATCCAAATTATCCTCCCTTTCTTTGATTAGGATTCCACATCCTACACAATAAATGCACATCACATTAGACCTCTTTTTATGAGGGCTATCTCAATTAACTAATGACGCTCTTATCTATCCTTCTCTAACAAGGGGTGATATATAAAATACATATTTGATTTTAATGGACCCGAAGCAGATTGTGACTTAATAGTCAAGCACGCCAACTTTTTCCCCATCCAAAGACTTTATATATACATATATATTTTTGTTTCTTTGCCGTCTCCTAGCTAATTAACCCTCTTTTGGGGTAATCTCTAGCTATAGCCTACCAAACTTGATCACAAAATAGAAGTCGTTTCGTGTGAAATGGTGCATGACTTTGAGGTCTACTTACGAGTCAATTAGCCCATGAGCCTATGAATATTGGGTGGTTGAGGCATAAAAATTTGTAAACTTTTGATATATATGTTTGTGAAGGGTGGGGACAACATGTAGCCTGCAAGACTGACCATAAACGAAATAATGCAATGAAAATGAAAATGTATTTCAAGAAATGAAGTTCATAGGACCCTTTTTTTACGCAATATTTTCAGAGCCCTCTTATTCAGACCAGATCAGTTTTTAAAAAAAAAAAAAAGAAAAGAAAAGAAAAGATGATCTTTAAAGGATGAAGAAAGAAATATAACAAAAAACATGTATTTTATCTATTCAAGTTGATATATGTTTGTTTGGCTGCAAATACAAACAAGGGATCAAATATCTCATAATGCTTCAGCAAAAACTAAAATATGGCAGGTTTTGCTAACGTTTGACACGCTACGACTAGAATATATCTCATAGCTCAAAGAGTATTCACAAAAGTATTTAAAAATTAACCACTAGAATGATTTTCATTTCAACAATAAAATTAGCGGCGGGTTCACCTTGAGCCGGCGGAAGGGTGTCTGCGCTCGCCTCTTGCCCGGCTTATATTCGTTTAAACTAAATCAATCTCAATTTTGTTAGGATGTTATCCTTCAATATAATATTTCAAAATGCTTTAAACAATTGCATATAAGGATCCCTCCAAGTCTGTGGGGTAGAAAGTTGATTATCATATTGAGTGCCTGTGTCTTTTAAAATATACATATAAAAATACATACTCTTTTTTTCGCCACATGCAATATATAAAATCGGGAAAAAAAAAATTCTATCCATGTGTTTTTGAAGTCAATTGTTGTATTTTCTTTTGGGTAAACTAAAATGGTATCACCAAATTAAATTTACAAACACACGCACACATGTGAGTTGTTTCGTGTGAAATGGAGTGTGACTTTGAGATCTACTTACAAGTCAAGTAGTCCATGTACCAACTCATCCATCCAATGAATTGACGATTGTAGACTTCTGATAGATATGTTGTGAAGGGTAAGGACAATTCGTCGATGCATACTTCTTCCTACTAGTGATTAATATTATTTCAGGGGTATCATCTATTTATGGCCTAGAAGATTGACTATAAATAAAATAATTCCAAGAAAATGAACATGTGGCGCAGAAGTGGAATTATATTTTCTGAAAAGACGATACGTTCTTCTCATTACTTATAACGTGTCTTATGGCGCAGAAGTGGAATTATACAATACAAATGATAACAAAAATACGATTCGTAGTTATGTGATAGCAGACCACTTATAGGATCAAAATTTTTCTTCATCACTAAAGTAATTTTCCTAGTCCTTCGTTTAATCAACTTGTTTTGGGGACAGCTTTAATGTTTGAATAGCCTACTGTGCCGATTTCATTGATGCTCAACTATCTGTTGGGTTTGGAATATATTTTGGTTAAGTGTTTTGTCGATGCCTTTGTCTAGTCTTAAAGAAATTCAGCTGTTATTCATATGTCCATTTCGGAGATCTTAATTTTTTATAAGGTAAAAGTACATCAAGTATCCTAAAGTATTTTGTGGTTTGTCCAGCAACCTTAAAGTATTTTTTAGGTGCATCCATACTCCAACAGCCTAAAGTATTTTTTTAGTACAATTTTACACTTGGCTGTTATTTATAAATTTATTTTTGTGGATGCATTTTCATTTTAAAAATTCCCTCATTAAAATAAATTGAAGGCTCAATTTAATAAAATACATTATACGCTTGTTGAACAATTGCAAATTGAGACTACATTGAAATTAATATTTTAAAAAATAATATTGGTTTACAGTCATAATACTAAAGCTGTATATACGTTAATCTATTTTTATTTATATTGTTGTGACAAAAGATACTATATTCTTTTTTGAAAGTTAATACATGTGGCCTTTGAAAATTAAGTTTCAATTTATAATTACTACATAAAATCGTTTATCAGGGGAAAAAATTACATATTAAAATGTGCACGTGATCGTAAAATTCCTCAAACAATTAAATATATATGGTAGTACCTTTTTTACACCCACACACACGATATCTCAATCCAAGAGATAGACTAATAATGGATTTTAAGTGTCCTTTTGAATTAAACTAGAAGGGAGAAGAGAACAGGGAAAATTAAAGGAAGAGGTCTATAGTTCCGCAAAATTTTCAACATCCCCCTCAGCAGCAGTAACGATGATGTTGACAGTGATAATAACAAATATTTAACGTTAATGGTTCAATAATAATAATGAAAAGTCCAATCAAAATATTGAAATTGTTAAGTTTATAGAAAATACTATCTTTTTTTTTTGGCCATCGAGTTTATGGAAAATATGTTGTGCTTTGCTCTTAAACTCGTAAAAATATCTTCTCACAAGACCCCTGTTTTACGCAATATCTTCAGACCGTTTCTAGTCAGATTAAATCAATTTTTGTATATATTAAAATTTATATATGTATAATTTTTTTCGTCATAAACCAATATGTTGTGCTCTCTCTGATTTTTTTTTTGGCCAACGATTCAGATTCAGATTCTGCCTCTGAAAAGTTACAAATAATAAGGCTGCATGGATAACTTCAATTAAATAGCCAACTATTAATTGATATAATTCCTAAAAGATTATTAACTATTACAGCGTTCAATAATGTTAAACAGGAAAAAAAAACTTCTTCTCAATCAGATTTTTTGAAAATGATACATTGGATGGTCTCGAAGACAATATATGAGAAAATACATAATTTTTTATAGTACAATAACTTAATTATTTCATATTTAATAATTTTGACGCAATATTCATTATTTAATAATCAATTATTTCAAAGAATAAATGTATTGCAACGCATAATAGACAGTGTTTTTTCATCCAAAATATCACACACATTAAATTTTAGAGGTGAAGATAATAAAATTACTATCATTTAAATAAAATATATAATACGCATTGCTCGGTGCAATGCATGTGGGAGAAGACCCTAGTTTCTCTTTATTAGAGAGATTAAATGAGTGTTGCCAAAAATTTCAAATTAAGACTATTATGTAATTTTGTATTTTTTTTAGACTCAGTACGCATGCACACCTTTGTTTTTATTTCCTCCTATTCAAAATATAAACATCAAATAACTAAGTCACACAATTTAAAAAGTTAGTTAAAATTAGTTAAAGATAATAAATGTGTAAAAAATATAATTTATTTTTCTGAAATACCCTTATTTATAGAAAGGGTAAATGGGAGAGAGAATGAGTAAAACAAAATAGGCAAGAGACACATATAATTAATTAGGGTTAAAAATATAAAAAATGCATTAAATGACTATACAAATCCAAAATGATGCTTATAAATAGAAAATCAAGCCTTTTCCAAAGATTTGACGCTTATATTTTGAACCAAATGGAATATTTTTTTTAAAAATATTTATGGCTTGCTTTCTTAATTTGATCTTTATTCTCTTTTGGCCAATCAAGATAATTTGATCTTTATTCGTATGCATCTCTCTTCTTTCTAAACTTAATTATCACAAAATAACTAATATTAATTTTAAAAAAAAATAGTTTCAAAATATTCTAAGAAATGATTTGATACTAGACTAAGCTAATTTTCACTTTGTTTTTTCATATTTTATATTCAGGAAAAAGTAGATAATCTCTAAAATTTCTTTCAGGTTTTGCTTTAACTTGAAAACAAATAGTAAATGAAGCTGTTTCCCGTAAAATTCTTGTCAAATCGATTGTGACTATAAAGGGGTGATATATAAAATACAAATTGGACCTTAATGCACGCAAGAGACAGATTCTGATTTATAAGTCAAGCATGCCAACTTTTCCCCTATTTCCGAAGACTTATATTTAGTTTTTTCTTTGATGTCTCCTAGCTAGCATTCTTTTCGGGTAATCTCTAGCTAATGAAAGAAATTAGACATTGTTTCGTGTAAAATGGTGCGGGACTTTGAGGTCTACCCCAATGAATTAAAGTCTAGAGACTTTTGATATATATGTTTGTGGAGAGTAGGGCCAATATGTCCACACACGCTTCTTCCAAGTAGTTACGTTATTTTGAAGGTATTATTTACATATGGCCTGCAAGACTAAATATAAATAAAATAATGCAATGAAAATAAAAGTATAGTCCAACAAGTGAAGGATAAAGTTTCTTTTCAATACAATGATAATGAATATACCATCCTTAATGTGATAATAGACAATTTGTAGGATCAAAGTTTTAATTTTTCCTATCAATAACGTGATTTTCTTTCTCTTTCATTATATTAACCTCTTCTGGGGACTACTTAGTGTTTAAAATGTCTACCATGGCCATGCTTAGGGAGTGCTCTCTAAATAAATATTATTTGACCACTAATGAGTGTGTAGAAAGTAGAAAACAAATCAGTTAATATATCTTCTTCAAATATGAAAATGACACTTATTATTATGAAAAATGTAAAAACATTTTCTGCGAAATAATATTTACTATGAAACGGAGGGAGAAGCTTGGTAGCATGTACCAAATGGGTCCTTGGTTTATCACCCAAAAAATGGTCCTCGGTCACTGAAACCTTAAATAATTTAGAAAGGAGCACAAAAGTGTTACTTACAACTCTATTTTGAATGAGAAACCCGTCTTATAACCGTTGAAACTTCGACAGATGATACCTTATATCATTTTTTTCATTAATTTATAATTAAATGTTTACTGTATCCAAAAAAAATGTTTACTTAAGTACACCTTTTTAAAGTGTATACGCACAATCGACCATGAACGCGTAAAAAATTAAAGCATCCATTTAGTTTAACCCTGCAATGGTAATAAGGATTGCATTATCAACATATGCATATTTGGTTGTTTTTTAGTTTGGTAATAGGATTTACCATAGCAATGATGAGTACCAAAAATATGGTAGTATCTATTCATGCCTTTCCTCATGGATACTCATTACCATCCCATTACATGTTACAAAAAGCCTCATTTGGGTTGACACATATAAGAAAAAGCTTGGAATTTGAGCAGCCCAGATTTACAGCTTTTTAAGATAAATAGTGAAAATTCAAATTATTTAAAAAATAAATAAATTCAAAACTGCTGCGCTTTGATCATAACAGTTTAAAACTGAAATAAAAATATGTGTAACATAGCAATGATGGATAACCAACAATTCTCGATCAACATTTTGATTCAGATTTTGACTCTAAAACGTTTCAAATAAGACTAAAATACACAAAACTCCCCTGAATTTTGAGTCAGTTACGTGTAACCTGTATCATCTTTAAAAGTCTAAATTAAGGATCCTAATATTTAATGTTTTGATTATCAACCTCCGTTAAAATTACCGTCAAACTTAACGGTTTTTGCCATATCAAGATTTTTTTATATTTTTCATTATATATCATGCATTTAAAAATAAAACTTGTCATTTGACGGGTAATTTTAAGTAATTTGTAATTTTTTATTTAAAAAGAACTCAATCAAATAAATATTTTAAATATTTTTTAATATTTTAATATTTTATATTTTAAAGTAATTAAGTATTTCATTTTAAGTATTTAAAAGAAATTAAAATTACTCATTTAAATCATAAGTGTTATTTTTTAAATGACATGACATATAATAGAGAATACAAAAAAGTTAATGGCAAAAATCATTAACTTTAACGGTAATTTTATGGTCAAAACATGAAACATTATGGTCTTTAATTTAAACTTCAAATATGAGAGAGGTTATATCCAACTAACCCAAAGTTTGGGGAAGTTTTTTGTATTTTAGCCTACAAATAATAAAGCTGTAATAACTTCAATTAAATAGCCAACTATTAATTCCTAAAAAAGTATTGACTATTAACCGTTCAATAATGTTAAATAGAACCAAAAAAAATCACTTCTTCTCAATCATCTGTTTTAAATGATACACAGAATGATCTTGACAATAATATATGAGAAAATACTTAATGTTTGATAGCACAATAACTTAACTATTTCATATTTAATAATTCTGACATAATATTCATGAGGGAGAATCTTGATTAAATCTGGTTGAAATATTAAAATCAAAATTAAGGCCTACATTTTTAAAAAATCCCTAATTAGGCCAATAGGCCTTGTTAGGAATTTTTAAATATTGTTTAAAGACTAAAATGCCCTTTTATAATTTAAAATAATATTATTTTGAAAAAATTTAAACCATGAAACCTTGACATTATATATAGTATTTATTTATACAAAATGTTTTACTTTAAAAATTTGGAAATACTAAGAGCAAAAAATTGACAATGCATAATATAATATTTTATACTAATTCTGATATATTGATAAGAAATTTATGAGAGCAGGGACTTTTTTTGGTAATGGGAATAGGACTTTTTAATTACTTGATTCCTACAATATTAAATTAATAAATTTTCAAAGGAATTTTTTTCTTATAATTGAAAAATCAGAATCTTAATGTATTAGTATATTTCAGTATCAAATTTGTCATTTTCTTAAATTCTTTGTTATATCTGCTATATAAACACTCTCATTATGTTATAATATGAGTTTGTATTAGAAATTTAAATAACCTTTCCAACATTTCATGAGACAGATAGAGTAATATAAACTTCTTAATATAAAATTATACAGACAAAAAAATTATACATTTTACTCTTTTAACAATATAGAGAGTAAGAACGCATGAAGCTAATGGTTTATCTAGCAGCATCTCAAGGAAAAAATTTAAGTTATAAATTGATTGGACTAATTACCAATTTGCTACTTTAAATGGGTATTTTAGTCTTTTAACAACATTCAAAAATCCCTAATAAAGCCTCTTGGCCTAATTAGGAATTTGTTAAAAGTGTAGGCCTTAATTTGGATTTTGATATTTCAACTAGATTTAATTGGAATTCTCCCTATTCATTATTTAATGACCAATTATTTCATATTTAATAGAGAATAAATGTATGACCACACAAATCAGTTATCTCCAGAATACCAGACATTAAATTCTAGAGGCAAACACAATAAAGTTACTATCACATGAATAAAATATATAATACGCACTGCTCTGTGCATTGCACAGAGGAAAAGACCCTGGTACGCAATTTTTCGCTTTTAAACTCAGTAAGTATGCACACGTTTATCTTTAATTTTTTAAAAAGTTATTTATGGCATGCTTCCTTGATTTGATCTTTATTCTTTTTTGGCCAATAAAGAGAATTTTATGTATATTCTTGCGCATCTTTCTTCTTTCTAAACTTAATTATCACTAAAAAAACTAATATCGATTTTTTTTAAAAATGCATAGTTTTAAAATCTTCTAAAAATGATTTCATACTTGACTAGATAATTTTTATATTGATAATTTCATATTTTATATTCAGGAAAAAGTAGATAATCTCTAAAATTTCTTTTTAGGTTTTGCCTTAACTAAAAAATGATCCATGCTTATACAATTTAAAGGATTTCAAAAACTCATCGATTATTACCAATATAAAATTTTAACACATAAGTAAATGAAATTGTTTCTTGTATAATTCTTGTCAACGGATTGTGATTACAAAGTGGTGTTAAGTAAATAGATAAAAGATAATGAATGTCATTAATGATCAATAAAGATATCAACAACCCTCTTGGGGTTAACCAAATCCTTTCTTAAAGAAGGAGAATCAACAACCCAAAACTATGGGGATTAAGGAGGGAGACCCAAGTTATCCTCTCTCTTTGGTGAATATTCTTTATATGTGGCTTATCTCAATTAACTAATGACACTCTTATCCTTCTCTAACATGGATGATATATAAAATACAAATTTGATTTTAATAGACACACGAGACAGATTGTGACTTAATAGTCAAGCATGCCAACTTTTTCTCTATTTCTAAAGACTTTGTGTGTGTGTGTGTGTTGGTTTCTTTGATGTCTCCTACCTAACATTATTTTGGGATAATCTCTAACTATATAGAAGTTGTTTCGTGTGAAATGGTGCATGACTTTGAGGTCTACTCACAAGTCAAATATTTCATGAACCTGTGAGTATTGGGTGGTAGATATATTATTCCTTTTTTCACTATGTAATTTTTTAAGTAATAGCTTTATGTTTTTTAAGAGTAACATTTATAAGATCATCTCTATTTTAAATTTTTAAACAATTTTTAACCTATTAAAATAAAAAATTATTCAAAGTATATAACTAAAATAAGTAAATCTGAATCATTCAAAATCAATTCCAATATTTTATATTCACTATGGGTGCAGGATAGACTTTGGAGTCAAGTAGGAAAGGACCCAAAAAAAAAAAAAGGCTAGTGAGAAGGTTAAATGGAAATATTAATATTGAGGTGAAGAATTAATGGCAAGCTAGCTTGAGACGACTATAACTCTTCATACGTACATGAAATAGGCCAAACCCACCCCCCCCAAAAAAAAAACTTTTGCCATGAATTTGTGATATTGATATCTATCTCGCCGTAATTATTAATTAGTTTGATTATATTAATGGCAGGATAGACTTTGAAGTTGCAAGTCACAATTTAGGAGCTGTGTGCCTGTTTAGGACTTAAAATAATCACTTTTATATTTTCTCAAATAAAATTCTTCTCACATTTATATTATATCATAAAAAAATTTTTTTAAGCTAATTTAGCATACAGATTAATTTTTAATATGTAATGTTTTTCTAATAAACCATTATTATGTAATTATTATTATTATTTTTTTTTTGACCGGATGTAATTATTATTAATTAAAACTTCACTTGGAAAGGGAACTTGCGGGACTCGCAAAAGCTTGACTTGGGAATAGGACGTGAAAGACCCATACCTCCATGTGCTTCACGTCCCATTCCCAAGTCAAGCTTTTGTGAGTACCCCTTGTTATCTATTTTGTAAGAATTTAATATTTTATTTTATGCTTGCTATCTATTATTTTATTTTTCTCTCCAAGTATATTATATACAATATTCATTTATGTTACTTTCAATTCCAAAATAATTGCATGCAACATTGAATGAATGTTATTATCTATTTTCTACATATTTTTAAATGTGTTCTTAAGCTCTGATTATCTAAATCTATTATAAAAATTCAATCAAAATAATGAAATTTTTAAGTAAAGTTCATAGGTCCCTTTTTTTACGCAGTATTTTCAGAGCCGTCTTACGCAGACTAGATCAGTTTTTCAAAAGCAAGAAGAGAAAAGAAAAGATTATCTTTAAAGAATGAAGACATAAATATAACAAAAAAAACATGTATTTTATCTACTCAAATTGATATATGTTTGTTTGGTCTCCAAATACAAACAAAGGATCAAATATGACCATAATATATCTCATACTGTTTTAGCAATAAGTAAAACATTGCAGATTTTGCTACGGTTTCTAGTTATCCTTCTCTAACAAGGGGTGATATATAAAATACAAATTTGATTTTAATGGACACGAGAGACAGATTGTGACTTAATAGTCAAGCACGCCTACTTTTTTCCTATTTCTGCAGGCTCTACATATATATATATATATATTTGTTTATTTCTTTGATGTCTCCTAGCCAACGTTATTTGTAATCTCTAGCTATGACCTACCAAACTTGACCACAAGATATATAGAAGT
This sequence comes from Neltuma alba, assembly GCF_004799145.2. Lineage (NCBI taxonomy): Eukaryota > Viridiplantae > Streptophyta > Magnoliopsida > Fabales > Fabaceae > Neltuma > Neltuma alba. The sequence continues at coordinate 383,582 of NW_021637061.1, forward strand.
TGTTTCATGTGAAATGGTGCATGACTTTGAGGTCTACTCACGTGAAGTTGCCAAAAACCAAAAAATAGTCTTTTGTCATGAAAGTGTGATATTGAAATCTATCTCCCCGCAATTATTAATTAATTTGATTATATTAATGACAGTATAGACTTAGAAGTTCGAAGTCACAATTTAGGAGCTGTTTGCCTGTTTAGGACTTCAAATAATCACTTTTTGTTTTTACGAATAATCACTTTTATGTTTTATCAAATAAAATTCTTCTCACATATTTATTTTATATCAAAAAAAATATGGTTTTAAGCTAATCTAACACTACACCTTAATTTTTAATATGTAATGTTTTTTTGGTAAACCATTATTATGTAATCATTATTAATTAAAAATTATAATTTATAAAGGGGATTTGTGGGACTTGCAAAAGACTCATGCCTCCATGTGCTTCCCATTCCCAAGTCAAGCTTTTGTGAGTCCCGCCTGTTATCTATTTTGTGAGAAGTTTATAAGAGAATGAATCATATGAATGAGATTTTGTATGAAGTTTATATTTTATTTTATGCTTGTTATCTATTTTTTTTATTTCTCTCTCCAAGTATATTATACACAATATTCATTTATGTTACTTTCAATTCCAAAATAATTGCATGCCATATTGAATGAATGTGATTATCTATTTTCTACATATTTATAAATGTGTTCCTAAGTTCCGATTATCTAAATCTATTACAAAAATTCACTCAAAATATTAAAATTGTTAAAGTAATGTTCATAGGTCCCTTTTTTACACAACATTTTCAAAGCCCTCTTACGCAGACTAGATCAGTTTTCCAAAAACAAGAAGAGAAAAAAAAGATGATCTTTAAAGAATGAAGAAAAAACTACAACAAAAATCATGTATTTTATCTATTCAAATTGATATATGTTTGTTTGGTCTCCAAATACAAACAAAGGATCAAATATGACCATAATATATCTCGTACTGTTTTAGCAAAAAAGAAAACATCGCAGATTTTGCTAAGGTTTCTAGTTATCATCAATAAAATATTTTGCAAACTTAATCTGATAGTTACATCCCCCAATGAATGCATTAAACAAAGTTTAATTAGTTGAGATGTGGCACACTACGACTAGAATATATCTCATAGCTCAAATAATATCCACAAAAGTATTTAAAGATTAACTGCTAAAATGATTTTCATTTCAATAATAAATCTCAAACCCCATACTGTTATATATTATATTCATATAGACTAAACCAAATTTAATTTTGTTAGGATGTTATCCTTCAATATTATATTTCAAAATGATTTTAAAAAGAACTGCACACAATGATCACTTCAAATCTGTGGTGTAGAAATTGGATCATCATACTGAGTGCCTGTATCTTTTAAAATATACATGCAAAAATACACACTCTTTTTTGGCCACATACAATATATAAAATCTGGGGAAAAAATTAAATTCTGCACTATTCATCTGTTTTTGAAGTCAATTTTTGTATTTTCTTTTGGGTAAACTCAGACGGTATTACGAAATTAAAATTACAAACGCACGCACACATGTGAGTTGTTTCGTGTGAAATGGAGTGCGACTTTGAGTTCTACTTACAAGTCAAGCAGTCCATGTAGCAATGCATCAATCCAATGAATTGATTGTAGACTTTTGATAGATATGTTGTGAAAGGTAAGGACAATTTGTCGATGCATGCTTCTTCCGCTGGTGATTAATGTTCTTTTGGAAGTATCATCTATACATATGGCCTACAAGGCTGACCACAAATGAAATAATGCCAAGAAAATGAAAATGTGGCCCAAGAAGTGGAATTATATTTTCTAAAGAGACAACAAAGTTACGTTCTTCTCATTACTAATAACGTATTTTATGGGATTACTTTATAACCTATACAATACAAATGAAAAAGAAAATATGGCCCTTAATTATGTGATAAGAGACCACTTACAGGATCAAAACTTTTCTTCACCACTAACATAATTTTCTTAGCTCCCTGATTTAATCAACTTGTTTTGGGAACAACTTTAATGTCTGAATAGTCTACCATGCGGATTTCATTTATGCTCAACTATTTGTTGGGTTATTAACATGAATATATTTTGATTTAGTGTTCTGTCCATGTCTTTGTTTGGGTAGTCTTAAAGAAATTCAGCTGTTATTTATATATCCATTTTGGAGATCTTAATTTTTTATAGGGTAAAGGTGCATCAAGTATCCTAAAGTATTTTGTAGTTTGTCCAGCACTTTGAAGTATTTTTTAGGTACATCTAAACTCTAACATCCTAAAGTATTTTTTAGTACAATTTTACATTTAGCTGTTATTTATAAATTTAATTTTGTGGATGTATTTTCACTTTGAAAATTCCCTAATTAAAATAAATTGAAGGCTCAATTTAATAAAATAGATTATACGCTCGTTGAACAATTGCAAACTGAGACTACATCGAAATTAATATTTTAAAAAATAATATTGGTTTACAATCATAATACTAAAATTGTACGTTAATCTATTTTTATTTATATTTTTGTGACAAAAGATACTATATTCTCTGTTTTTTTTTCTAACAACAAGAATATCTTCTCATCTTTATACCCATTTTTTCTACGCTACTTTTTCAGACCCCGTTAAAACACTAGAGTCCAGACTACAGATCAGTTACGCCAAAAGGAAAAAGAAAGAAAAAGAATAAGACGATCTAGAAAGAATGAACAATAAAAATTAACATAAAAAACACTAATTTATACCTGTTTGGTTGGTTTCCATATACATAACAAGGTATTAAAGATGACAAAAATATACCGCCTCAAGTAAAAATTAAAGAGGTTTTGTTACATTTTTCAATTAGTTATATCGTCCACAAAATATTTTGATCACAATGTTGGCAAAAAAAGTTTAACAAATTTAATCATAATATGTCAGTACACATCAAACTTTAAGGGGTGTTTAAGTCATATTTTTTTGCCACATACTTTAAAAATCCTGCCATAAGTATATTTTCGAAGGCCGCTGACAATACTGCAACAAGTGCTTTCTTAACTTCTTTTCCTCTCAGTGAATATTTAAACTATAGATTGATTATGTAGTGAATGAATCATATAACACTAACATTATGCAATTCTTCTCGGCTTTTAGACATAACAATTTTGCACAGCTAGCATTGCTTTTAATTCTTTTCATGTTAATTATGTGATACGTTTTGCTTCCTTTCAAAACTACTGTACATGCATTATTTCTTTTTTTTTTAATAGACAATCAATATGCACCATCAATATGTATATAAATATATATAGTATTTATATATAGTGGTATTATTTAGGTGTATTATTGACGTGAACTAAGTGGTATTTTAATTTTAAACCCAGATGATACTACTAAAATAAAATCTTCATATAGGAGGAGATAATTAGAAGCAGCTTCTTATGAAATGGAGAGTAAGACTGAGGTATGCACCAATCAAATTTAGACTTTTTTGGGTTTTTACCAGAATCAAATTCAGACTTTGGAGATATATGTTTGTGAAGGGATAATGTATCCAAGCAAGCTTCTCACTATCATTCTTTTGGGGTATTCTCTCTTATCAAACTAATGCAATGGAAATGAAATTACATTTTGTAAAGAAATAAAGTTTGTTCTCGTCACTAATATGCATTTTGGTTATTCTGTAGTCTATGCTAATGAAAATATAATCTTTGCTATGATAATGAACCACTTGTAGGGTTAAAACTTCTCTTTACTAGCTCAATTTTCTTTCTCTTTGGTTCCATTTGGGACAACTTAATGTTTGAAAAGTCTATGCTTCTGAGGTGGATCCGTGGATGGGTGAGTCCTTTTCATTAAAAAAGAAATTCATAAATACTTAGTTATTGAGTTTGCGGAAATATTGTTCTGTTTATTTTGGGATTTTTTTTTAAAAAAAAATCCATATAATCTATTCATATATTTATTTTTGACTTGGCTAAATTATCATAATTCATGACTCCATAAAATTTATATATCAAAGTATCAATAAATTCTGTTTAATTACATATTCATCTATTAATAATATTAAAAAACCTTTAGAATATTCAAAATTCAAAGGGAGGGCGGTAGGGGGAAGAGTTCCTCAACGTTTAAAGACTTCGGCTATACTCATCAATGCACAAAGTATCAAAGATAAAAAGTGATATTTATGTGCTGGCCGAATAAAAACTGTGATATCTATGATTATGTTGTTAAACTAAATTTTAAATTTTTAAAAGTTAAACACTAATTTCAAAATGAAAAAAAACTCAAGTCCCCACATTAATAATTAATCTCCTATCTAGCTGAACTTCTTAAATTTTATCATGAGATGTGCCTTTTTGCAACTCGCGTGTCCTGACTTGTAACGGAGGGAGAGAGGGAGTGCGATGAAAAGAGAAACCAACATTTTTGTCTGTCTAATTATTGAAAGATAGAGAGAGATTTCTTTTGGTTTACTGAGAAAAATAAAATTGTTGGCTTTATATATTTATAGAGTAACTAAATAAATTCTTAACCAATTAGGCTTCGATATAGAGGTCAATGATTCAGATTTTCCCAGTGCATCCCAATCTACATGAAGTTGTATTATTTACGTGCATTTTTAAGTGTTATTTTTCTTTGGACCAAGATGATATCAACAAAATAAAATATCCATACAAGAGGAGATATTTAGAAGTAGTTTCTTATGAAATGGAGTGTAATGTCTTTGACGCGTATGTTTCTTCTTACCGACGTTCTTTTGGAACTCTCTCATATTAGACCAAATCAATGAAAATAAAAATGTGGTCTTCCATGTAATACCACACTACTTGTGGGTTAAAATTTATCCTCATCACTAATGTCATTTTCTTTCTTTTTCGTTTTTCTTTTTTGGATGACTTAATGTTTGAAAAGTCAACCACTAATATAAATATTTACACACACATTAGTAATTAATAATTTGTATACTAACAATTTTATTATTTGCTCTACTCGCAAATCTTTTATCAAATGATAATTTCAATATTCATATGTATTAAAATATACAGTAGTTTCCTTGAATAATTAGCTGAAAGCTTATAAAAAATATGCATAAATTGATTAATTGAATTAACCACATGTAATGGGAAAGAGGAATAATACAAAACACAAATTTCTTTCATCAATTTAGATTTCATGCATGGTGGTTAATTTGAATAAAAGAATAACTGTCTCACCCAAAAATTAAAAACAATAGAAAAGAAAATGCAAAAATATTGAAGGAACAATGTATCCACGTACGCAAGCGTCTTTTCAATAATAAAAGTGCGGTCCCAGAAATGAAATTGTTCAACACGCAATGAAATTAAAGGGCAAAGCTTCTCCTTATTTCATAGCCTGCCACACGCGACCACAAGCAAAATAATTAATTTTTAGTTGAATTTCTTCCAACCTTATCACGAAAGATGTCCTTTTCCAACTACGCAATTTGTTTGATTTGGAATCAAAGAAGTATAAAACGTCGTGTATGTTAATTCCTGGATGCAGAATACTTGAGATTTTGATAAGTCTGATATGTTACACATAATGGGAAGACCTTCTTCCTTTGTTTTCCTCTTCTTACTCCATTCCTTCATGGCCTCCTTAGTTTGGAGTGATACAAATATCACTAGTGACAAATCTGCACTTCTTGCCTTTAAATCCTTTATCACTTCAGATCCACACAATTTCTTAGCTAATTGGTCTGTCTCTTTTTCTCCATGCAGCTGGATTGGTATCACATGCAATACTCGTCATGGAAGAGTCCACTCCTTGAATCTTGATGGCATGGATCTTAAGGGTACCATATCTCCACAACTAGGAAATCTCTCATTCCTTGTTGAACTTGACCTCAGTGACAACGATTTTCATGATCAAATACCAAATGAGCTAGTTAAATTGCGTAGGTTGGAACTACTCAATTTGAGCTGCAATGACTTTCATGGGCAAGTTCCAATAGGGATAGGAGGTTTATCTTCACTTGAGAAACTAAATCTTCGAAATAATAGTCTTAATGGAATTATTCCACCATCTCTATTCAATCTGACAATGTTAGAGACATTGGATTGGAATTTTAATTCCATTGAGGGGACCATTCTGCTTGAGGTGGGAAGACTTGAGAAATTGACCATTTTACGTCTTGCGGGTAACAAGCTTTCAGGAAACATTCCCCGAACAATTTCCAACTTGTCTTCACTTGAGTTATTGAGTTTGTCTTATAACACTTTGTCAGGTATGTCTTTGATTATTTCTAATATTTATATTTGTTTTTGTTTTAAGGTAGCGTATTTGGTTAGCATAATCTTATGCTAGTTCTCTTGATTGTTTTTAATTTTTAATTTTTTTGGTTATTTTTATGAATTTTTTTAATTTTGGCAACATTTTTCTATTATATTTTAAAGGGAAAAAACCATTCATCATCAAAATCATGGAACGGTTTATACAGTCACACCACGGGTGTAATAACATATCTAATAATGGGCTTGTCATAAGTTTCTGAAAATATGTGCTTATTATTCTGTCATTAAAAATTTTTAAAGGGTTTTTTCAAGTTGAGTAAACCTTAGAACAAAATATTTGGAACATTTAATTTTGAATGGGATAATCTAATTTTTATTTTTATTTATTATTTATTAATAATTATTGTTGTTTAAAAAAAATTTTAGAGTTAACAGAAATAATTTTTCTGGGAGTCTCCCAAAAAACGGGTTTTAATAGGAATGATGAAAAGGAAGGACCGATTGGATTTCAATATATTTCTTAATGTCAATGACCATGAGTCCATCCAATGGATTTAATGAATGGCTATTGGCCCAGATGAAGAAAGAGGGTTATACTTTTAAATAATAATTGTAGTTGTGGTTTATCATTTAGAATATATTTTTGTTATTTTTCAAAAAATGTGCACCTCTTACTGTATTTTAATATATATATATATATATATATTGTCTCATGTACATAATAACTTGTCACACGTAAAAAAAAAAAGGCATTGTTATTGAGATCGGAAATCTTTCTCAACTAAAATTATTGTATCTCATCTTTACGAAAAGTAAAAATACAGTATATATGGGAATCAGCTTAGTGATTTAATTACGTGGTTGCATTAAATTATATTCCAATATTTCATAAGATATTTCTGAATAATGATTTTGCTAAATTGCTTTTAAAGACATGGAATATGATGCTTTCTTTCAATCACAAAGTGAATATGAATAAAATTAAAATGGTATACTTTTCAGAATCTATGAGTACCATGTGTGCTGATGCATCTAATACTGTGCTTTTTTTTTTTAACTCTTTGGAATAGAAATAAATTTGAACTCTGATTTGCTTCTCATCCTTTGTTCATATTATAAGTTTCACACATGTAAATGTGAGGTCATAAGTTGCTTAAAAGTCTCTAAAAAATATTGGATCTAAAAAACATGGAAAATAACGTGACAAGGATGATGACAAATTTTCTTAAATCTCCCATCACTTTGGATCCATATAATTTCTTAGCTTATTTGTCTTTACCAGTTTGTTAGATATGTTTTAGAGGAATCCGGGCTTGTCTCGATTGTTTTTTATTTTTTAAATATTTTTGTGCATTTCTTTTTGTTTTCCAGCATTTTTCTCTTCTGTTTTAAATAAAAAAATTGTCAACCAATTTTTAAAATGGATAGTGAAGTCATAAACCATGGGCAAAAGAATATTGTTATAAACTTACAATGTCAGTCCAAACGGATCTAAAAGCTCATAATCAGTCTTCGAAAATAAATGTTTATTATTTCGTTATTAAAAATTTTCTGAAGTTTTTTTTTTTCCAAAAATGAGTAAGCCTTGCAAAAAGCATATTCAGAACATTTAATTTTTATTTAAACTATCTAAATTGTGTATCAATTTTATTTTTAAAAAATTGTGTAGTTAACAAAAATGTTTTTTCTAGGAGTCTCATGATGGAAAGCATGGGCCAATTGAATTTCAATGTGTGTCTTAGTTTGTTTCTGTAATTAGTTAATCGAAGAAACCCATAATCTTATCAGAATTCATGTGTAATGGGCCTGGTGGAATAACCCAATATAGTCATCGATATTTTTTTTCAATAAATCACGAATCAGAACGGAAGATTTGTTTCTCTGGAATAGAAATAAATTTGAACTGAGATTTTGTTCTCCGTCATTTAGTTCACGTCATAAGTTTCACACACATGTAAAGGTGAGGTCATAACTTGCTTAAAATTAAAATCTTCAAAATCGGTAAAATATCGAATCATTAAACAAGAAGCCCCATAAAAAATAACCTGACAAGGATGACAAAAAGGGTTAGCTGGGATTTCAATGTTTTTTCTAGCTTCTAATTTTTCATTTTCCTCTATACTTTCTTTTTAATTGCAAATTTTTTAATTTTTTCTTTTCTAATGTGGAGACAATCCATTCGAATTTATCAGAGCGAGTCTCACATTGATCCAAGAAAAAAACAACATACTGAAAAATAATTTATATTTATATATCATTCAAGGATGGCGGCTCTTTTAAAATGATTAAGATGATGACTCAATGCTTTGAAAATGATTTTAGATAAATAATCTTAGCAGTATTAACAAATTAGCTCAACCTCCATACTTAGGGTCACAGCACGATATTAAAACTTTCATTGATGATATCTTATCTCTTTATGGGGTCTTTAGTAATTAGCTGTTTATACATATTTAGGGATATTTTTAAAACCAACTATTTTTTTTTAATAATTCTGCAAAGCGAAACATGGAAAAAAAAATCTAGCATTTGTTTTTCTCTTGTTAATTGGGTAGAGACGAATATTATTCTACTGATAAATCTGTACTTTTTACTCTTAAATCTTCTATCACTTTGGATCCATATAATTCCTTAGCTCATCTGTCTTTTAACAGCTTGTTAGGTATTTTTAGAGAAATTTTGGCTTGTCTCAATTGTTTTTTTTTTAATTTTTTAATATTTTTATGCATTTCTTCTTATTTTTTTCAGAATTTTTCTATTCTTTTTTAATTAAAAATTCATCATCCAATTTTTAAAAGGGTTGGGGAAAAGAATATTAGTCCAAAAGGATCTAAAGGTTCCTCATCAATATTTGAAAATAAATGTAGTCATTAAAAAGTTTCTGAAGGATTTATTTTTTCAAAATAGGTTTGCCTTAGAAGAAACATACTTGGAACATTTAATTTTGTTTTGGATAATCTAAATGAATAATTTTATTTTTTAAAAAATTTTGTAGTTTGAAAGAACTATTTTGCTGGGAGTCTCATGATGAAAAACGAAGGTCAATGGGATTTCCATGTGTCCCTTAGTTTGTTTTCTTAACCTTTATTGGAGGAACTCAATATGAATTAATGAATCCACAAAATCCGAAAAGACAACAAAATGAAGGGAAGTAGAAAACATAGAGTAATGGGCCTTGTGAAACAGCCCATTATGTTTTCTGACATTAAGCTGTCCAAATTTCTCAACAAATCACATGTCCAAATTATTTGGTCTATGGTCAATAGCCCAGCCAAATGAAAAGTGTTATTCCTTTTTATAAATAATAATTGTAGTTGTGTTTTATCATTTAGAATCAATTTGTGTTATTTCTCAGAAACGTGCAAGTCTTACCATATGTGTTTTGAAAAATACAAATTTGTCTTATGTGCATAATAACTTATTAAAAATCGTTACTGACATTATTCTTTTTGTTTCCCCTCTAATATTTGAAGGGGGCATCCCAAGTGAGATTGGGGATCTTTCACAATTGAAGACATTGTATCTTGGAAATAATCAACTTGCTGGTTCAATACCATCTTCATTATTCAACAATTCAGTGCTGCAAGACTTTGAACTTGCAATAAATAATTTATCTGGCAGTCTCCCAATAAATGTGTGTGTTGGGCTTCCAAAGCTACAAATATTTTATGTGAATGGAAATGACTTGTCTGGCCAAATACCCTCCACTTGGCATCAATGCATAGAATTATTAGAGTTACAATTGTATGATAACAAATTCAACAGAGGAAACATACCAATTGACATTGGAAATCTGACCAAACTTCAGTGGCTATCTCTTTCCAACAGCAACTTGCAAGGTAAGAGTTTTCATTATTATATGATTGTCTTAAATTTTGATAAGTCATGAATTTGCGTTACAAATTTAATGAATAATACTTTTATTAGATTACTTCTAAAGACATGGAACTTGATTCTTTCTCTTCATCCCAAAATGAAATACTGCATCATTGAAAAATAAACTAATAAGCATTTGCACCAATCACATTCCTTCTGTTCTTATTTTTCACTTTCTCCTGCGTTTTCTTATCTGTGTCGATAACATATGTTCTTATGACATGTAAATGGAATATATCTTCAATAAAATTAGAAAAATATTATCTACTAATACTATAGAATGATAAAACATTATAAATAGTATAAAAGCTGAATCTTATATGTAATCTTATATATAATATGCTTGTTCTATAATGCTTGCAAAATGTTTTAGCTGAAATTGCTTTAAGAGTGATGAAGATTCTAGTATACATGATATGTTTTACACAATCCATTTTTCTTAACTAATTGACATCAGGAAAAGTTATGTCGTTGCACACAGGGTTTAAAAAACTTAAATGCAAAATATAAATAATTTGCTTCTTCATTTAAAATTGGTGAAATTAATTCCGTTATCTGCCTCTAGCATTTCTTCTTTACAAGAAATTTTAATTTCGAATTATTTGATATTAGAAAAGTCCCTTTTAAATTGCTTTCCAATAAAAACTAAATTATTTCCTAATAATTTTAAAGCCTCTAATTAACACAACTCCATGCATATCCATAATGAGGTTTAAATATAAATAATAATTTACAATCCCAACATATTAAAAGATCAAATTATGAATTGATAGTAGCCTATTATTTTGGTTTTGGTTGAAGATAGTAGCCTATTATTTTTAAGGCAAGTTCTCGACTTGTTATATTTGAGTATTACTTGAGGTTCTTTGGTTATATTTAAGGCAAGTTCTCAACTTGTTTTTAGACATGCCAGAGTTAGTAATATATGAAAATTTTTCTATGGTGGGACAAGTTTAATACTAAAAACAGAAAAGGTTGCAGTTGTGTTTTTTCTTATTTATTAGTAGTACAATAAACATTTATTTAAATAAAATAAGTATAAAATATCAATTGTGAATAATTATAAAGAATTCAATTTAAAAAATTTAAACGCAATAATAATTCAATAAACACAAGTTCAACCGTAGTTGAGAAAAAAAGCTCATAAAAAAGAGAGCATATAAGATGTTTTAAATAGTCTGATAAATAATTAAACTGTTTTATTGTAAGTCATTTATATTGAAGTGGAAGCATTCAGTACATTCAATTCTTTATAAAATTAAATAAAGCTTTTCACAAAAAAAAAATTCCACTAATAGTTTCTTAATAATTTTTTTAATTTGAAATTTAAAAGAAGTATGAAAAATCAACATGAGGGAGAAAGTAGGTGGGATTGCACCAAAAAAAATGCGGACTCTCACACGCAAAAAAAAAAAAAAAAACCTTCATGCAGAGATAAATTGCTGAAAAGTATTCTAATGTCTTATCCGTACATGATTAGTTGACAATGCATAAAAATTATAGTTAAACTTAATGCACTAATTTGCAATATTAAAAGGAAAGAAATTTGATGGTTAGAGGAAATTTGCTTTTCCCTTTTAATATTTATGAATTTTCTTTTTTATTTAATGTATATTATATGCAAACAATATTACAATGCCAAAATAAAGAAAAGGTAAGGTCATGGACTGATGGGACCACTTGATATCTAAAGCATCATTTATATACTCTGATCAATAAAATGGCTCCAGGAATCATTTCGTCGTTACAACAATTTGCAAGGTTATAGTTTTAATTATATGATTTGTCTTAGACCGTGTTGTGTGTTTTTGTTTTTTTGTTTTTGATCTCTCAAATGAAAAATAATTTTAAAATGAGATTCTACTTTTCAATTTTTTTCATTCATAACAGAAATCTTTGGAAAGAGAAATAAAATATAATTTGGATCATTAAAAAAAAAATTGGGGAAGCCCTGTAAGAACTGGTCTGGAAAAACTTTGTGGACTATCAATATATGCTATGGTGTAATAATCTTTAGGGGTACCTCCCAATTTTTACCCAGCAAAAATGTCTTTAAAAAGAAAAATAAAATTTAATTTTGGATCAGTAGAATAAGTATGTGTTCGCTATCAACATAATGTTTGTTTTTATTTGACGAAAAGAATTGTACTTGAAAAGATTTCCTAATACTTCCAATTCTCTCGTCAACATACACATAACTCGTATCTTATCCACTTTTAAATTGAAACAGGTGAAATTATATCCTTAATTTTATGCTTTATCTTCAAAATGTGTGACTAAAGGTATTTAAATTCCTTAAAGAAAAACTAAAATTTCTGCCCTTTTTTTGCCTATGATGAATTCATCCTCAGATTTTAAAGTTAGAGCCTTTTTAAAGACTTTGGATGTTCATTTTACAGTTAGATAAGATTAATTTCATAGTCTCTGATGTGCAGCAATTGGCCATTAATATTGAAAGAGTCCCCTTTAAACTACGGTCCAACAAAAATTAAATTATTGTATATTAATTTTAAGCATCTAATTATCAAAATTCCATGTATTATCTACATGCTTGTGTGCGTCTGACTTTATTAGGAACATGCTTGCAATACTACCAAGTAATGAACAAATATTTTGTATTTTATTTATAGGTGAAATTCCTTCATTTCCTTGGAACATGCCTTCTTTGAGACATGTTGACCTTAGCGATAACTATTTAGAGGGAAGCATTCCACAATCAATAAGTAACTGCACATCTTTGAAAGAATTATATTTGGATGGGAACTCATTTACAGGTATGTACTTATTTATTTGTGTTTTTTTTCTTTTTAATATTTTTCTCTCAAATGAGATTTTGTTTTTCTCTAAAATCCCAATCATGGACGTCTGCAATTTGCAACAGAGAAAAATGAAATCCTCACATATGCTATTGATGACAAACTCCAAACCACCAATACTTTTTTATCAAGATTTTTTTCTGTCTTTTAATTACTTTAATTTTATTTTTTTCTTGTATTAATATTTAAATAATATTAAAATACAGATAAGTTTGGAGTTGGTTTTACTTATTTATTATATATATATAAATTGTAACAGTTCAACATTGTTTAATTGAAATTAAAATTATAATATTTTAAAAATTTTGTAGATATGTATAGAAGATCAAATACAAATTATACAATAAATGAAACTCATAAAATGCTTGTTCATCCAAATTTAAATGCAACATACATACCTATTATATGCCAGTACCTTTTTTAGATTTTATCTGTTTCCTAAAAACTTTAATTTTATATTTTTTCCCTCTCTATTGTAGAGTACATTTTTTTATCTGTTATGCTTCTTTTTCAATTTCTTATTTTTCAAATTCATTAATTTCAAATTAAACACTTATTCAATAATTACAGTATAAAAACTTTTATTTTTCAAAAGCAATACTAGTCCTTTCAGATATTTCACCAAATTTCATATTACAATATGGGATCAGATATTTATTTACTATTTTTTAAATTAAGGGTCCTAAATCACAATTTTATATATTGGAAGTTTTTATTTATTATTTTTCCTTAATACAATCCCAAAATAACGGAAAGATAGGATCATGACCTCATCAACTGAGCTGATGGGCCCACTTCAAAAACAGAATTTCTCAAGTACTCAGCGTTTATGTGCCCACTTGCCACATGTAATTTTTTATTTTTCAAATTTATTAATTTCAAATTAAATGATTCTTACCAACAAAAAATTAAATAATTTTGATATTTTTTATTTAAAATTTTTTAAAAGAGTTGAAATTAATGTAAAGAATAATTTTTCTTTTGTATTTTACTCTTCCGAATTGAAATGAGTATTACTTGAAATTCTTTTGTTATATTTAACGCAAGTTCTCGACTTATTTGTAGGATGGGATAAGTTTAATACTAAAAACAGAAAAGTTTGCAGGTGCATTTTTCCTTATTCATTACAATAAAAAAGAAATTTATTTAAATAAAATAATTATAAAATATCAATTGTGAATAATTATAAAGTGGAATTATTCAGTACGTTCAATTGATAATAATTATCTTCAACATAAAACTCTCCACTAATAACTTCTTAATCATTATTTTATTTTAAAATTAAAAGAAGTATGAAAAATCAACATAAGGGAGAAAGCATGGGAGATTACATAAAAAAATGTCGATTCATTAAACAGAGCAAAGTATACTTAATAATTTCTCACTGAAACTGCACAAAACAAGAGATAAATTGCTAAAAGAGTAGTCTAATGCTTTATGCCGTACATGATTAATTAGCAATGCATAAAAGTTATATAATAAACTTAATGTACTCGTTTGCAATATTAAAAGGTAAGAAATTTGATGGTTAGAGGAAATTTGCCTTTTTCCTTTTTAATATTTATGCATGGATTAATCAGTATAACACACATGTTCAAGTTTTAGAAATTAGTACGTAAGACCGTGAAGTTTCTTTATTATTTGTGTATATTATATGCAAACAATATTACAATGCCAAAATAAAGAAAAGGTAAGATCATGGACTGATGGGACCACTTGCTATATTTAAAATGTGAAAAAACAATTTTTTTTAAATTTTAGTCTTAATCTACCACGTCATTTGTATATTTTGATCAATAAAATGGCTTCATATATACTTTGTCCAGGAATCATTCCAAGTGAGATTGGAAATTTGACAAACCTCCAATTCCTTGGTCTTGGCGAGAACATTTTGCAAGGTAAGAATGTTAGTTATATGATTGTCTTAGATTGTGTGTGTGTTTTTGTTTTTTGTTTTGTTTTTGTTTTCATCGTTGGAATGAAAAATAATTTTAAAATAAGATTTTGCTTTTCATTTCTTTCATTCATGTTAAAGAATCATGAGAAGCTTACTAAAGATTTTGTATTCATAATAGAAATCCTTGAAAAGAGAAATAAAATATAATGTTAGATCATTAAAAAAAATTAGAGAAGCCCTATAAAAACCGGTCTGAAAAACTTTGTGGACTATCAGTATGTGATGTGGTATAGTAATCTTCAGGGATACCTCCCAATTTTTACCCCAGCAAAAATGTCTTTAAAAAGAGAAATAAAATTTAATTTTGGATCAGTAGAATAAGTATGTGTTGGCTATCAATATATTGTTTGTTTTTGTTTGATGATAGGACTTGTACTTGAAAAGATTTCATAATATTTCTAATTCTCTTGTCAACATTTACATAACTCGCATCTCATCCGCTTTTATATTAAAGCGGGTAAATATCCATCTTTAATATTATGTTTTATTTCCAAAATATGTAACTAAAAGTATTTAAATTCCTTAAAGAAAAACTAAAATTTCAGCCCCTTTTTATTGCCTATGATGAATTCATCCTCAGATCTTAAAGTTAGAGCCTTTTTAAGTACGTTAATAACTATAATACAGAATATAAATAATTTGGATGTTCATTTTAGATTAGGTGAGATTAATTCCATAGTCTCTACTTTTCAGCAATTCTTCTTTGAAAGAAATTTAACATCCAATTGGTCATTAATATTGGAAGAGTCCCTTTAAACTATGGTCCAACAAAAAATAAATTATTTTCTATTAATTTTAAGCATCTAATTACCAAAATTCCATGTATTATTTATATGCTTGTGTACGGACGGATTTATTAGGAACATGCTTGCCATACTACGAAGTAATTAACAAATATTTTGTATTTATTTATAGGCGAAATTCCTTCATTTCTTTGGAGATGCTGTCATTAAAAGAGATTAGCCTTGCTGACAATCATTTAAAGGGTAATTTGTCTGAAGAAATGTGTCATCAACTCCCTTTACTTGAATCTTCAGTGTTGTTAATAATCAATTAAGGGGAAGCATTCCACAATCAATAAGCAACTGCACATCTTTGAAAGAATTATATTTGGATATTAACTCATTTACAGGTACGCACTTACTTGAGTGTTTTCTTTCTTTTTAATATGTTTATGTAAAATGAGATTTTGTTTTTCTCAAAATCGCAATCATGAACAATGGATGTCTTGAAATTTGTAACAAAGAAAAGCAAAATCCTCACATATACGATTTGATGACAAAACTCCGAACCATACAATACTTTTTTATCAAGATTTTTTCTGTCTCTTAATTACTTTAATTTTATTTTTTCTCATCTTAATATTTAAATAATATTAAAATACAGATGAGTTTGGAATTGTTTTTACTTATTTATTATGTATATATAAATTGCAACAATTCAACATTTTTTAATTGAAATTAAAATTATGATATTTTAAAAAATTACAACGTAGTAATTAAAAAATGTACAATAAACAAAAATTATTTAGATACGTATAAAAGATCAATTACAAATTATACAATAAATGCAACTCATAAAATGCTTGTCCAACCAAATTTAAATGCAACATACATACCTATTATATGCCAGTCCTTTTTTCTAGGTTTTATGTGTTTCCTAACAACTTTAATTTTATATTTTTTCCCATAGAGTACATTTTTCCATCTGTTATGCTTCTTTTTCAATTTTTTATTTTTCAAATTCATTCATTTCAAATTAAATACTTATTCAATAATTAACAGTACAAAAAATTTTATTTTTTCAAAAGAAATATTAGTCATTTCACCTCAAGTGTAATTTATGATTTTCTTAATTTTTTTCATTTCTAAATTTTACAAAGACTTGAACAAATTAAAAAAAAAATTTCTTGGTACATTTTACTCTTTTGGTTGAAATGAGTATTACTTGAAATTCTTTTTAATATATTTAACGTAAGTTGTAGAATTTTTCGTAAACATACCATTTTTAATAATATTTGATAATTTATGTATAATATTTGATAATTTCTTCTTTTCTATACACACGCAAACACATGGTAACAACTCTATCATTTAATTAAAATTAAAATTATATTGACATTTTTCTAAAAGAATCACAGCATATGAATTAAAAATTTGAAATAAGCAAAAGATTTTTTTTAAAATAGATATAAAAATCAATTACAAATTATAATATAGAGATCAAATAAAAATTTAAATATAACTCAAACTGATGAAGAATAATATGAGATATTTTAATTGTTCAACAAATAGAAGAACTGGTCTGCATGTTGTGAAATTAAACAAAGCTTTTCAAGCTAAAGTTTTTCACATGTTAACTTCCTGGAGGGATAAACTGCTGAATAAGTAGTTTAATGCTATAGGCAACACATGATTTATTGGCAATGCGCAAATAACTAATAGCCGAAGCCAAAGCAAACACTCAAGAAAATCCTAGCATACAACCCAACATACCAGTAGAACAACAAAACAACACTTAACAAAGAACAACAAGCAACAAGTAGTTAGACAATACCAGATAAAAAGTCACAATTAGAAAGCTCAAGATCATGCTGCAGAATATGAAATAGAAAGGGTGGTTCAGAAAACCATCCTTGTGGTACCATTCCTTTCAAAACCTCTGCTGCTAAATAATCAGTAGGTCTACCGCCCTTGTGAGAAACCAAAGACAGAGACCAATTATGCACACTCAATGAGATTTTAAAGGAATTATATTTGAATATTAACTCGTTTTACTTTTGTATGTCCTTTTTTTCAAAGATTTTATCTATCTCTTAATTACTCTAAGTAGTTAGCCAATACCAGTCCTAGAAAGCTCAAAATCATGCTGCAGAATATGAAGCAAAAAGGGTGGTGGTTCAGAAAACCATCCTTTTGGTACTACTCCTTTTAAAACCTCTGCTGCTAAACAGTCAGCAGCTCTATTGCCCTTGCCAAAACCAAAGACAAAGACAACTTTGAATAGCTGCTTAGCATGACATCTTCACAGCTCAACTCGCATCCCTTGAATTCAGAAGCTCTCAATCTGTGAAACAGCTCTTGACAATCAGTGTCAACTATCACCTTCTTTTCTTCCCACCTCTCACTGCAATTTAAAGCTTCCAGGATTGCCAAGGTTTTGCAATAAGAGCTGAATATGCCTTAACCTTCATTCCCAAACCACCAACAAACACACCATTCTCATCTCTTCCCAACAACCCTATAGAAGCAGCCATATCAAATAACTTGAAAGAAGCATCCAAGTTCAACTTGATTGCTCCATTCTCAGGTGCCCTCCAAATTCTCGCTCTTTCAACACCATTGCCCTCCATCTTATGTCTCCCCCTTTGTTTTTGAGCCCCATCATAATCTCTAACTAGCCTTAACACCCTTGCTACACATCTAATAGCATCCAAAAATATGCCTGCACCCAGCTTTCCAAATTTTCCAGCAGGTGGTAGCAAAAAGAGTGATACTAAAATCATCATGTCCCATCTTTTGATTCATCGATTCCTCCATCCACCTGGCCATATCACACATCCTTGATTTATTGAATCTTAGTGACAAAGGTAACCCAAACCAACATCTCTCAGCCCATAGACGTAAAAATAAAGCATGCTTAATTGATTCCACCTGACATCTACAAATATCAGGTAGGTGTACTAGAGTATTTTCTTCTAAAAAGAGCTTCCTTGATGGCCAAAGCTCCACTCACTACTTTCCACATAAAATGAGCTGCCTCAGGAGGGATCTTCAGCCTCCACAATTGATTCCACAGCTGTTTAGATACCTCCTGGATCTCTCAATCTTCCACCGTCTTCTCTGCCTAAAGTTAGCTACCCTATACCCCAACTTCAGAGAATAATTACCATCTCTACTTATCATCCAAAGACACTTATCTGCCAAATTTGATCCAGCAGTATTAAAAGAGTTAATGAGAGCTTTATCTTCATCACTGAATCAATCTTTCATTGCTTCAAAGCACCAAGAATTATTCCTGATTAAGCTCTTCACAGTCAAACTCTCTTTTTCTTCATCCAAATCTCTGGAAGCCAATGCATACCCATTAGCATCAGGAATCCAATTGTCAACAAAAACTCTGATCCTCTCTCCAGTCCCTACTCTCCAACAAAGATCTTTTTTTAATTAAATCTCTTCCTTCTAAAATGTTAGACAACCTGAAGAGTATCTCTAACCTTGCTTTGCTTGCGAAAAGTCACTATCCGAAAAATACAAACCCTTTAAAATCCTACACCATAAAGCATCTGTATTTTGAACCAACCTCCATGTAGTATTAGCAAGGAGAGCTTTGTTAAACAACTCTAGATTCCTAAAACCCATTCCACCTTCACTTTTTGAAAGGCTTAGCGAACTCCAAGATTTCTAGTGTATTCTACCTTCTTGTTCCCTCTGACCCTACCAGAACCTTGCCATCATGCTATCCAATTCAACACAAACCTTCTTTGAAAATCTGAAACAGGAGATAGGAAACACAGGTACTGTGCTTGCTACTACCTTAATCATCACTTCCCTCCCAGAAAACATCAACAACTTTTGTTTCTGTCTCTGTAATTTCAAACTAAACTTGTTTTTAACAAACAAAAGAGCCTCTGACTTTGACTTTCCCACATCATTGGCATTCCCAGATATTTACTAGGACTATCACTAGTTGCTTTAAAGATCCAAACCTCATATACTTTCCTCTTAAAATCCTCGCTTGTGTTCTTTGAGAAAAACAAACAGGACTTATCAAAATTGATTGCTAGTCCTGAAGCCTTACAATAGCAATCTAATATGCCTTTCAACATTTTACAATTCTGCTTTCTTGCATTCACAAAAAATAAAGCATCACCATCAAAAAAAGTAGTGAGACACCATTGGACACTTTCTTGTGAAGAAAAATCCGTTAGTCACCTTAAGTCCACTTCAAAATAAACCGATTAATGTAATATAGTTCAAAATCTGGGTCGTATTCACTTTAGGGAGCCTTTAGAGAAATTCCTAAGTAGCTAAGTATGCAAAACTATAAAAATTGACTTGGAAAAGGATTGTTTTTTATTTTTTAACCAAGTATTTGGCAAAAATTAAAATGCAAAAAGAGTAAAATATTTTTGGGTTTTTAGTTTCTAAAAATGGTAGGAGTGAAATGAAATATGAAAACTAACAAGCGATGACAATGAAATGGCAATCCTCTAGCACAATAGTTTAGACAATCATTACTTCAATTAATTTGGGAGTTAGCTAGCTTCAAAAGACTCCAAGAGCCACCCTTTAGACTTGAGTTAATGAGAATAATCAATACCAAGCCACCTTGAGTATTAAATTTCCAAGATTAAACTGATTAAGCAAAACTAGCAAGAGAGAATCAAAGACAGCAATTAGTACTTTTGATCCAATAACCACGCGACCTTGAATTATCACGACATATTCACAATAATTTCAATGAATAAACTTATTCCAGCTCTTAAATTTCAGAATTCAAACCTCACAGTCCCAAGCATTAATCCATCGATACCATACACGCACACATACACAAGCATGCGATTATTTTATGCCATTCTTATCTAAACACAAAATCGGTCATCTAAATTCAAGAACCCCTTTTTATGATAGTCAATATAATAGAGAAGAAACAAGAGATTCTCGGTCTCGGCAATCAAAAGTCAGAACAGAACAAACGCATGCACACCACAAAATTCCTACTTAAGCTTTATTCTACTCCTATAAAGCATCTCTTAAATCTGTCGATGTTTCCCCCTTCCCCTCAACAACAACTTACGGTCACTGTAACTCTCCAAGTAGTATTCTAACGCTGAGAAAGAGGGTAGGAGGAGCATTAGAAGGTTTACCTTGGTTGGATCCTAGCTTATATGCGTCGAATCTTCCTCTTTCCCTTTCTTTCTTCCTCCTTGTCTCTTCTGCCACCAAATCGCACCCTCTCTGCCCCTCCCTTTTCATGTTTGTGCGCGAGTGGAGTGAGGGCAAAGTGTGCTCTATATAGAGAAGAAGCAGAGATGTCATGGCAAAGGAAATTTTGGAATTTACCCACGAGTTGGGCTTCTAATTGGAACGTGCCCCACATAACTTTCAACCCATGGGTAATGAGTTAACTATTTCTTTTTCCCTTTTTTATTTGATATTTCCTTATTAAACAACTCTCAAAAATTAATCTGAACACATTATATGAACTTTTCTCCTCATTTAACTTTCTTAACTCATAAAATAGTTGTCCTAAAATTTTTAGGCTAAAAATCAACCTTTAACCATTTTTCTTGAATTGCTCAAGAAAATAACTCTTTAATTTAGGAAATTAGCTTTTAAATTATTTCTAACCTCTTTGGAAAATAAAATCTTCCATAAACTTTTTTATTTCCCAAAATGATCATCTATAACTTTTCCTTAATTATTCTTGTCTATTTTTAATAATTATTCCTTTCTTGATTTTCTTGCCCGAAAATAGGTTTTATGGAATAATTATTTTTCTGAGGCCTTAAATAATTCTTTAAGCCTCCTAAACATCTTAGTAATTGCTAGCTTTGAAATTAGAGATATTACACTCCACATAAAATTCCTCCTCCATTCTGCACGTCTCTTTAATTCTACTAATCTTTTCTTTCTTCATCTTTGTTTCCATTAGGAAGGTTATAGAAGGTCTGTGTTTAAAAAATTTCTTCCTTTAACTTCTCAACTGTCAAGGCTCTTTCCAGACCTTGATAGCTCCGTGCTAGGATTTTCATGGCCCCTTGATGGCTGTTTTAGGCCAACCACCAAGATCTTAAGCACAATTCATCATACTTTGACTCAAAAGCTTCTCCACCGTCTCCGTTTCAATTAAACCAGGGCCTCCTTGACTCCTCCCTCCCCTTCTCCTGCCTCCCTTCTCATTTGGCGTTTAATCAAATTAATACTACCACAACCTCTTTTGTTTTTGATAGTTTGTTTGTTTTTCACATATTCATTAGGATTACTCTCAAAACACAACTTTCTTCTCTTACTCGATTGCAATCCACTTCCTCCACTAATCCTCTCTTCAACTTTACCTTCTTCAAACTAGCAATAACCTCTGACATTGGAGAGGCATCTCCATCAACCACAATTGCTTTCAAAAGATCCCCCCTACTCTTCACTTCCACACTCCGTGCCTTTATATTATTAGAGTTACATTTCAGAACACTGCCAGTTATCTTTGCTTCCTTCAACTTCTCCAAATCAATCCTTCTTTTTGCCAACTCAACTTTTTAACTATTCCCCTTACATTCCTGTGGCCTCTCAGTCACATTTGAATTCATACTGCTCATATTTTCCTTTTCAACTAGTGAGTTCTCCTTTCTTTGTAAAGCTCCTATCACTTCACAATCCTTCTCCCTACGAACTTCTCCAGAACATCCTTCCCTTTCCTCCTGACATCAATTTGAAATTCAGTAATTACAGGAGAATCTCTTCTTGCAAAAGCTTCATCATATTCCTCCCATCCTTCTCTTCAAACTCTAATAGCCTCATCTATATTTTTGGCAGTTTGCACACTCAACCAACTGCCAAATTTCCTCTCGCAGCTCACTCACTCAACACACACAACTTCTAAATTCATGTCCAATTCTACCACATTTGAAACAAAAAATCTGTAAGCATTTATGCCTTGCTTTATTCTGTATAGGATCTTCATCTGGTTTAGACGTCCACATTCTAGTAACCAATGTCTCTTCAGATCTACCAAGACTCTGACTCATAAGAATATACGAATGAATGAGTCATTCTTCCTTGTATCTTCTACCATCACAACATCACCAATCAGCGATATGAGAGTTACAGCATTCTCAATATCCAAAGCTCCCTGTGGTAAGCCATGGAACTGAATCCACAAAGGGCACTTCTCAAATTAACCTCGCTAATTACCATATCCTCTTCCGAAGGCTGAACATTAAGCAAATCACTTTTATCAACCATGGCCTTCCATTCAAAATACGCAGATAATCCGATCGATGTTTGAATTCAAATATGAACACGTGCTTATCAACATCCAGTATCTCTATATCCTCATTCTTGATCAGATTCCAGCCCTTTCTGATCATATGAATCGTTGTGATTCTATTCAAACTCTTCTCAGTCGCCAATTTCCCTACCAATGCACCTCCATTAATCTTCCTTTGCTCTTTTATCGTCCATATCAATTTCACCTCCATCTCACCATCCTTCTGACACAAACCACTCGTGCTTCCTTCCACTATTGCAAAAACTCACACATCCACTAAAAACTCCTTAAGCCTGCACCAGGCCCTCAAAAATTTACGTCACAACAATGCGCCATAACATAGTCATTCTTCGAAACTCCGTCGGAGTGGGTGGTGGAGCAAAATTCCCTCAGAAATACAAGATCAATGATAAACAGCCGTAATTAACTCTCACAGAGGAGAGAGAAAAAGCTCTTACGTGGGACAGGGAATTTTGTCCTTTTTAAACCAAATTTAAACTCAAACTTTTTTGAGCTGAAAATTTAAACTCAAACTAAACAACGAAAACACAAGATGTTTTTAATAGTCAGTCAAGTAATTGAATCTAATAGTTTGAATTTAGTTGGATTTAAAGAGAAACTGTTCCACGGTCAATTATTTGTGAAATTAAGTAAAGCTTTGACAATAAAATTTTTCCATCTAAAGCTTTTACAATAAAATTTTTCCATATAATAAGTTTTGAATAATTATTAAATATGAAATTAGAAAAATACGCAAAATCAACCGAATGGAGAAAGTATGCAACCTGCATATGTGTGCGTGCATGGGTGCGCCCAAAATCACCATGTGCACTTGTTCTCTCTTTTTATTCCAGAGTAAATTCTTTATCTCTTTAACTTCTATTTATATTTTTTATTTTTAAGTTCATTAATTCCAAATTAAATATTTATTGAACAATTACAGTATAAAAATTTTTATTTCTTAAAAAATTATACAAGTCATTTTCACAGTAATTTTAATTATGATTTTCTTAATTTTTCTTATTTCAAAATTTTCACAAAGTTTTAAATAAATAAAAAAAATTATTTCCGTATTTTATGCTTTTGGGTTGAAATGAATATTTCTTGAAATATTTTAATATATTTAATGTAAGTTTGAGAATTATTCTTAAACATACCATTGTTAATAATATTTGACAGTTTTTGTATAATATGGTAAAATTAATGTTAAAGTAAACACAAATTTGGAGCCTGTGTGTGAGCACGTGCACGCATATGCATAACAATCTATCATTTAATTAGAATTAAAATTATATTGATACTTTTTAAAAAAATCACAGCATGAGAATTAAAAATTTTCATTAAAAAATATTTAAATAAGTATAAAAATCAATTAAAATTATAATATAAAAATTAAATAAAAATTTAAATATAACTCAAACTGATGAACAATGATACGAGATATTATTTTCAATTGTTCAACAAGTAAATCTCTTCATTTAAATTCATTTATGTTTAATTGGGCAAAAAATTCGTTTTTGTTTAAAGAAGAATTATTCTACACGTTGTGAAATTAAATAAATATTTTCAAATTAGCTCTGTTGAGTAAAGTATAAACAATTTTTTTTAATTTAACTGCACCAACACAAATTCTTAGGGAGATAAATTAGTGAAAAAGCAGATTAAAATGATATTGTTATAATCATGATATTGTTATGTCTTACTTTTACTTTTTTAATCATTTTCTTGAATAGAATAAATTTAAAAATGTCAAAATATAATATTTAAGTATTCTGTTCCATATGATTTATACTCTGTTCATTGAAAAGCTAAATACCATATATATGAGCCGCACATGTTACGCACACGCACTAGCATGTTCTACTGCTCCCCTCCTGCACCGTAATTAGAGAATACATCCGTTTACTGTTTAATTTTCTTTTGCAAGTTTTTTTGAACTGTTCCTTTTCTATTTCGTAAATTCATTAATGTCCTATCAAATCATTATTGAATTATATGGAAGTCATGATTTCCATCAATTTTTTACGACCAGATTTTGTACATAAAGCACAGGCTAACTCGATAAACCTAATGTGTCAAGCTGGACTCTATATCATTCGAAAGGACCTACTCCTTTTAATATATTCAACATTTCAACATTCACCTATATCATTCAACATATTTTACCATGTTATCCGCAAACACTATTACCTGTTTCGGTTTCTTTTTACAGATCTTTTTTTTTTTGGCAGGTTTTATACCCAAGGACATAGGCTGTCTTGTTAAACTTGAAATCATAGATTTGGGATCAAATTATTTGAGTGGACCTATTCCTTTCAGTATATTCACCATTTCAACATTGAAATACTTAAGCCTTGGCAGTAATTCCCTCTCTAGCCTTCTCCCATCATATTTAGGGATTGGCCTTCCCAACTTGGAGAATTTACTACTGGATGATAATGAGATAATTGGACAAATTCCAAACAGCATATCAAATGCTTCTAAGCTCATTGAGTTAAATTTGTCATTGAATAAATTAAATGGATCTATACCCAATGTCATTGGAAATTTAAAAAACTTGTTCGACTTAGCTTTGGATGGGAATGATTTGACTGGGTTGATTCCAGACAGAGTTAGCAACTTACATAAACTTCAACGTTTAAGTCTCAGCAACAACAGATTGCAGGGTTCCATCATAAATGAACTTTGCCAACTCAAAAGTCTAAGTGAGTTGTATCTTGCCAACAACATGTTTTCGGGAGCATTACCAGGATGTCTCGGGAATACTTCTTTGCGGAAGTTGAATTTTAGCTCCAACAAATTGATGTCTCATATACCTTTTTCTTTCTGGAGTCTCAAAGATATCTTAGTTTTAGACATATCGTCCAATGCATTGAGTGGATCAATATCGCCAGAGTTATCAAACTTTAGAGCAATTATACTGTTGAACTTGTCAAGAAACCAGATTTCAGGAAGCATCCCTACAACTATGGGTGGCTTGCAAACCTTGATAACTCTATCTTTGGCTAACAACAAATTACAAGGGTCTATTCCTCAATCATTTAGTAGCATGATAAGCATAGAGTCCATGGACCTTTCCCATAATTATTTATCTGGTGTGATTCCAAAGTCCTTAGAGTCATTACTCAATCTTAAATACATTAATCTTTCTTACAATTTGTTGGATGGAGAAATTCCAAATGGTGGTCCTTTTCAAAATTTTACTGCTCAATCTTTTATGATGAATAAAAATCTTTGTGGGAAATCCCAACTACAAGTCCAACCATGTAGGAGAGGAAACAAACACAAATCAAACAAAGTGATGGTGGTGATAAAATGCTCAGTGCCTATCATGGTTGTCATTTTGGTCGTTACAAGCATTATCTTTCTAAAGCATAACAGAGACGATGCTGACTATGCAACCAAAAGGGATTTAACCAATTTGGATGCACCAACTAGGATATCCTATTATGAGCTTTTACAGGGAACAAATAGATTTGATGAAAGTAATCTTCTTGGCTCTGGAAGTTTTGGATCAGTATATAAAGCAATTCTTCCAAATGAAAAGATAGTTGCTGTCAAAGTATTTAACATAGACATGGAAGAAGCATTGAGAAGTTTTGATATTGAATGTGCAGCTATGTGCAATTTACGCCACCGTAATCTCATTAAGATCATTAGTTGTTGCTCGAATGATGATTTCAAGTCTCTAATAATGGAATTCATGTCAACTGGAAGCCTTGATAGATGGTTGTACTCTCATAACTACTGTTTAGATATCCTACAAAGGTTGAATATAATGGTTGATGTGGCAACTGCATTAGAGTATCTTCATCATGGTATTTCTACTCCAATTGTTCATTGTGACATAAAACCAAGTAATGTTTTGTTGGATGAAGATATGGTGGCTCATCTTAGTGATTTTGGTATGGCTAAACTATTAGGTGAAGGACAATTGGAAACTCGTACAAAAACATTAGCTACAGTTGGCTATATGGCACCAGGTAATAATTTAATAATAATATCTTAGTTCAATTATGTCTGTTTTTTATTATTCTATGTGAAATTTTATATTATACAATGATTGACATAAATTTTCCATTCCTATATGCAAAAATTTGTATTAGCTATACAAAAGTAAAGTTTAACGAAAAACCATATATTCTCTTTTGACATATAGAGTATGGATCAAAAGGAGTGGTTTCTTTCAAAGGAGATGTGTATAGCTATGGTATCATGCTAATGGAGATATTTACAAGGAAGAAGCCAACTGATGAAATGTTTGAGGAAGATCTTGGTTTGAAAGATTGGGTTAGCAAATCAACACCACATTCAATCATCAATATTCTAGATGTCAATTTGCTACCTAAAGGGAATTCAAATATCAACAATATATTAGCACATATATCATCAATTTTTGAGTTGGCATTAAGTTGTTGCACTGAATTACCTGAAGCACGAATTATGATGACTGATGTTGTCGTCTCATTGAAAAAGATAAGGTCATATTTATGTAAGATGTTAGAGATGCAACACTAGTTAAATAATCTTTATATGGAAGTTTTAGTCATTGTTTCTTTGTAAGATAAATTACATAGTTTATAAGGTTTTATGTTTTCTGTAGGGAG
The DNA here is from genome assembly GCF_004799145.2 of Neltuma alba. Lineage (NCBI taxonomy): Eukaryota > Viridiplantae > Streptophyta > Magnoliopsida > Fabales > Fabaceae > Neltuma > Neltuma alba. The sequence continues at coordinate 411,076 of NW_021637061.1, forward strand.
TGAGCAAATGTGAACATTATATTTTGAATGTTTTTGGATTTCAGGGAGTCTAGATTATTGGAATAACAACTTTTTGAAGAAGGGTTCCCTCTTCTTCCATAGAAATGGTTATTGGGCTTCTCTTTTATTTTTATTTTTCATTCATGCAAGCATTCAAAACTTGAGAAATGAAGAAAGCATTAACATCAATTAAACATGGAGATATTAAATGAAGAAAAGATGTTGAAATGAAAATACCGATGGGAATGAGTCTCAATTTGCTGCTCTAATTAGCATCACTTACAGATAGATAGCTTAGGGAGCTTTTGAGGGATGTTTTACCCCCCCCCCCCAAAACAATCTTCTCTTATCCGTCAAGCTTAAGAATGGAGCAAGAGTTTGTGTGGAATATTAATTTGTATATTATACCTATTCTATCTAAAAATTTTATTAGTATTTATTCTAGTTAGATGTATGATAGTCATACTTGTAGCGTTTAAAGGATTAATCACGACTATGTAAGCATCTAGTGAGTCTATCTGAGTCATTTAATTTAGCTATTTTTGGCGTAAGGAACAAGTCTAATAATTTGCAGCGCAATTTATTTCAACAGTTTCTTGGTAGATATATGTCACACATAGGGCTACTCCCAAAGATTTTATTATCATCAAAATAAGGCAGTCAGGTTTATTTGGAAGGGCCCTTGAGCCCCTCCCGCATAGTACTCCATCATTCTTAATTTAACTAAAGATTAATAATCATTCTTTTCGGTAACATCCAAATTAATTATGTTATTTTGTCTTGTTAAATTCGTTTCGTATATCTAATACTAATGCGTGTTCTTTTTCATTCTGACATTCTTATACCCCTCACAAAAAATTGAAACTTACAATTTTACATTTAAAAAGGTTTCGAAGCAGGTGTTTAGTACCACGAGACCCAACTCTTTGCGTTTTATTTTATGATAAGAAAATAAAAGATCACAAGCATAATTCTTTTTCTTTGACAACCACCAACAATACAACTGAAAATTGAACATGGTCAATGACCTAAAATCAACCAATCATGTACTTACAACTGAAAATTGTTCAATTTTTCCCGAAAATTGGGAAATCGTTACCGTTTATAGGGATGTGTTTTCCTTTAACCCATTAATTTTGATATGTTGATGCTTATAGAGTAAGTCGATGATTATATTATCTAAGCAATGAAAAGTAAGCATGAGTCTAAGCAAAAATGAAATAGGTTAAAAAATCTTTAATTTACGAATTTTAGAAAATCATCAAAAATTTTAAAAAGTATACTCACTTAAACGTTTAATTATAAATTACATAACGAGAGATACGATAACATTGGTTGAAGATTTAACCTTTTAATAGGACGTGTTCTAATTTCGAAGTAGTATTATAAGCAGCACTTTTAATATTCCTTGTTCCTCCCTAGTTACACAATAAGCGGTAAGATATCACTGGCATGAATATGTTATAGTATGACATCTTGACATTCAAAAAATACTTTATTCCCTGTAGTTTTATCGTTTTAAATGTCAGGACTTAAATTTAAACGATTTAAAAATTTAGGGACTTAATTTTAGCTGAATCAAAATTATAAGGACTAATTTATATTGAATTAAGATTACCATGACATGGGCATGTCCATATGAATGAAACATGTAACACCCCGAATTTTATGATTTAGGATGAGTAGAAAAGAGAAAAATTTATTAAAATTATTTATTTGCCAAATAAAGGGGGAAAATTATGGAATAATGATTTTTAGGGTTTAGAGACATTTTGGAAAAGGTATTTCCCCAAAAATGGCTTAAATAATTTTAATAGATAATTTTAAGAGAAGAATGGTTTATTTTCTCTGGAAATTATGGAAAAAAAATACTTAGAGATTTATATTTAATCTGAGAATTTTAGGATAACCAGTTGTGATGGATAAGAAAAATCCATTCAGGATATTTTGGTTTAATTTCTGGATATATCTTATATTTCAGAAAAATAGGAAAGGGATAAGATTGAGGAATAATTATTTTGGAGGGCAAAATGGTCCAACAACTATGTAATACACGTGTGCCTTCTCCATTAGCCACCTGATTCACTTCTTCATTACATAACTGATCACCGTGGCATTCTTTCATTTCCTTCCATCCGCGACAGTGAGAGAACTCGAGAGAGGGAGTAGTGCCGGAGGTGGTGATCGAAGGAGTTTTCCTTGCATGCAACCGGCGATCTTGATTAAGGTGAGCCTCCTGAACTTCCTTCCACTCTTGTTTTCTCCGGTCTGTGGCTTAATAAGGTGCAAAGGTCGACTGACAGAATTTGGTTAGTGAGAGGAAGTGAAGAAAGGAAGAAAAGGATCGGTGAAATGGTGTTTGTCGGTAAGATAGAAGTGGGTAGAAGTAGTTTTTGATCTTGCATGTGCTTTTCCTTGTCTTTGCGCTGCTGTCCGAACAGGGGGTGTGTGTCTGGAGATGTTTAGTGATGATTTTCGAATTGTATGATTCATTTTCCCTCTGGTTATGGCTGTTCAAATCTGGGTAGTGAATTTTCAAGGTCAAGTTACGAAGCTAGTATGAGGTAATAAGTATATGTATGTATGTATATGTGTGTATGTGTGTACCGAATGGTTGCTCTGTTTTTGACTTGGCCGAACAGGGGTTAAAGGCTTGGGGGAGTCTGGTTCTGCTGATTCTATACAGGGGAAAATCTTCTGTTTAAGGTTGGTTTTGGTTTGGAGGAAGAGATCGAGGAAGATGCAAAATATATATTCATGTGTGTTATTGACTTTGAGGGTAACGTGCAGGAGTAGTATATATATATGTTCTGTGTTGGCCGACTTCTGAATATATATGTGTGTGTGTGTGTGTGTGTATATCTAGCTAGGTGTGTTAAATGTGGGATGGTGATTTTGGATCGGTATGAAAGGGGAGAACCGAAACTTATATGTGTGGGTATGATAGTCGCTGGTTTAGATGATGACTGGTTTTTGAGAGGAGACCGAACTGATATATATATATATATATATTTATATAGTTTCGGTATATGTAGCTTCTGTTTCTGTAAGTTGGGAAGAGTATAATATTATATGTATACACACGGTTATTATTGCTGTTAGAACTTGGGAGATACATTTATATATATGTCGTCGTTGCTGGAAGATTTTGGGATTGCATTTTCTGATTTACAAACGTGTTCAAGTTGCTGTTTTTATGTTCCTTGATGTCAAGAAACTACTTTGGACTGCTAAATGATCGAGGAGTTGAGTAGAAACATTATTCGGATTTGACGTTAAAGTTGCTAAAGGAAATAAAAAGGGAGAAAAGTTGCTGTCCAAATTTTAAGAGAGTATTGATACATGAATATGAAATTGAAGCAGTAATTATGTTAGTCAAAATTTGGTGATAGGCTTGAATGGATGTGTTGAAATTAAAAAGGAATTAATTCTACTAAAAGTGATTTTCATGAATTTAGGAAATGAGAAAATAAAGGAATTTTTCATATTATGGGTGAGAATGTTTGAAGCTTGACATTTGCTACTATAGAGGATCGAAAAGTGTTGAATAGAGAAGTAATAGAAGGATTATAAGCTAAAATAAAGATGAATGGCTGTTGAGGTTGATTTTGGAATGTTCAGGATGAGTGACAATTAGTTTATTTGGATTCCTTGTGTGGATAGGAGAATAAGAAAGTTTTATAGTAAAGTTATAACTAGTAACTAAATTAATAAACATTTGGATATAGGCTTGAATTGAGATGTTGAAATTGGGACTTTGAGTTTGATCATGTTCCTAAATGAAAAATGTTAAAGAGTTAAGAGAAAATACTGTTCCGAGTTCTTTAGATTTTAAAAGTAAAGGTAATGGTTTAAAAGGAAAGAAGATCTTGTTGTTTAAGTTTCTACATAGGATATTAATAATTAGGAAGTGAATTATCACAAGGACAAATTACAAGTTCAATAGACTTAAGATAAGATTACTTGATTGAAACCCAATGAGGAGAATATAAGTATGTTAATATGTGTGATTGAATGTGTATTATAAATGAGTACGTGTAAGTCAAAGTCATTCGGACTTTTTACTTGATTGAAACTCAAGTAAGTGGACTTGAAAGCAAATGCATGTGAGACATGACATTGTCCTTAAAATAAAATAAATAGAAATAGTATTTTTGACCAAGATGACTAGTTACTAAGTAAAGTAACTGTATGGGTTGAGATAAGGAATGAAGCCTTTCAAAGAGAATAGTTTGAATAAGAAAATTGTCCAGGATGATCAACTATTAAGTAAGGGTAGAGATGGAAAGAGATTGGGAATTAAAGAGGGTTATTTAATTTATAAATTATGTTGGATCAAGCATTAACCTACCTTTACTAAAGTAATAGGTTTTGATATCTGCAAAAGCCTACCGAAGAAGCTAAGAGAAAGGAAACAAGTAAGGTTTGATTTTGAAGCAGAAGGTTCAGGTAGTAGTTCTTTCCTACCTTACACTTGTGTATGATTGCTGCATGTCTGTTTGTGCCATATTGCTTTTCTAAAGCATGAGAACATGTAATCCTTAATTCCTTGCATGGATTATTTAGCCGTGATCACGTGTAGCTGGTAGACATGGGGCAGTGATTGCCAATTATTTGCGCATTATTTATTCAGCTTGTCTATCTGTCATTGCGCATAAATGCTTAATTGCATTAGCTTGCAAGGTTATGTTCTACTTTGGCTTGTTTTGCATGCTTTATGTAATCTGCACATTTGTTTGATGGAAATTACTACTACGGGGATTCGTTCGAATCTCACCCTCCCTTCCTATATTATACAGCTAGAGCAAGCAATTCCAAGAGTAAGGAGGTCATAAGTGCTGAAGGTGGGCTTGTATGAAGAGCAGGAATGCCTGCTGCTTTTGTACCTATAGAATAATTATTTTGATATTTAATTATCTGACTTATTAGATGTTTAAGAGCAAGTAACCCCCACTTACTAGTAATTATACTATTTTGTATCCTTCTTTAAGGGAGTGTGTACTTTCAGTGCTCATGTAAGGGTCATTGTCCTGAATGACTAGGGTAGTAACTTATATAATAGTAGTATTATTTTAAATCTCTGTGCCTGTCATACGTGCTTCAGAAGTAGGGTTCAAGTGTGTGAATCACTCGTTAGTATTTATATATATAAAAAAAAATTTGTCATTTTCTATAATAGAACACTGGCGTCTAGTGATCCACAGATGTTAAGTGGACCCTACTGGTATATAGAAAGTTAGGTGTTGCAAAACATTATTCAATTCCTTATTATGATGATAACTCAATCAAAGTACAATTCTAATTTTTGTGTGCGTGTATATCTTATTTGGTGACAGTTGTATGTTAAATTTGCCAGTTTTTTTCCCTCATATGTGATCCCTTATAAGATATTATTTGTCCCCCCCCCCCCACACACACATGTATATATATTATTCCTTTTACTATGTAATTTTTCAAGTAATGGCTTTATGTTTTCTAAGAGTAACATTTATAAGATTATATTTATTTACAGGTAGTCATACCAACCGTTGGTGAATAAATCAATTATTAAAAATATAAAAATTAAATTATAAATCTAAGAGTATGTGTCAAAGTATTAATACTGTAAGAAAGTGATTTGTAAATGTAAGAAGATTAATTCGAAAATCTGAAAGACTTACTAATCACTAGCAAATCACTAATGTTTAACATGTAAATATTAATACCTAAGTGAATATTTTTTAAAAAATTATTGGAAAAAAATAGTTATTTAATATTTTATGACTCAGTTTCTAAAGTTTATCTCAACAATCGTGACTGAGTTACTAAAATTTTGTCTCTTTTATAGTTTTGTCCTTATCGAGTTTAGGTCATTAAATATTTGCCTACATGGCAGCATTGTCAGCATATATCTAGCATTATGTGTTAAAATGAATGGAATTTTTTTTTTCGGAGAAAAAGAGTCATTACACATTTAGGAAAAAGATAAAGAAAGAAATCTGAAAAGGTAAAAAAACAAAGGAACAAACCATCTCTGGATGGGGACTGAGAAGAATTACGCTTTTAACCAATCTGTAAGCAATATTCAATGGATTAAACTCAACAAAAAAGAAATTGTTAGACCGACCAAATTTTAGAAACTAAGTCGTCACAAGTTAAGCTTGAGGAATTGAATTATAATATTCAAGTTAAAAGTTAAAAAAATTAAGTAATCAATTTTTCTAAAATATATTTTTTTTATCAGGAAAAACAGAAAGCACTAAGTGCCTAAATCACAACAAAGTAAATGAACAAGAAAATCTGGTACATAAGTTAAAATTGATTTTTTTAACTGGTCAGACCGGTGATCCATTGGTTGGCTAATGATAGTTGGTCTAAGAGCATTTTTGGCACTTTACATGAGAATATAGTTACAATTTGAAATAGAGTGCCAAAGCATATAAGAGTAGCATTTGATATTTTCATAAACTGATAAGACCTTTTTTTTTATAAATAAGTCTCATTTGACATCAGGAAAAATTACATATTAAAAATTAAAATAAAAGGGTAGAAAGCGATACTCTCTGCGTTTGAAGAATTTGGCCGCTTTTTCTTCGCGCACTATTGTCCAATTAATTACAGCCGCAACTCTTAAAATTAATATGTATATCCGCAAATGCATGTATAGATTAGCTTTAAAAACTATTTTTTACTGCATGAAATAAACACTCCCTCCAGTCATGTGTGTAATATTTTAATTTTTGAATTGGTTTGATCCTTTTTAAAATTATCCGGTTTATGATTGTTTGAACAATAAGTGCATTTTTACCAATTTTAACTCTTTTCTTTTTCACATTTTTCTTACTATTTCTCTTATTCATTCTCTTATAAATAAAGGGTATATTTGACAAAAAAATGCACTCTTTACATATTTATTACTTTTAACTTATTTTAACAAAAGTTTTAAACCACAAGTCGGTAATTATAATTTTATAAAAAAACAGAAGAGAGTATTTAATAATTGAATTGCGTGGTTTAAAAAATTAATTAAAAATAATAAATAAGTAAGGCGTCTGATATACCTCATGACAGACATCGTAATTGATTGATTACAACGTTTGTTGATGTGCATACCAGACGCCGTATTTAACTAATTATAGTGTCTATCATAACTGACAAGAAATGTTGTAGCTAAGATTTTTTTTTTGGGAAAATTTTTTTTCTTAATAAAATATTAAACCCCTCATTTGATAACTACTATCGTACACAACCAGTACAACATATATACACCAGCCAATACAGAATTTCAGCTAGAAGGTTAGCTTTAGATGCTCCAGAAGTGCCAACACTCTTATCCCTTCATGAACCGTAATACACCAGCTCATGTGAATTTAATAGAAATCCTTTATTATTCTTACATATAGCAATCTTGTAAAATTGATCCAATGGGTCGTAATTTTTTAGGAAATGGATTCATCATGGTTCATCAAGCAAAATAATATTGATATCCCAAACACAAACAAAAGCGCAAGAAAGAATCAAAGCTTTCTATGAAATTCTACCAAATCATTTTGAAAAGAGTACGGCTGATTCAACAAAAGAGTAATTAATGTTAAATTAAACCGCTGATATTAAGGAATGGACTCACTCCCATGTGTAAGTATACAATTAAAAGTTGTGTATTTGTTGTGTTCATCTTGACATAAGTATCAAAACACAGGGACCATCAAACTATAACTTTTGTTCCGTGCATCGGATGGGAAGAAAACCCTAGTTTATATGACATATGGCAAATCAACCCACATTACATATAGAACTAATCCTTTTAATATAATTGGGTAAAAAAAAAAAATTCTTCATGGATCCAAATAATTAACTCACAGTGCCAACTAATGATACTCAGATTACCTTTTAAACAATGCCGGAAGCAGTAACAAGTTTTGGATGGTCGGAACGTATAAAAAACGCCACAGGTGAAGGAAATCAAAAATGAAAGGCGCTATTATGTCATTTGGAATGTCTGGAAGGATTCTGTTTTTTCAAAATGATGAAGGCTCACAACCCACGGATCTGGAGCATTCGGTTTTGATTTGGGCCATCTAAATTATATTTTAGTTTTCTTATTAATTAATTAATTATTATTTCTTCCCAAAGTCCATCAACATTTCTACTTTAAAAGAAAGGATATCCACAATACAACCCATTTGCAAGTATGCTTAAACTATCCATCCCTTAACTTTGCACTTTAACAAATTTTTTTATTTATTAGTTATGCTTATTCTGCATTGCTTGCAAAATTTAATTTTTAACCGAAATTGCCTTAAGAGTGAAAATTCTAGTATACATGATATGTTTTACATTAGGAAAAATTAAGTTGCTGCATACAGTGCTTTGGTAAAAATTCATTTATTATTTATACTATATTATCTCCAGAATGTGTAACTGAAAGGTGTTTTGTCTCCTTAAATGAAAACTAAATTTGCCTATAAAGAACTTATCATATTCAAAGTTAGAGCCTTGTAAATATTAAATAATTTAAATGAAAGCTATAAATAATTTGATTGTTTATTTTAAATAGGTGAAATTAATTCCAAAATCTATGTTCAGCATTTCTTTTTTAAAAGAAATTTTACAGTTTGATTGTTCATTCATATTAGAAGAGTCCCTTTTAAATTTCATTCCAATAAAAACTAATTAACACAACTCCATTCATTATTTATATGGTTACGTGTGAATTCATGATATTCCTAGTCAACTAATTAACAAATATTTTGTATGTATTTATAGGTAATTTGTTAGAAGAAATGTGTCACATCCCAAGAATTTTCATCTGGTTATAGGGAATCAAAAATTGGGGTGAGGGTCCATGTAGAAACTAAATGCGGAGATTAAACAACTTTTGATGTAAAACTCCAATAAGGTCCAGGCTGACATTTTTATAATTATTAGTCTAGGAAGGACAAAACAGGAAAATTTGAAAAAAATTCCAGAAAATTCTGAAAAATGGAAAAATATAGAGTAGAGGTTTTGGAAACTCGATTGAGGCTTGAAAGATGGAATTTCGGTGAAAATGATTTATTATGGAATTTCTCATAAACAAAGATTTTTCAAAAAAATATTAGAAAATCAGAAGAAAATAATTATTTTAATTAGTTAGAGGCCTCAATAAATTTTAAAGATTGATGGAAAATTCATCTAAATATTTTTTAGAATGTATAAAATTATTTTTAGGCCTTGAAAGCTCAAGAATTAATTTTAGGGAATTTATTTTCCCTCATAACTACAGATAGAGGCCTAATCGGAGAAAATTCAAAACAATACCCAGAGATGGCAAAAATTCTGAAAATTTTCAAATAATATTCCCATATTAAAAAGTGAATTATCATGGAGAGAAATAAATTGTTGGAGGTCTGAAAAAATAATGGAAGGTTACTAGTGAATAGTAAGTGATAAAGTTTCAAATTGGTTTGGGATAGTGATTTGGTTTGTGGGCCAGCTTTTTAGACCAACAGAAACCTTTTGTGGGGCCCACAATAATCCCAATAAGGGCCCAATTTCGTGCACCTTCCAGGTCCCTCCATTTTTATTAAATAAAATGTGAAATTAAGAGATTTTTGTATGGAAAAATCTAGAGAAAAGCCACATGGAGTGATCTGGATATTTTGGACACTTGATGGCTGCCACATACACCTTATTAGGTGTCCAATTTCTTCCAATTGAAGAGGGGTGAGGGCAAATGGAATTTTGCTATAAATACCCCTTAGAAAATACAAAAAAATGTTGAAAAAATAGAAAAACAAGCGGAGGTTCTGCCATTTTACTTCCAGCACCCTTCAATAGAAAATTCTAAGTGTTTTGGACAAGGAATCATTCAACATACACCAGGAAACATTAAGGTATGCTTATACCTTCCTATTACTAAGTTTCAAGCTTGGTTAGTTGAAGTTTTTAGCTTGAAAATCAGGGAAAATTCTACCAAAATTTTGCACTGGACCTTATGATGTTAGGGAAGGATAGAAACCTTAATAATCAAGTGGAATAAGGAAGATTAAGTGGTGTATGGATTGATTTTTGGATGAAATCAAAGTTAGGGTTCAAGGGGAAGCAATTCAGTCTACCACTGTTCATGCAGAAGCAATTTGATTTTGCTTGATTTAATGATTCCAATGGCTTTAAAACATGTTTTTATGTAGGGACATGTTGTTGGAAAGTGTTTAAAACCATTAGAATCAAAAATGAAATTTTTGGAAGTTAAGAACCCCCTATTCGGTCAAGTGAACTTCATGGGGAAGGAGTATGAATTTCAAAAATCTGATTGCACCATTGGATTTCTCATGAAAAATTGTGTAGGATTGAGCCATGAGATGATTGATTCTAAAGGAGGAATCATATTGTTAAAATCAAGGAAAAAGGGGGAAATTGTTAAGTTAATGTTCAAGTATTGGAATTAAGTTGTTTTGTGATTAATATGGCCTACGTTTATGCTTGGTTTAATAGGCATTGGGAGGAGGAATTAAGGAGAAGCATTGCTCCTTGGAGGAATTAATTGGACAAGCTTTACAAAGGTAGCTTTGAATTATAATTTGATTGTTAATCTTGCTTGTTTAATGTGATTTGTTGTTTGCTTGGATAGAGGAGCTTGTGTTGTGGCATGGATTGGTTGAATAACATTGGTTTATGCTTTGGCCAAATGCATTGGGTTATGTCATTGTGGAAGTGTTGATGTTCCCTTTTAGCATGGCATTAAGCATGATTTTATGTAGTTGATTATGCCTTGTGGTATGATAACATGTCATATGATAACTTGCTTGATTTGCATGATAATTGTAATTTAAATGCTACTGAGATTTCATAGAAATCTCATTCCTCCTATGTTAAATTATGTCTCAAATAGGGAATGATACATCCAATGGCAAGGGCAAGGAAATGGTGTTGGGATAGAAGAGTTTTGTGAATGTCATAACATTTTGAAAAGTTATGTAATGGATTATGAATGCTAATATGATGTAAATGATGTTTGTATGGCATGCCCTAATATTGGAAAGCTGAATGGTGCAATGTTGAGATAGTGTAGGAAAAAGGAAAATGGGAGATAAATTAAAGAAAGTGGCATTAGGGAATAAAATCTCCCTAAATAGTGCTAAATTTGTGGCACATGAAATAATAAGCAATTGTTGGAATCTGGGCATAAAATTTTACAGGCTTATAGATGTTATTTTTATCTTTAAATCAAGTGGCAAATGATCAAATTTGGAGTTTTGTGCTAAGAGTTATACCCTTCCAAAGTTGGGCAAAAATACTGAAAATTGGAAAATTGACCAAATAAATAGTATATCTTGTTGATTTTTTTGGTGCTGTTCTAGATGGAATTGAGTCCAATAAATATTTTTCCTCTATAGAATTCTTAGCAAAATTTGCATGAAAAATGGAATGACATCGTTTTGATTTTTCTAGAATTGGTTATGAATTTTCAAAGTTGGTCCATTTTTGGATAAACAGTATACGGACAGGATGAATAATAAAATCCTGAATTTTACGTTTTTCACCCGGACGTGTTATGAAACGACTTATATTGGTTCCAATTAACGTATAATGGGTTATAAAGAGAGGTTGGACAAAATGTGTCATCAACTTGCTTTACTTGAAGTCTTTGATGTTGTTGATAATCAATTATTGGGAAGCATTCCACAATCAATAAGCAACTACACATCTTTGGAAGAATTATATTTGGGTGCTAACTTATTTACAGGTATGCACTTACTTGTGTGTTTTCTTTTCTTTATAATATTTTTCTCTGAAATAAGATTTTGTTTTTCATCATTTCACTTATATTGTTCATCCATAATTCATATGATGGGGATTATATACAGCTAGTGATTACAATCCCAAAATAACAAATGGAGCTATGCTCATGAACAAATGGAACTATTATGCTTTCCGGCAAAAACTAAATTATTTTCTATTAATTACATATATTATTTATATGGTTGTGTGCGACATGAGTTATTGGCAATGCACAAAAAATAAATTTAACAAATTCTCATGCAATTAGTAGAAAGTATGCAATTTAATAAGGTATATATGTACTATATTATTATGTGTAACTAGTATAACCTGTTTTTTTTTCTTTTTCAAGCAGTTGTTGCTAATAAATTATATTTGGATGCCAACCTCTTTACAGGCATGAGATTATTATATCTTTTTTTTTTTTTGTTTGTTTCTTAATATATTTGTCTAAAAGAATAAATTTAAAAGGATATTTTATGTTCTGTCATTTCATTAATATTGCACATATACATATTCATAATGGCGGTTTAAACATAGTTAGTAATTTACAATCCCAAAATATCAAATGACTATAAAATTATGATTATGATGGGACCGTATGATTTTTTTTTTTTTGGTGCAAGGGACCACATGATGTTTAAAACTCCGAAAACAAAATTTCTTGGGTACTCTGCGCGTAATGTGCCCCCACATGCCTCACGTGAAAAAAAATTTCAACATAATTTAGCTATATATTATCTCATTCAATATTATGAACTGTTCTATTTTTCTATTTAAATGCCAACCTCTTTACAAGCATTGAGATTATTATTTCTTATTTTTATTCTTTTCATATTTTTAATATTATCCTAGAATAAAATGAATTTAAGATGAGTTTTATCTTTTCGTTTCATTAATATTGTACATATTCATGGTGGAGGCTTAAATGTAGGTAGTGATTTACAATCACAACATAACAATGATTTTTTTTTCCTTTTTAGATATTTTCTGTATTAGAGTAAAACTAAAATGAGATTTTTTTTTTCCATTTCATTCATGTTCTTCATTCATAGAATGTGTCTTATATTACGCTTGTCAAAACCAAGATCGTGAAGTGATGGGATCTCTGGATATTTAAAATGTTGAAAAATTTTTTTAAAAAAATTTACTCTTAACCGAGCACATCATTTATATACTTTGAATCATTTCAAATGAGATTGGAAATTTGACAAACCTCAAACTCCTTGGTCTTGGCTGAAACAATTTGCAAGGTAATAATTTTAATTACATGATCGTCTTAGACCATAAGTGTGCTTTTGTTTTTGTTTTAATCTTTCAAATGAATAATAATTTTAAAATGAGATTTTACTTTTTATTTTTTCAATTCATTTTAAAGAACCGCGGGAAGCTTGTCAAAAAATTTGTGTTCATAGTAAAAATCCTTTAAAAGAGAAATAAGGTAATTTGGGATTATTAAAAAAAAAATTAAGGAAGCCTTGTAAAAATCGGTGTGAAAAAATTTTGTGGGTTTATCATTTTTTTTTCTTTATTTGATGAAAGGATGTGTCTTTAATAATATTTTATGATACGTCCAATTCTCTCATCGAAATATGTATAACTATTTCTTCTCCTCTATAAAATTGAAACAGGTGAAATTCTACATCTTCCTTAATTTTATACTTTAACAATTTTTTAATTTATTATTTATGCTTATTCTATATTGCTTGAAAAATTTATAGTTGTAATTTCTATAGGAGTAAACATTCTTGAATACTTGATATGCTTACTGCAATTCATTTTTATTAGCCAATAACTTTGACTTTTTGCTTTAGGAAAAGCTAAGTTGTTGCAGTCAAGACTTTCCCAAGACTCTAGTTATTAATTATACTATATCATCTCCAAAATTTTAATTCATTAAATAAAACTAAAATTTTAGCCTTTTTGTGCAATACATCCTTAGAATTTAAACTTAGAACCTTGTAAATATTAAATAAATTTAATTCAAAATATAAATAATTTGGATGTTCATTTTAGATAGACGAAATCAATTCCATAGTTTCTATTCGGCAGTTCTTCTTTATTGGTCATTAATATTTGAAGAGTCCCTTTTAAATTACTGCCTAACAAAAACTAAAAAATTTCTATTAATTTTAAGCCTCTAATTAACAAAATTTCATGTCTTATTCATATTGCTAATGCTTGTGTACCTGTGAATTCATTAGGAACTTGCTTGCCATACTACCAAGTAATTAACAAATATTTTTTATTTTATTTACAGGTGAAATTCCTTTATTTCTTTGGAACATGCCTTCTTTGATATTTGTTTATGTTGGCATCAATCATTTAAAGAGTAATTTGCCGGAAGAAATGTGTCATCAACTTCCTTTACTTGAAGTCTTCACTGTTGTCGATAATCAATTAAAAGAAAGCATTCCATAATCAATAAACAACTGTATAATTTTAAAAGAATTATATTGGGTATTAACTCATTTGCAGGTATGCATTCATTTACTTTTGTGTTTTCCTTCTTTTTTTATAATATTTTTCTCCAAAATGAGATTTTGATTTTCGTTATTTCATTTATAACAGAATCTTCACATATACTATTCACTGACAAAACTTCAAACCATACATAACGGCCCAATGCTTCAATTTTAGGTTTTTTCTCTCCCCTTAATATCAAGATAATATTAAAATGCATAGTTTGGAGTTGTTCTTTCTTATTTATTATAAATATAAATTGCAACAATTATATATTGTTTAATTGATATTAAAATTATATATAATATTTTTTAAAAAAGTTAACGAAGGAATTACACGATGTACAATAAACAAAAATTATATTTCGATATCTATAAAAAAATCAATTACAAATTAAATTATAAAAATAAAAATAAAAATAAAAATTTAATGTAACTCAAAAAACGCTAGTTGAATCAAATTAAAACTCGTACTAATCAACGAAAACGCAAGATGTAATTAAATCACATCATTTGAATTTACTTGGATCTAAAGAGAAAATGTCCCATGGTCAATTATATGTGAAATTAAATAAAGATTTTACAATAAATTTTTTTTCATACAATAATTTTTAAATGATTATTAAATATGAAATGAAAAAATACACAAAAACACACAGGATGGAGAAAGTATGCAACACACATACACATATATTTATTCTAGAGTAAATTCTTTATCTGTTTAACTCATTTTTAAATTTTTTATTTTTCAAATTCATCAACTTGAAGTTAAATATTTATTCAAAAATTACAGTATTAAAACTTTTATTCTAAAAAAAATACAAGTCATTTCACAGTAATTTTAATTTGTGATTTTCTCTTTTTTTTTGCCAGGGGATTTTCTTCATTTTTGTTATTTCAAAATTTTTACAAATAGTTAAAAAAATAAGAATCATTTCTTTGCCTATTTTATTCTCTTGAGTTGAAATGAATATTACAGGAAATTATTTTCATATATTTAACGTTAGTTTTAGAATTATTCTTAAGAATACCATTTTAATAATATTGATAATTTTTGAATAATAGGGCAAGTTCAATGTTAAAATAAACACAAATGTGGAGCATCTCCTCTGTGTGTGTGTATACATATGTGTGTATCGTAACAATTCTATCATTTAATTAGAATTAAAACTATATTTAAAAATCACAGCATAAGTATTAAAAAAATTTGAATAAAAAAATATTTAAATAAAAATAAACAACAAATTATAATATAAAAATTGAATATAAATAAATATAAATCAAACTGATGAACAATAACACGGGATATTTTCAATTGTTCAACAAGTAAATTTGTACATTTAAATTCATTTTTGTTTTATGGGGCCAAAAAATTCATTTTTTTTTCCCAAAAGAAGAATTGTCCGTTGCGAAGTTAAATAAAGGTTTTCAATTTAAAATTTTTCACATGATAATTTTTAAATATTTTTTAATTTGAAATTGAGAGATAAAAGATGAATGCGCGCGCGCGCGCACGCTTATATGCATATGTATATAAACATGTGGACTCGGATATATGATGGGGAACATATTTCAGATCTGTGAGCAAAGTATTAACAATAATTCTCATAAAAAAGTATAAATAATAATTTCTTAATTGAACTGTACCAAAACAAAATTCCTGGAGAGATAAATTACCTTAAAAGTAATTTTTCTTTTGGCCTGACTTAAAAGCAGATTAATTGTCAAACTTAACAGGCTCACGTGCAATTACTAGACGGTATGCAATTTGATGGTTATAAGAAATTTGATTTCTCCCCTTCTATTAGTAAGATACATGTAGTCTTTTTTGCTGAGGTATATATGTATATTATTATATGCAAAAAATATGACCTGTTTTATTTTTCTTCTTATTAGTAAGACACATGTAGTCTTTTTTGCTGTTGTAGCATCATTGAAAAAAATCAAGGCTTTGTTTATGAAAAATGCTAGGGACACTATTAGTTGAATAATTGTAAGTCAAATTCTAGCTGCTGCTTCTTTAACCTTTTGTTTATTTTTGATAACAAGTAATCTTGTAAATTGGAGTGATAATTGGAGTGATGGTATGTATGTTGTAATAATATACAAGTGTTTGAAATTTTCTAACTCGATTATGTTGGTTTTGGGTTTCTTTATGCTTCATTTTTCTGTTTAACATGTGGGACTTGAATTATAAGAACCCTAAGTTCACTCTTTTTTCTTCAAGTCACTTTATACAATTTGAAATATGATTTTTAAATAAAATGTTTTTAAATTAATCAAAGCGAGCCCTACATTTTTCATTTTTTTCCCCATCTACCCTCTGCTCATGTAATTATAGTAATTCATGGAGATGGGTTACGAGGAAAAGATCTGGTTTTGATTAACCCCAATCTCACATCACAGAGTGTACGTAGCTTCTTAATTAGAGAAGCAGTTATCCAAAACAGGCAAACACAGTGCCTGCACACGCCTCGCCCTCTTGTCCTTTACCTTCAACTCACTCACTCCTATCACATCCCACCTTCCATCTTTCTTTTTCTTTTTCATAATTCACATAATATATTAGTACTATATTCCTGACAACTATAGCTAATTTTTTTGAGTTTTGTTTGGAAACAAGTTATCGCCATTAAAATAACTAAATAAGGTCGATGAGGTATACTGAGGGAGGAGGAAAGAAGGGTGGCCTTTTCTTGTGAACTGCTTTCCGTTTCGCGACCGAACTCAAAACTCCCGCCCTCATCTCCCCTCCACGCCCGCTTTCCAATCCCATCCCCTTCCAAATATCTAATTGCTTATTTGGCATCCATGAATTCTTAAAACTCATTTTAAAATTCTGAAATTAATTTTTTTAAATTTATTATTTTTTGCCATAGTTTTTAATTGATAGCTCTAGTTTTGCATGCTTGGAACATAGGCGAAAGGTAGATATTTGACACGCTATCCAAGAGGAGAAAACCATCCATATATGTACTGATTTAATCCGTCTAATTCTTTTTCTGTCAAATTGATATTGTAATTTAAATTTCATTATCTCCTCCTCGCCCGATAATTGTCATTACATTAATTAATCTCAAGACATTGTCGATAGATAGTCCCTCGCAAAAAAATTGTCGATAGATCATTTATACTCAACTCACACATATCTATGAAAACATATCATTGCTTGCCGAAGCGTAACTTTCAATTATCTCTGTGTGCATGTACCAATAATTAATTGTCACTGCATTTGACAAAGAAAAGGCATCATGTTTCAAAGTTGTGAGTATTAATTCTAAGTTTGGTCCTTGGGCATTAATTTGTCTTTGTTTTTTTGCTGTTTGTGTACTTTTTTTACTGTGTGTGTATATATATGTGGCTTTAGTTTTCCTTGTTCTTTGCTTCTTTTTCGGTCCTTAGCTCATGCAGGATCAACCGCTGTCATTGTTGACTTCAGCTTTTAACACTAATTATTCCCATAATTAAGAGACTGAACCCAGCACAACAAAACAAAAACCAAAGTAAAGATCGTAGACTTGAGTCTTCTTAACTTCGCATTTCCACCTCACGGATTTAAGCAAATTATTCTAGTTTCAATCATTGTACTTTCCCGTTGTTAGAATAGAATAAAGAAAGAGAGAAAATATTGGAGATGAATATTATTTGTGTATTTTGTAATGAGATGAGTACATCTATATATACAAGAAAAAGAAATAATAAATCCTAACAATAAATCAAGAAATGAATACAAATCAAATAAATCAAATCATATCAACAAAATATTAAGAAGATATTAACAAAATATCTTAACATCCCTCCCAAACTCAAGATGGCCTGAGAGAAAGCAGCTTGAGTTTGTTCACTAAAAACTAGAAGCGACCAGGATTAAAAGATTTGATAATCAGCCGATTGGTGCTTTGTGCGAATGGGAACAAGTCTGATGGTGCCTTGAATAATATGTTACCGAGTGAAATGACTGTCAATCTCAATATGTTTTGTTCGCTCATGGAACACATCATTGTAAGCAATCTTAATAGTTGCTTGACTGTCACAATATATATTAGTGGAGGATGTCTAGGAAGCTCCCAAATCATCAAGCAGCCAACAAGCCAAAGAACCTCAACAGTAATATCTGCTAATGCGTGGTATTCTGACTCAGCACTAGATCGAGAGGCTAGAGTTTGTTTCTTACTTCTCCAAGAGATAAGTGGGTCCCCAAGAAATATACAAAAGCCAATAGTAGACCGACGATCGGCATGGTCACCTCCCCAATCAGCATCAAAGTAGGCTCGTAAAATGAGAGAAGACCTAGGAGAGAAATGAAGGCCATGATACAAGGTTCCCTTAACATATCGAAGAATCCAGAGAACAGCCACATAATGAATGGTTCGGGGCTCAGACATGAACTGACTAACAATGTGAACTGCATAGGCAATGTCTGGACGAGTCACAGTAAGATAGATGAGTCCTCCAACCAATTGCCAGTAACATGTTGGGTTATCCAACAAAGTCCCATCAGTAGGAACAAAATGAGCATAAGGCTCAATGGGAGTGTTTTCAACAGCTTTCTCAGTGAGAAAGGCCCTAGATACCAAATCAAAGGCATACTTGACCTGTGAAAGAGAGATACCACTCTCCCCATAATGTAACTCAAGACCAAGAAAATAATTCAATCTTCCAAGATCTTTCATCTCAAATTGTCCTCCTAAGTAAGTTTTAAGCTCATGAACTCCTATCAGATCACTACCTGTGATAATCATATCATCAACATATAAGAGAAGCAGAACAATACGTCAGTTACTACTTTGAATAAATAAGGCAGAGTCATGAGGGCTACAAGTGAAGCCAAGATGGCTTATTGTACTATTGAACTTGGCAAACCAAGCGCGAGGGGCCTGCTCAAGACCATAAAGGGCTCGACAAAGATGACAAACTTTATCTCGTGGATGAGGATACCTAGGAGGGGGCTTCATATAAACTTCTTCCTCCAAATCACCATTCAAGAAGGCATTCTTGACATCCATCTGATGGAGAGCCCAGTGCTTAACAATAGCAATAGCTAGAAGGCCACGAAAAGAAGTAATCTAAGCAATAGGAGCAAAAGTCTCCTTATAGTCTATACCATACTCCTGAGCAAATCCCTGACCACTAAACGTGCCTTTTGCTACTTGAGAGAGCCATTTGAGTGAGTCTTATTCTTGTATACCCATCTGTACCCAACCAGAGTCTTACCAGGAGGAAGATCAACAAGATCCCAAGTATGTATTTTCTCTGATGCCTACAATTCTTCATTCATAGCTTGTTGCCAAAGAGGATCACGAGAGGCTTCTTTATAGGATTGGGGTTCCTGAAATTGGAGGATGGTGAAAAGACAGTGGTAATCATTAAGGTAGGAAGGGGAGTGTCTTACATGTGTGGGCCGGATCATGTTAGACAATACGGACTCCAAAGACATAAGCTGTTCAGGAGGATCAGAGACAGTAGGCTCATCTGGAGTGGGTGTTGCATCGGGCGTGTGAATGAGCTCAGTCGGTGAGTCTGGACCTGAGTTACTAGGAAAAAGATCAAGAGAAGTATCTAAATTATTAGAGAAAAAATCAACAGAAGTATCTATAAAAGTAGAAGGTAAAGGAGGAGAAAGGGAGGAAAGGTCAGTCAAAGATGAAAATTTTATATGTTCCTAAAAAACAAATGACAGGAAACTCGAATGCGATGAGAATAGGGTCCCAGCAGCGATAACCCTTATATTCTGGATCATAACCAAGGAAGCAACAAACACGAACATAGAGCTTGTAATTTGGTGGTCTCATGAGATGGAAGAAGAACAAAATAGACGCAAGCAAAGACTTTTGGAAGACTATAGTTAGGAGGTGTACCATGAAGACGCTCAAAAGGAGAGATGTTACCAATAACTAGTGTAGGAACTCTATTAATGTGGTAAACAGCAGTCAATACTGCTTCACCCTAGAAACATCTAGGATAGGAAGAGGAAATAAACAAGGCTCTGACAGAATCAAGGATATGGCGGTGTTTACATTCAACCCTACCATTTTCCTGAGAGGTATAAGGACAAGAGTTCTGAGAGATGGTTCCCTGATCATCAAGAAATTTAAGCAGTTTAGAATCTTGGTATTCTAAAGCATTATCACAGCAAAAGACTTAAATAATTTTTGAGAACTGAGTTTGAATCATAATAGCAAATTTAATATAAATATCAGGTAATTAGAATCGGTTTTTCATAAGATATATCCAAGTACAGCATGCATGATCATCAACAAAAATTACAAAGTATCGAGATCCTCCCATAGAAGGAGTAGGCACGGGACCCCAAATATCTGAATGAACCAAATTAAAAATGGAATCAGCAATAGAGTCATTTTTATTAAATGATAAAGCAGGTTGCTTGGCAGTTTGGCATGAAATACAATATAAAGACTCATTCTTGACTCGACCTAAGAGACCACTAGAAATTAAAGGACGGAGTTTATTTAAGGAAGGATGAGCAAGACGGCGATGCCATAAATCGAGGGACAAGGATGTAGTAGCAGCACACAATTTGGGAGAAGTGACTTCAGGGAGATGCAGTGAGTTGAGCTCAAACATATGGTTGACCTTACACCCACTCCTGATGACCTATCCTGTCTAAGAATACATCACAACACAACCACTTTTGGTAAATAAAACATTATAACCCATATCAACAAGTTGTCCAACAGAAAGAAGATTAAAACTAATAGCAAGGATGAAGTAAGTCTCATGAATGGATAAGGAGGGCAAAGAAATAGTAATAATATGACTAACAGGAATTTGAGAGTTGTCAGCAGTATATATAGACTGAGCAGTAGTATTTTTTGAAATAAAAGAAAACAAACTTTCCTAACCAGATATATGGTTGCAACAAGCAGAGTCAAAGAACCATAAAGTACCTAAAGGGTTGGCTAAAGTTGTAGGTGGACTGGAAGTATTAGGGATAAACTTGCGAAGTAAAGTCTCAAGATTTGTAGTGGAAGATTGCAAGGTAGAATCAACAGTAGTGGTAGATAATACAGGCTTGGAAAAGGAACTAGGCCTTGTTGATCTTCCCTGATCTAACCTGAGAGGATGAGTAGGGCATCGATCAATTAGATGCCTAGTCTTTTTATAGTAGCGACAGAATATGGTAGGACAATTTGTGACTATATGTCCCTTCTTTTGATAGGTTTGGCACTCAATAGAGGGACATTGAACAAGGGAGTGATCAGATTGAGGGCAATGACAACAAGATTTAGAGGATCTTCAGGTGGCAGCAAAAACCATTTCAGGAGTACGTTGTAAAAGTCCCAATCAAGTTTCTTCAGAGCGAAGCCGAGGGAGAGCATCCTCAAGAGTCAGGAGTGGACTTTGGTGAAGTAGGGATGCTCGAACAGGCTCAAAATCATCCATGAGAGACATCAAGAATTGAATAAGACGAAGCTAATCGTGCAACACCTTACTTTTATATATACTAATAGGATCATTTTAACGTCTGTGAATCACTAACGCCAAGTTTCCTTCTTGGGAAAAGACAGGAAAATTCTTTTTCCCCTTTAACATTGGAATCCGTTGATCAAATATTTCAAACCTTCAGATAACTGATGAGTGATTCAATATCAACCCTGCTTTCAACTTAATCGATTATTACCTAGAATGATTTTATACTGTGAAACCTCATAATATTATATTAAAAATATAGCAACCATTTTGGTTGACAGCGCATACTTATAGCCAACAGTGCTCTCCTTCTTATAGAGAACACGAAATAATATTTACATAAAGCAAGTTACTTGCCCATATAACATATACAATAAAATATTCTACTTCATAAGTGCAGAATATAGCAGGCATCTCTGCTCACCTTCTTCTTAAACATCCTCCTTATTCTTCGAGTTACTAGCCTTCGTTGTTCATCATGAATGGGAGGGTGAGATTCTAAAGAATCCCCATAGTAGTAGTTTTCATCAAACACATATGCCGATCACATAAAGCATGCAAAACAAGCCATATGGAACATAACCTTGCAAGCTATGCATAAAAAGCATTTAAGTGCAATGACACATAGTCAGATTGATTAGCTGAATGCGCAATCAATGGCACATAAGGCCGGACATACAATGGCTCGTAAGGCCGCATAAATAATGGCTCATAAGGCCGCGCTTGTAATGGAACATAAGGCCGCGCAAATAATGACTCATAAGGCCCTATATCTTTCAGCTGCATGTGATCACGGCTAATAACGCATGCAAGGAATTAAGGATTACATATTCTTATGCTTTTTGAATGGCAATATGGCACAAACAGACATGCAGCAATCATACACAAGTGTAAGGTAGGAAAGAACTACTACATGGTCTGCTTCCCTCTAAATAAAACCTTACCGTTCTCCTTTCTTTCTGCTTCTTGGTGAGCTCGAGCATATATCAAAACCTATCATGTTTGTAAGGGTAAATCAATATTTGATCCGACTGTAATTCATAAATTCAATAACTCTCTTTAAATCCCAAATTTTCTTTAATCTCTACCCTTGCATAACAGTTGGTCATCTTGAACAATTTTTCTTATTCAAACTATTCTCTCTAGAACGCTTCGTTCCTTAATTATCTCAACCCATATAGTTTACTTTACTTAGTAACTGGTCATCTTGGTCAAATATAATATATCTTAGTTGTTGTATTTAAGGACCATGTCGCATCCTTAAACCATACCAGCACCACTTTATTTGAAGTTTCTAAACTCAATTTAATAACTTAAAATACTTGTTTATCATTTAGAGATACTAAACAATAACTATATATTGAGTTTTCATAACAGCACATGCCTATACACATGTATATTTATACCTCCAATGACTCACATAACCTTGCGCTTGATCTGGAAGCATTTTCCAGACTTAAAAGCATACTCCCGCGTGCATATGATCTCCCATAGCCTCATAATCCTCTTATACAGACTTTAATCTATGTTAGCATATCCTCTAATCATTTAAAATTTCTATTCATTGGTTGGTAACCTCAAGCAATCTCAACAATAAATTTTAAATCAACTCCTCTAAAATTTCATTGCCATTTATTGCTTCTAGCTTTTCTAATTATTTATGCCTAATCCTTCAACTATTTTCCGTTTCCTTTTAATTCCACGGCCTCCATACCTCAAACTCACACTTGAATTTCAATCAATTTTGTCCTCAAATTCAAAATCCCTACTTCAACATCTCGTTTCAATTACTAATTTAAATATGGAAATTTCCACATTAAAGAACAATGCTTAGATAACTAATTTAGAATCTTTAAACATAGCTAACTACTCCAAATCAATTTCATTTCATTCTATCTTCTTCCACATTCGGCAACTATATTTCATCTTAAAATAAAATTTTGGATTCAATTCATATTATCCTATAGCTAACATTATATATATATATATAATCTTGTTATCCCACCAAAATCCACTGCTAACCTTCTCAATCTATCAACAAATTAATTCAGTAATCAAAATCAATAACAAGTAGAGGAGCAAGCATTAACCAAATATATATAATTATTCACTTGCCATTCCTAAACTAATGAACTTGACGCCCTTACTAATCACAACAGCAAAGTTCAGCCTCAAAGATCATCACTAAACAGAATCAAATGATATATATCTTCATATTTAAGTGAATCACATCTTCTTCCCTTTTATTCGGCAAGCACAGAGCACAACTATGGAGTTCCTTTCGGCCAAACACAGAACAACCATCAAAGAGTACTCAACATCAAACCCTTGGTTAAATCCACAAAATCTAGCATATATATGTGTGTATATATATTATCAGTCTTTCCTTTAACCATAAACCACGACAGCATTAAAGCAGCAACTATGTCCCTGTTTTCGGTAATCATAAACAGAGTAGGAAATCCCACATGCAACCCATTCAACACACTCCATGAACACCACCCGTTTTCATCTTGAGCCAGCAACCATGAACTCTGTTTTCAGCAGCCGAAACAGATCAGAATCCACAGCCAAAACTCAAAGAAAATCAACATCCCCATTCGGCCAAAACCAGAACAGAAGCAACAGCAACATGCAACCAGAAAAATTACTTCTATACTCTTCAATCTTACTAAAAACATACCTTCACCGATCCTTTTCCCCTTTCCTTCACTTTCTCTCACCACCCCGTCTCTCTCTCCCGTCCATTACAGCCAAACCATACAGATAACGAGAAGGAAAACGGTGGAAGATTGATCAGGAGGCTCACCTTAACAGTCTGATCAGTTTGCATGTAACTCAAACACCTCCGATCACAACTCTTGCCTTCGCCCTCCTCCGTCACGTCTCTGTCTCTCTCGTGCTCTCCCTCTCGCGCTCTCCGTCTCTATCTCTCTTTTCTTTTAGACACCGAACGAAATGAATTAAAAGCATGGGTAAACAGCTATTAAATGGAGGAGTGAATCAGGCTAACAGAGAAGGCAGCACGTGTATTATAAAGTTCCTGGACCATTTTGCCCTCCCACATAATTATTCCTCCAATCTTATCCTTCTCCTATTTTTCCAAAACATAAGATATATCCAGAAATTAAACCAAAATATCATAAATGAATTTTTCTTATCCATTAGCTTCTTTGACCCATAAAATAATTTCCCTAAAAATTTCAGGTCAAAAGTCAACTCCTGACTATTTTTCTGGAATTTTCAAGAAAATAACTCTTAATTTCATAAATTAATCCTTAACCCATTTTTCTCTTAAAATTACCTATTAAAATTATTTAAGCCATTTTTGGGGAAATACCTTTTCCAAATGTCTCTAAACCCTAAAAATCATTATTTCATAATTTTTCCCACTTTATTTGGCAAATAAATAATTTTAATAAATTTTCTCTTTTCTACTCATCCTAAGTTATAAAATTTGGGGTGTTACAAATTGCGGTACCAAAAGAAAGCTTATGCATCTTCCTCATTCTTGAAACTAAGTTCCGAGTAGGCTAATTGATTCCAGATAGACTCAATTTTAGCCAAAAACTCATATAAGGGTTGATCCTTTTCTTGCTTCAAAACACTGAGATTTTTATGCAATTGAAACTGATTGGATAAATCAAATGATGTATAGCGATTAGCAAGGTGGTCCCATACCTCTTTTGCGGTCTCAAAGCAGCCAAATTGTTGATTTATGCTAGCAATTGAAGTATTTCGAAACCATGTGATAATTTGATTATTTTTGCTATCCCACTCATCAAGTCGGTCATTGAATTTCAAATCAGTCTCATCAGCTTCGCGAACAAGAAAACAAATATCACCAATAATGTAACACCATAGTTTACGACCTTTTAAAAATCAACGCATACTCTCCAACCGTAGGCGGTAGTTGGAGCCATTCAAGATAACAAAAATGGGATGGGCAACCTCAAACTTTTCATAGTGAATACATACGGTAAAAGATGGCAGTAGAAAGGATGTAGAGTGGCACAAATCTGGATAGATCCAGAATGAACTATAAAGGCTAGAATTAGGAACGGAACCAAACAGGATAAAAGCACGTGCGTGCCGACACGCCGAATAAAGGTAGGTGTCTAAAAAAAAGGTTAGAGCTCTGATACCATGTTAGAATAAAGAAAGAGAGAAAATGTTGGAGATGAATATTATTTGTGTATTCTGTAATGAGATGAGTACATCTATATATACACAAAAAAAATCCTAATAATAAATCAAGAGATAAATACAAATCAAATCATATCAATAAAATATTAATAAGATATTAACAAAATATCTTAACACTCGTTTTAGTGCAAATTTTCTCTCCCACAAAGGACTGAAAGGAAAGCAAGAAAACAAAAAGAGGAAGGTGAATTTAGAGGACTCCGAGTCATTAGTGACTTTGCAATTAGACCTACTAATAATGATGGGGTGAATTAAATTTCGGAACTTTTCATCATGTTGCTTTACTAGAAGGAAACAAGATTTACTGGGTTTTCTCAAGTCTTGATCTGCAAGCAATGCGACGAAGGAGATGTTCTGAGTACCATATAATGTCGGCGCTTAAAGGCCAGGCATGGTTAACAAATATGGTCGCTTTTTTGCCCTTCAGGTAATCACTGAACTTTATTATCACCCTGCACATCTTTTGGCATGCAGATTTACACTTGTCATATCAGTCGAATTAATTCGACTCTTCCGGTGAATGATCCAAGATTCATGGTTACTGCTACCACAGATATCAGACTTATCTGGTGTTTTTCCTTTCTTCTTTTCCAAGTAACGATGATTAGTTAGCGTAATCTTAGCAATTATGTATGCTTGTCATTTCTTGTGTCCAGAACGATTAGTCCAAAACAAATGTCATTATCAAGGACTGATTCTTTGACTGTGTTTTAGCATATCTAAAATGGAAAAAGCAATAGTCAGGAACATAGTTCGAGTTTGATGAAACGTTTGAACCAGCGTTTTCTCTCGTGTCTATGAACATCTTTCGCTATTGCATTGGTTATGTGTCGTGCCTTGGGACCGATTTCTACATGAAACATCGAGAGAACAAAAATAAAAAAATCATAGATCTCTTTATATGTGTGACTGGCACAGCCACCATTTCAAACTGTTATAACAAACAGCTGGTGTATATTATTTGATTAATATATGTATATCCACACTCATGCTTCCATGTAATCTAGTGTCATGAGCTATTATAATTTGTGATAAAGAACAAGGAACCGCATTAATGCACCATTATAATGCTCTTGCCATCTTGATGTATGTATGCTTCAAGTTTGTGTATTCGAAAATGATATACTCCTTTCTTTTTTGGGTCGCTTGTATGTCTTTTTTCAATTTTTTCAAAAATTAGATCCTCCCTTTACTCTTAAATATAAGATCTTTACTTTAGTCCTAAATATAGGACCCTTTACATATCATGACGCAATATTTACTAGCCATTGCTGGTCTTTACTAGCCATTGCTAGTCCTAATAGTTAGTTTTGAAAAAAAAAAAAAAGAATAAAATTGGTTAAATTTGAAAAATGAGTGTCTTTTTTTTATATATATTAAGATTTTTTTTCTTGGCCCTTAGTCTTTCCATGCTTTTCATAGTGAAGATTTTTAACACATCATTGCCGGTCTTCAGTGCAGCAAGACTGAACAAAATTCAGTTCTATAAAGCACAACTATGATGGTAATAATTATAATAAAGACAAATAAGGTGCCTACAAAAGGAGGTTCACTGGGCCTAAGGCTACATATGCCATAAATGGGCCTAGATATCGATGATCCAGTAACAAATAAGGCATGACAAGAATTGGGAAAATCTATTCATCGATTGGGAGATCCATCTGTTATAAACTGGGAATGCTATATCATTTTTTTTTTTGAGTGAATGTTATATCATATTTTAAATATAAGAGCTAGTTATTATTTTGATATTGAGATTAGTGTTTAAAATCATTTAACGTGGAGTATATCATATGACTGACCTTTTTTAAAAAAAAAAAAATTGATCACGTCAATTTATTAAGCTTATTCGAATTAAGGATGGCCAAGCTTTTAAACAATAACTTTCCTTTTAAACAAATCAATTTATTTCTTTGCTCAAAATCTTGCTGCTTTCAAGCGCAGTCATTATTTTTTTAATTTTTGGATTAATATAATCTTTGGTCTTCATGTTTGCCATCATTTTGGCTTTAGTCTCTTAAGTTTCAAATCATAAGTTTTGATCCTTCAAGAGGTAAAATGGTCTAAGTTTTTATTGAATTATAGGGACTAATATTGTAAATAAAAAGAAACTTGAGGGATCAAAATTTATGGTTTGAAATATGAAAGACCAAAATCAAAATAAAGACAAACTTGAAAGATTAAAATTTATACTAACCCTAATTTTTGTTTTGTAAAGAGAAGTCAATATCCTTGGAAAAAACTTGAAATTCTTTGAACAACCGAGAAAAAAATTAAATGATCAAATCTTCTGTTTGTTTCCTTAGGTATAAATTTTTATTTATTTTAGATTTTAAATTTATTTTACATGAAAAAAGAGCGCATTTATTCGACTGTGACATTGTCACCGCTCAATTGTTTTGGCGAAAAAGAAAAATCACCGCCTCGATCCTCTATTAAATAAGAACTGATAAAAATACTTGATTGACCAAAATAATAATTTTTATTTTCTTTGCCAACGAATAATTTTGATTTATTTCATAGTTTTTGTTGGATTTGGGGGGGGGGGAAAAACATTTATTAGGTTGGATTTTCATTTCCCGCTCAAATTTCTATTGAAAGGTAATGACGGCAGGGACGCAAGAGGCGTGTCCCGTGAGCACAAATAGCTGGTGACACGTGGCACGGCAAAAAGTGGGAAAGGAATGACCGCGTGAGCTCCACGTCCAAATGGCGCCCTATACACTGTTTGCATTGCACACACCAGCGGGCCCGCGTGACCGCCACGCCCAGACTGCGCGCTGCAGTTGTCAATATATTACAAGCTCCGGCTACGCTCAGATTCCAAGTGTTTAGATAAAATTAAATTATAATTTTAAAAATAATTTTACAATATAAAAAATAAATATATAAAATTTATCTCAATTTATAAAAAAAGCTTTTAAAAAGCACTTTTGACAATAGCAATCACCCTTTCACCCTTTTATACATTACGCGTACTAGCCGGTGCTCAATCGCTACATCACTGATTTCATTGATCCTCCGGTCTCGCCCCCACTTGGGAGCTTAGAAGCTGCTGGGCCGCCATTGTTACTGTGCTAGCTCACCATAGTAGCCTCAGAATTCACCCTTAATTGTCTCATTCCCTTAGTTTTGTTCCCTTTTCGTTTTGTTAAATAGGAGCGCAGTTTATCTTTTAACACTACCCCTTGTTCGTGTCCAGGCAATATGCATCTGAATGCTCCGGTGCCAATAATTTTTCTGGGTGTCGCCTCTTCTCAAAACCTTAATATGTATGAAATCTTATTTGTAATTTCTTCAGCTCATAATTTTGTTTTCTCCTCCTACTTGATCTGTGGCGGGCTGTTATTTATTGTTGCAGTGCCGTGCCCTTCAGATGTAGGGATGGGGAAAGGAGTAATGGGTACCTAAGGGCTAAGGCAACCTTCTCCGGGCACATCACAATGGTCGTTGAGTCAAAGTGCAGGGATGAGGTTGTTTGCATTCGGTTTCTTCTGTTGCAAGAAATTTTGTATATTCCACAGATGGTTGCATCCTATCTGAAGTTGAACTTCCCTTAATTGTTGCTTTTGGGTTACTTTAAAAATTAACCGAATTAATGCAATATAGTACAAAACTCGGGTCATTTCACTTGAGGAGCCGAAAACGAAATTAAATTCGAGTAATAAATGCAAGTACCTAAACTATAAAAATGATTTTAATTTGATAATGCTACTAAGACACCCTTGAATTAAAATGAAATTAAAATACTTTTTTTTTTGTTTTTATATAAAAGTGATTAAAATGAAAAGAGATTAAAGATAAGAATGAACACACGAATACTAATAATAATAA